>NC_045732.1:74751680-75074275 GCF_009834535.1 Camelus ferus | reverse complement strand
TTTAAAAAATGCATGTTAAATATTATCAACAGAGACATAGAATATATATAGAATATTATCAGTATAAATATAGAATACCCTTGCCAGAAATCCTGGGAATTCGAATATAGCATGAATGCAATTATTTGTGCAGGGAGTGGTTGTTGGGAGTATGGTCAGAGGGTATTTTTATTGTTGCATGGGAACAGTTTGAGCTGGATGGTTTTAGAGTACTCCTTCTGTATCTGAGAGATGTTATTTTTCCTTAGGTCCTGTAACTTGAGCTGGGCATGATGTCTAGGTAGGGCTAACAGTAGAAGACAGGTAGAAGGTTCTGAGGAAGAGTTTGGAGTTCCCATTGAGCGCAATGGTTATGTTACCCTGCCTGGCCATAAGTCAAAAAGGGAGCTGTTAGATGAGCTCTTGGATGTTTGGTTTGGGTGAATGGCAAGTCTTGGCTCCTCTTTGGGGCTCCATGTCTGCCTCTGGAAGACGAGAGAAGAATAAGATTGTCTCTTAGGTCTCTATGTTGCTGGGTTCTTGTCCTGTCCCAGAAAGAATTCAGACAGAAGATGCGAAGGTTAAGAAAGTAAAATGGGGATTTATCAAGGGATAGATAGTCCACTCTCAAGGGGAGAGTGGGCAGGCTCAGGTGAATGGCTGCCCTCAGTTTCTTTGGCAAGTTAGCTACATAGAGTGTAAAAATGAATGGGCGGAATATTCATTGGGGAGGGAAGGGTTTGGGGTCATATTCCCTGATTTTCATCCCAACTCCACCTTCCCAAAAGGAGGAGGGATTTTGTCCTTATTTAGTCTGGATCAGAAGTGTCATGGGGTCAGTGCATGATGGGTTCTTTTAATCTGCAAGGCTAATTTTATGGTAATGAGGGCATAATGAGCAAAAGGTTACAGTGAGACACTGGCGATTCCTGCCTTTTCCCACCTTTCTTTGCTGGCCTCCAGACTGCTTGTCATCCCAAAATGTGTGACCACTTATCAGCCCAGAGGTTCCAGCTTTTCTTTCTCTGCCCAGGGACCCCTGGTGCTTACATGACGTATGGTTTCCTGCATTTGGCCTGTGCCCCTCCTTTCTGCCCAATTCCTGCCATTTGGCCTGTGTCCCCCTTGCTCTGCTCATAACTAGCTGTCGGCCTGCGCTAACACCTAGCAATTCTGATGTTATATGATTATCTGACTCTTTAATTTACTCAACTAATATTGAACACTTGGTGGTCATACAGAATCTGTGAAAGCTCTAGCATCTAAGCCATGTTGTCCCGTGTGCTGACTGTGCTTGTGTTTCCAGTTCTTGTTCTTCAGCCCAGGCATGTACCCTTCTCCCAGCCCCCACCTCTCTGGTCTGTGAACATGACTACCTGTGTGTTTTCCATAGCATCTGTAGCTTCTGACTTTAGTCATCTAGTAATTTCTCTTTGACTACCTACTGAGGGTCAGGTACTGTCCTACACATTAGGGAAACAGAGATAAAAGTCCCTATCTTCCAGTGGAAGAGTGGAACAAACAAGCAGGTAGGTAGGCAGTGGTAATGCATTGTGATACGTGTTCTGGGAATGTATGAATGTGGGGCTCCTGGGGATAGAGAGGAGTATATAGCCCCATGGGAGACGAAGGGGTTGGTCAGAGGTAAATTTGGAAGAGAAGGTGAGGTGGAGAAGGCAGAGTATTCCAGGTAGAAAATGCAGCTCAAAGATTTGTTGCAAGAGAAAACGTGTGTACCAGCACCTGTAAGTGATTTTTTTTAAGTTTTCCCATTTCTGTAAGTAGCACTTTGGAGCACCTACCTCTGTGCTTGATTTTGGGTGGATTAGAAAAGCACAGAAAGTTTGTAACTCATGCATGTCCTGTGTTCCAAAGTTATGTTTATGAGTCAGCTGCTTGGAATGTAGAATGCATTTTTCCCACAGAAAACAATGGTCTCCATGGTAATTAGGTTCCCAGGCCAGCCCATAAAAGCCTATGTAACCCACAAAAAAAATCTGAAAGATGATGCTGTATCAATAATACCATAGATGTTAATGACCATGTAACTCTGTGCTTCTGTGGGAAAATCCATTCCATGTTTCAACCGTGGGTTCCAGAAGCACTCTCTTTCCCACTGAAGCTTTAAAAGTGTGTGAAGAAACTCTTGCTTTGCCATCCCTCCAGGTGGTAAACCAATGGGCCCAGAAATTTTCTCAGCTCTGAGTCATTACCAGTGTCTTATGGAAACTGGGGGAGAGGGATGGAGATAAGCAATTCAGCAGTAAGCAAAAGGGTATGGGGAAGAAGAGAGAGACAAGGAAGTGACCAATGATGTTAGAGAAGAATGGTGGTACCCTCCCCCACCCCTCCCCGCAGTGGAGGCCGGAGTAAAAGCATAGCTGGGAAAGTGTGTCCTTGCCCAGGGTGGGACTAGGGAATGAGGGAAGGAATTAGCCCTTGAGTTTTAGCATGCCTCAAGCATCTTACATCTTTTTTTAATTCTTAAAAAGAATGTCTTATTATTCCTGTTACCAGGGGAGGAAACTGCAAAGCAAATAAAAGAATTGCCCAGGGTCACACAGCTAGTAAGTAGCAGAGCTGGGAATCATATGCAGATTCTATGATGTTTGAGGCAAAAGCTATATAAGAGTGATTCTTTCAAAATGCTGCCAGTATGTAGAGATAGCATCACCAGAATAAAACCATGGTCTCCTGCCTGTCAGTCCACTGAAGTTCGTTGCATGGAGTACCTACTGTGGGCAAGATAATAACCTTGGGCATAATGGGTAATACTCGTCCCTTTGTGTTGTGAGGTTACTGTTTAATGCTTTTGCATTCAAATGTCCCATCCAAGTACACTAAGGCAGCCTATAGTAAGTACCAGAATAGAAGCATCAACACCATACATTAGAGGAAGATGGAGACTATAATTCTGATTCAAGGGATCTGAGGAGGCTTGTGATGGATAATCGTGGTAGTATCTGAAGCTGGGCCTTGAACGATTGATAGCAAGTGATAGATAAGCAGACCTGGAGAGAAGATAGTCCAGGAAAAGGAGCTGGTGCCCTTTTATTAAGCACTTAAGCATAAGCATAATATATATAGAGAGAAATAAATAATAATATTTAATCATTATATATAATTATATATACTATATCATTGTAATATAATATATAATAGTTATAATGTTATTACATATTATATAATAACTATATTATATAATTTAATCATATATACCAATAATATATAATGATATAAATAAATAATTAAATGGCACATAAGCATAGTGCCCTTTTATTGAGCACTTAACTCTGTGTTAGGTACTGGCTATGTGTTTTATATAATTAATCTCATTTATTCTTTACAGTAATCCTTTGAAGTGAGTACCATTATTCTCACTCTATAGTTAAGGAAAGTAGGACTCAAAAGGTTATTCATCCAAGTCTACATAGCTAATGAGTGGTAGAATCTAGAGCCTACAAACTTAGCCTACACACTTCTCCATTCACTTGGGTGATTTTATCTGTTATAGCAGGAGTTTGCTGTGGACTGATTTGTGTCTCATCCAAACTGAGTGTTGAGGTACTAACCCCTCATGTAATGGTATTTGGACATGGGCACCTTTGGGAGATAATTGGGTTTAGATTAGGCCATGAAGATAGAGCCCTCAAGATGTCATGATGGATTAGTGCCCCTATCATAAGAGATACCAGAGAGCTTCTCCCCTTCACCCATGCAACCCCACACCATGAGGAGGGCGCAGGGGACTGCAGCCATCTAGAAGCTATGAAGAGAACACCCACAAGAAACTGAACGTGATGATTCCTTGATCTTGAACTTCTTGCCTCCAGAACTGTGAGGAAATAAATTTCTGTTGTTTAAGCCACTCATTTGATGATATTTTTTAATGGTAGCCTAAGTTGACCAAGACAGAATCTTAGGGTTTTGCTAGCAACTGGCAAGTTTGGCTAGAACCCCTTGATGAAGGTGCTGATTATTATGTTAAGAATTTTGGACTTTGTTCACTGACTCTCTAATACCAACGAAACATTTTTCAGGTGGGAAAATGTGATTCTGTCCACACTCTGCCTGAACCAACAGAGAACAATGGAAAGCTATCCAGCTGTTGATAAAATCAAGTAGCGCAGTTAGTGGTAGATGAATTCTATGGGTAGTTGGAGAAGAGAGAATTGTTGGCTGGATTTTCTAGGGGAGGACTTTGCAAAGAAAATAGGACTTAATGTGGGTCTAGTTAGGATTTGCATAGATAGGATTCGTTTCTGGGGCGCACAATTGGGTTATAGATGCTATGCTGCATGTAAAATGTGTGTCACTGTCACATTTTAGTGGTATATCCACTGAGAATGTGTTTATATAATTTCATTGAACCTTCATTGATCAAGTACCTTTACTTCCTGATGCCTTTATTTTTCTTTAGCCCCTGAAATATGACAGAGGCTTTCTGACTGAACAATATCTAGACTCAGAACTGTATTATTATTAAAAGAAAGGCTGTTTTTCAAGTTCTCCAAACACCAATCAACACAATATCTTTTGAAATCAATTGGAATTATTACGTAGGGATCACAGGACAGAGAGCTAAGCATCTGGAATGTTTTGGGCTTTGCTGTCTCTATGTTGATATGTTTTTTACAAAGAATATTTAGACTTGGGAGGACAAAAATCATGGAGGTATTCAACAGAAAGAAAACTATGCAGGGATGATACAGTTACGTGTAGGCCTTTTCATGTTATTTCGATCCATTCATCTCTTCATGTAATTTACATTACAAGCGATTTATTGAGTCCATTTCTGTGCTACATTTTCAGGAGCCATAAGAGGCTGCAAAATAAACACATTTTCCCCGTTCTCAATGAGTTGATAGTTGGAGATACACACATTACTTTAAATAAGACGGTATGTGTAGGTATATGTATAACTGAAGCATTGTGCTGTACACCAGAAATTGACACAGCATTATAAACTGACTGTACTTCAATGAAAATAAAATGAAAGCAGAAATGATAAAAAAAAAAAAAGAAGACTGTATGTCATAAGACAGGTATAGTTCAGAGAGGGAGATGTTGTGACTCGGAGTGGCTGGTGGATGCTTCGCAGAAGAAAAACTTTGCACTGCGATTTGAGTAACGGGTAGAAGTTGGAAGATGTGAGAATAAAAACAAGGGGCCCAGGAGAAGAAAAAATGCACAGGGAAGACAAATTGGTGTTTCTTCCGGGTGCAGTGAAAAGACTGTTGCAGGGGCTTTGTGTAAAGGAAGAGAGAGAGATGATTTTGAAAAAGCTGATTGGGGCCAGCCTTTGGAGGGCCTTCTATGTCAGGCTAAGGAGATTGGACTTTATCCCTAGAGCAGTGTGGAGTCTTAATACCATGGTTTTTAGCACCTTTTCCCTCAGACAGATATTAGAGTACAGATTAATGGTATCTTTATATATGTATCATATCACAGAGCCCCAAGGGCTGGTATTCAGCCTTGCAGTATAAGTTAACTAAGATCTTGAATCAAAAAGCAGAGGGGGTGGTACTACATGAAAAAAGGAATGAAAAAAAGCATCATTAATATTCATACCCTGTCACAGTCACAGTAGCACTTCATGTCTTTGTTCTATTCTTAATCCACTTTAAATATTTTTAGCATTAACTCCACTATGTAAAGGATTCTAATGAAAAGTTAGGACTATTGTGTACTTGGTATCAAATTTTCCGACAAGATAGGAATCCTTTTTAAATGGGTCAGTTAAGAGGGAATGGTGCCTTTAAATTGTCGTAGCAGGATGACTAGTACCAAATTGAGGGCAAATTAGGTGAATCGCTATTATAAAAAATGCAGTCTATCCATACAGCAGCACACACTTCCTCTTCAAGATCAGTGAGGCATTAGGGACTTGAGCAGAAATGCTCGGTGTTTTGATTGGGAGCCCGCTCAGTGATTTCGCCATAAGTGGAGTGAGGCTGTCTCTCACACTGCGGATGTGTCTGTTTTCTGCTGGGGAAAACAGAACTTTGACCCAATATCCAGGTATTTCTGGCTACTTCCAAAATTTTAATAACCAAGTAAGCAACATTCTTGCTGAATGTTTTTCTTTGTTTTAGTTAGATGCTTGACATCATGTAGACAATTCTATTCACAATGAGAAAACTTTCTATTGATAAATTTCTTGTGGATTTTTTTTTTTTTGGAGGGTGAACTTTGAATCTGGGTAGAAATATACCACTGTGAAGAAACTGCTAAGAATTCATTTTTGCCCACTCTCATTCCATCCCATTCTCTTTCCAATGCAGCTGTCTATTAAACAAGTAATGACATATTATTCAAAAGGAAGAGCACCCGCTGGCCGAAGAACAACCCATCTTGTGGTCGGCTCACTAGATTTGTACCACTCGAGGAAAGAACCTACTCTCTCCCTGTCTGATTTGTAAAGCATGGCATTTGGGGCTGGACTGCAGAAGTTAACAGATTATCCACATTCTATTCACAAGAAGTTTTGACCTCTCTAAAAAACATACACAAAAAAGAAGCCCTAGATGGGGGTTCTTAGAAATCTCCTAATTTTGTGACTATTATCACCTTGTGCCTTCTACTTCGAGCATCTAAGCTCTTCCTCTTTGCCTACGCAATTCCCACCCATCATATCAGGGTCAGCTTGGATGCTCCTTTCTTTGGGAAGCTTTTACTCACTAAGCCAAAGGGAAGAGACATCATCTTCCTCTAAACTGGAACTTTGTTAGCAAACACTCCTATGTCACGTATCACAGGTAGCCTGGACCAGAGGTGTTTAGTTATGTTTTATCTGTCTCACAGGATAAATTCCCAAAGGACAGAGACTATGTCTCATATATCTTTATATTTCCCCAAGAACTAACACAATGCCGAGCACATAGCAGGCCCCCAGAAAAGATTAATTAAATAATTTTATGCATGATATGTATTTAACTATAGATTTCTAAGGAGGGAAATGAAATCTTCAGGGTGTTAGGCAAAGGCATTGCTTGGAAAGACCATTTTGTTAATCAGCTCAGGGCTTCTGTATTGGGTTCTACCATGAATGAGTTTGAGGCTATGCAGGTGAACTGAAGGGTCAGTCTTGCTTTGGAAGAGTAAGGGAAACCTGACTTTGGGGTAGAAAAAGTTGATACAATTCAGTCAACATTTTTTAAGTTCAACTTTCATGTCAGGTACTGTGCTAGCATTGGGAATAGAGAGATCAATAATACAGAATTTCAATCTTTTATTGAAATGTAATTGATGAACAATTTTATGTTAGTTTCAAGTATATTACATAATGATTTGACATTTGCATACATTATGAAATGATAACCATGATAAATCTAACCATCTGTCCCCATGCAAACTTATTACAGTATATTGACCATATTCCTTATGCTGTAAATTACATCCCAGTGGCTTATTTATCTTCTAACTGGAGGTTTGTTTCTCTTAATCCCCTTCAACTGTATCTCCCCTCTTCCCCTGAATTCCCATATTTCAGATGCTCCTAGTCCACTAATGAGGAATTAGGGGAGATAAGAAGTATCTAGTAAGAAACAGTAGGTAAAGCCATCCTAGATTACCGATACCAGTTAGACCTTGGGGACAGCTAACAGGAGAGCAGATTCTTGAAGGCCAATTTCCCTACCTTCCTGTTGCAGGTTCTCAGTTGCTTTTGATAATTCCCATTGATAATTTAGTATCAATGCTTTTGATACTAAAGCCGGGCAGGAAACGTCAACCTGCTATCGTAGGGTGATACACAGATTGGCTTTCTTGTCAGAAAAGTCACATTTTTTTCCCCTGCTATGGTACCTCTCCCTACGCAGGGTGTAATGTCAAGAAAACGGCTAATATGCTCAAAAAATAGAAAAGGCCAAAGGGAATGATATCTAGAGCCTATTTGTATTCTTGGCTTTGAAAGCTTCCATTGATCTATACACACACACAACCTGGACCCCAGGGCTTCACATGCACACCCCTCCTCCACGTTCACATATATTATGACCCACTCACCCAGGCACAGATACACACATTGACAAAGACTCGTGTGCACACGCACATATTCACACGTTTGCACACTGGAAAGTCTTGAAACTAGCCATTGACTCCTGCTGCTTTGTCTTCTATGGAGTTCGGTGATAAGGTTATTACATGAGGTTGAATGCAATGGCTCACTTCCCCTTCCCCACTTCCCCCACTGGCATTTTGCTTCAAGATTTAGAAATTTCAGTTCTCTCTAGGAATCTCCTTCCTGGGGTCTGAACAGCCATCCCAAGGAGGGCCAGACACAACACCTTATTCCCTTCACCTCTTTAATACTGAATGAGTTCCCTTTCATGGAGAGGATTTTTTTTTTAATCACGGGGAAGTATCTCAAAGGAAGACAAGGCACACTGACACTGGTGTGTGTACGTGCAGAGCTCTGTTCTTTTTATGTTCCACAGAGAACTGAGCTTCAGATGTCTCACTGGATTTTGAGTTTTTGCTTTATAGGTTTTGTCAAGTGCCAATGATTGTATATCAAACTCACTGACAGCCTGATATCCCTAGCTGTGTGACTATCAGGGGACAATTCACCTCGGAGTCAATTCTCTGGTTAGGATCCCTTTAACTAACAATGAGAGTCACAAAACTCCTTTTCCATGCTCAGGATTTACGGCATGTGAGACTGGGGAACTTGACATGTTTTACGAGGATCAATAATACAATTTTGATGCTTGCTGTATTTCAAACTAAATGGAACAATATTAATTCAAACCATAAACAGCACTAAAGCAACTCAAATGTCAATGTTTCTAAAATGAGACATGAATCGAACAGTCCCCCCTCCTCCCCATACCAAGCTGCATTTTAGCTATTTTTAATTAGAACTCACTAAATATAGCTCTTATCTTTATAGACTAGTGATGTGGTTGACATTTTGTGAAACCTTTTTTTAAAAAATATAAGGCTTATTAATAAGTGATGTTAATTGCTGGAAAAGAAGAAATTAAATGCTCACCCTTTGAGCTGACCTAGTTTAGAGGTCCACGTCAAAGTGAAAGTTAATGAAAAGCAACCCGAATTGGAAAAACACGGGGTTTGTCACTGTCTTGGTAATAGCCGGAGATGAGAATAAGAGAATGGAGGCGTCACCATGACAGGAGATTTTTGAGAAGTAATTATAGAACTAAAATAGCAATAAAGAATCTCGGTAAAGAAAATCAATCATAGTTATATGGAGATCACCAAATAGGTCACACTGGAAACATTGAGTTTTAGTCTGTGGCACCCACAATGGGCGGCTCACCTTATCTAACGGGTCAGGACAGAAATAGGTTGTGTTACCACATCTTTGATTGGCCTGTCTGCCTGACCCCTGTGTTTCCCTGCTGTGAATCCAAAAGCTGGCCATGAACTCTCAGTTTGGCTTGATCATGGAGGAGATGACGATTACTGTTGACCTCAGTGGTCAAGCCACGGGATGTTTACAGCTTTGGCAGTGAGTGAAATGCAAAGGCTGCCAAAGTGTCATATGGAGTGGCAGGCGAGTTTGGTAAGAAGGAAGAGTGATGCTTTTCTAAACCAGTCTCCCTGACGTTTTATGAAATACTGATCTCCATTCAAATTTTAAGCCATGCCTTATTATCAGCTTGTTTTCTCTTTTGGTTCTTTTTTTTTTTTTTTTTTTTTCTTTCAGAAGAAAACAAGTGCTTAACACAGTGCTTTTGGATGAAATTTAAGTTTTCACTTGGATTCTCTGAGGGCTGCAGGGCATGCATAGAATATAAAATCTCTCCATGCTCTTGGGTATTTTAAAAATGCACTTTTAGGGCATGTATTATAACCCTTTCCCTTTGATTCATCATCCACCTGCTAGAGATTAATGAAGAAAAGAAGTTCATTTACTTTATAAACTTTCTTGTCCCACAGGTGATACTTAAGTGCTATAGAAAAATTAGATGGTTTAAGTAAGCAAAACAGAAGGAATACAACGATCACCTTAAATGGGTACCCAGGGGTAACCATTGCATTCTACTCTATTTTTATGCATATATGTATTTATATATAAAAATATAGCTATCATAAATAATATATTATATAATGTATTAAATATAGAAAACAAAAATAGACACTATAATGCAATACACACAATGTAATGTCTTAATACATTCTTTTGAGAACACGTTATTTTAAAATGTACTGTTTTATTTAATAATACTGTGATTTTCTTATTGTGCAGTTAGGACCTAGGCAGATTCTGGTCTTCCTGCAGAGCCCAGCCAGATATGCAGCGGGCATGCCCTAGTATAGGTGTCCTAGTTGTTTATAAGCAGCGTCTCTTCTGTTCTTTTGAGGTTGGGGCACGTTCTGATTGCACAATGCCCATGCTGTACTGATTGCTAAAAGTTTGAATATTTTTACCCCTGAAGGTCACAGGAAATCTTAAGATACTAGCGAATACCACTCTGTGGTTAGAATTAGCCTACGGGCAGCTGAGAAGAAACCTGCCATGTGCTGGGTGTCCATGGGAGAGGCAGATGTGTAGATCGCCTGGTCCCACAAAGAGCTTACAGGGTGTTTTCGGTAGTCACGCGGCACATGGAAGCAAAGAGAACCAGCCGCACTGCTGCTCCGTATTGTTTAGATTCGTTGCCAAATTAATAGCGTGGTCTGCGGAGATTTAACTAGAGTTCAGAAGCCTGCAATAGTTAGAGAAGGCTTCACAGAGGAGGTCATATTTGAGGTAAGAGAAGGGGGATGTAATTCATATAAAGAGAATAAGAAAAAGGTATGGTGTATCTGGAAAACCTCAGGGTTAGCTTTGCTTTTAGATTCATCCTTTGTCCTTCCCTTGCTCAGTGAGGGTTTTGACCCTGGTGAGCCGTATTTCCTAGGCTTCCCTGCCAAGAGGCTTCTGGTTGGGTTTGACCAATAGGAGACGTGAGTCAGACCGACCTGAGAAGGGGAGGAGCCATGGAATTTCCCCCTTTCCTCTGCTTTCATTTGGGTTTCTGGCAGTGTCTCCTCTGTGGCTCCATACCTCATTGGGAAGCTCCAGGGTCCCAACTTCTGCTGAGTGGCTCTTCCTCCAACTGCTCCCTGGTGTAATAGTATCTCCTGCCTTCCTCCCTTGGCCCTCTGGGCGGTAGCAGCTTCTTGCAGTTACTAAGCTTTCTGTTCTTCTCACACTGTTGTGACTTGTTTCCTGTATTAAATTCCCTCTGTAGAGCTAGCTGCTGTGGGTTCTCCTTCCCTGGCTGGATCCTGTTGGATGCCGTCTGTAACAGAAAGTAGAAAAGACAAGGCTGGAAAGATGGTTAGGCCCAGACTGATGAGTGACTCTGTTTCTTGCCCAGGTAGGCAAGCTTGCTACACCACAAGAACCTCCAAAAAGGGAGAGAAAGAATATTCCATTGCTGAAAAGTCAGTGTTTGTCTCCCTTCGATTTTAGTTTATTTCCCAGACGTCGTTTGGAGCAAAAGTGTGCAAGTCTTCTTCACTTCATGCACAAATAGACACCTAGAATAGAGGAGGAAAAGGCTGAAAATGGAGTGGAATTCAGCTTCTTGGTGATGAATCCAGTGATGGAGAAAGAGATACACTCCCAGCGGTGGGAACACTGACACCCAGATCTGCCTCAGGAGGTATAAAAGCCTTTCAGGAGGAGGTAATATTGGAACTAAGTCCTGAAAGTAGACTTGTTAGTTTCCTATTGTTGCTGTAACAAATTACTGCAAATGTTGTGCCTCAAAACAACAAAAACGTATTAATTTACCGTTATGGAGGTCAGAAGGACACTATGTGTCTCACTGGGCTGAAATCAACGTGTTGACCTGACTGCATTCCTTTTGGAGCTTCTAGGAGATGATCACCTTCAAGCCTTTCCCAGCTTCTACAGGGACCTGCATTACTTGGCCCACAGCCCTCTTCCTCCATTGTAGAAATCAGCAGCATAGCATCTTCACATCTTTCTCTCTGACTCTGACTCGCTTGTCTCCCTTATAATGACCCACGTGGTTGCACTGGGCTCAGTTGGTGAATCCAGGCTGATTGCCCCATCTCAAGATGAGGATCATACCTGAAAAGTCCCTTTTGTGATGTCAGGGAACATTCACAGGTTCTCGGGATTAGGACATCTTTGTCAAGGAGGCATTATTTTGCCTACCACGGTAGAGTAGGAGTTCCTTTGGTAAAAGGAAGAAGCGAAAGTATATTCTGATCAGAAGGAGCAGAATGTGCTGGATGGAGGCAGAGCAGGACGTAGCACATTCTGACCCATCAGCAGACATTTGTCACTGTCGTCTCTTCAGCAAAAAGGCATCTTCACTATGGCCTCAGGAGCATGCACTGTGCCTCGCGTCCCTACAGTACAAACAGAAATAAGTTGTTTAAGCCAAAATACAGGCTATCCTAAAGCTTAGCTGAATATCACCCTTTAGCAAAGTAGACAGGATGTTGGACTTGGAGTCTGACGGTCCCCATTAGCCTGTTTCAGCTTTGCCATCTGTCTTAGTCCTTTAGGGCCACTATAACAAAACTGTCATAGACTGAGTAGCATATAAACAAGAGAAATTCATTGCTCACCGTTTTGGGGGTGGGGAAGTTGACAGTTGAGGTGCTGGCAGGCTCAGTGATTGGTGAGGGCCTGCTTGCTGGTTCGTAGACTATTGTTTTCTCTCTGTGTCCTCACACAGAGGAAGGGGCATAGGAGCTCTCTGGGGTCTCTCCTGTAAGAATACTAATCACTTTCATGAGGAGTCCCCCTCATGACATCATCACCTCCCAAATGCCCTACCTCCAGCTACCATCACAGTGGGCATTGGGTTTCAGCATATGAATGGGGGAGGACACAAATATTTAGACTGTAACGCCACCCAAAAGTTATGTAGTTTTGAGTCACTTGTTTTCTTTTATCCTTAGTTTCCTTGTCTATAAAATGAGGATAGAGGACCCCAACCTCATAGGGCATTGCTGTGATAATTCTTGTGAAAGCTCCCCAGACACCGCCTAGCTTACAACTCCCACTTTACTCAAGAAGCCGAGGAAAAATTCACTATTTTTAGAGGCTGAAGAGTCTGTGGTCTGGTAGTCAGTGGGCTGATGCACCAAGGCGGAGACAACTAAGGTTGGAAATACAGAACTGGCAAAGATACTGGAAAATTCTGTAGAAAAGACAAAGTAATTGGAGAAGAATTGATTTATGGGTATTTCAGAAAAGAACACGTATGGCAAGTGGGTCAACTGGGACTGGAGTGGGAAGTTATCTTTTAGGGAGCCCTTATTCAGAGTGTTAAGATACACATGAGAGGACCAGTGTGAATTCCACAGACGTTGGGGCCTGAATGCTGGGGCCTGTCTGCAGCTTTCAGATACCCAGGAAATTTACGGACAAGCTTGAAAGGGTCAGCCATAACTCAAAAACATGATCAAGCTCATCTAGCCATTACTCAAATTCACAACGCTCAAGCATTTCAGCAATTATGTATAAAGGGTCCTTAAGAATTACGTTTTCAGGGGACGGTATAGCTTAGTGGTGGAGCACATGCTTAGCATGCACAAGGATCCTGGGTTCAATCCTGAGTACCTCCATTTAAAAAAGATTAATTTAAAAAATCCACCCCCCTAAAAAAAAGGTATTATGTTTTCTATCTTCAGTGCCTAATACTGTGTGAAAAGCAGGGACCAGGCCAGGATTTGGTGCTGAGAGGATGTAATGAAATTAAGCACTTGTCTCTGCCCTGGTTCTCCTGGAATAGGTCACTAGCATTTAATGAGCACATGGTACCTACCAGGTGATCTTCTCAATGGCATTCTGAGGGAAGGCACTATGATAGTACCCATTACATAGGTTGGGAAACTGAGGCTTTGAGAGTTAAAGTGCCTTACCCCAATTCACAAAGCTAGTAAGCAGCCCAGTTAGGAGCAGAACCAAGTTGAACAGTGTTCTTAATGACTCCAGCATGCAACTCATACACCATACCTCCAACAAAATCCTTCTCTGTCATTGTGGAAACTAATCTTCATCTTTTCTTGCTGTTGGTTTTTTATGTGTCTGTGATTCCCGTACTCTGCTCTTCTCAAGTTAGGCTTTCCTGAAGTTGGTTACTGTCTGTTTCTCTTCTCTTCTTACCTTTTTCTCTCCCTAAGCTGACTTATTCTCCAGGCAGTGTAAGGATAGTGGAAACGGGCTAGGTCTGGAAATTAGAATACTCCCAAGCTGTGTGACCTTTGCCTCATCCATACACTGAAGATAATAGAACATAATCCCTTTTTTTTTTTTTTTGAGGATTATATAAAATATGTGCAAGTCTCTAACATTTGTATAATCAATGTAAAAATCCCTAGCATATTATAATATTTATAAAATATTATTTCCTTTCTTCTCCTTTCTCTCTACCCCACTTCAGTCTCTCCACTTATACAAGTCTTCAGGGATTTGTCTCAGGAGCCAGACTAACCAAGTTTGGATTTAAACTCCATCACTTGCTAGCTGTGAGACCTCAGGCAAGTTGCTTGGCTGTTCTGTTCCTCAGTTTCCTAATCTATAAAATTGGAATAATAACCGTACTACCACGTAGGGTTGCTGTAAGATTTAAAGAGATGTAAAGCCTGGCCCATAGAAAGTTTTCCAGAAGTGTTAGGTATTATTAGTTTCCATAGGTATCCGAAGTATGTTAAATTCTTAAATATCCCTTCCTCCCTGCTGTTCCTTATGGGTTACTGATGTAGTAACAATAATCATAAGTCCTAAGCAAAACTAAGTCTTCCAATCCTAAATGTCCTCAACTATAAAATGGGAATAATTATAGCACCTCCTTCATAGTGATGTTCATGAGGATTAAGTGCAGTGAAATGCTGAAAGCACTGAGCAGTGTGTAGCATGGTAAATTTTCAATAAATGTTGGCTGCCATGATTATTCTTTTAGTCAACAAATATTTACTGAGCACTTTCTGTATACCTGGTACTATTGCAGGTGCTTGGGAACAGTGGTGAACTCTGCCATCATAGAGGGTACATTCTAATAGGGAAGAGAGAGAGAGTGGTAATTGCTGTGAAGAAAAATGGGGAAAGGTAAGGTGGTTAGGGAAGTACCCTCTGAGGCTCTTAAATCGATATGACATTGGAGCCTGTTGATGACGGGCCCAAGAAAGGACTGGTCTGGCCGATCACAGCATTGACCATTTGTGCTGGTTGCTGCATCTGAAGCTTAGAATGGCAGATAATCAAAAAGGCTGGCGGGTGCTGACTGCAACTTGGCCAACTGCAGCATCATTTGGCAGCAAGCCCCATTGACAATTAACCAAAGTCAGCAGTGAGGCAAATGAGAGATAATGTACTGTCTCTGTGAAACTCTGAGGATGTATTAAACTGTTGAATTCTTTTGCCTGTCCTGGACAAACTGGTCCAAATACTCATTTTTTTCAAAACCTCATAAAACTATTTATTACCCTTTATTAGCTTCCAGAATGAGGACAAGATTGCTTCCTAGAGGTTTCATGTGATGTGTGGATCTTTATAGGACCTCATTTATTCTATGCATGAAACATGCTGATGGTGCTTTCAAAAAATGTAAGGAATTACTAGCTAATAAACATCCTTATGCTGTAACGCTGCCCAGTGAGTGGCAGATTTGAAGATAACTGGCCCCTAATTCTAGCAAAGCATTCTCTGTTCAACCCCATGAAAGCAGCATTCCTAGTAAATGTATTCTACTTTGGATTCACATGGAGTCGGTGGCTTCTGCCTGGCAAAATATTGTAGGCTTGCCTATTATGTCAAAGAGATATCTGCAAGACCAGAGATAGTAAGACACTCAAAATTTAAACTAGACGTACATGTGATAGCCTCTTTGGGATTTTACAGGAGGAAAGTGCTGACAATTAGGGGAGAGTGACAATAAGTGAATATCTGGATCACGTTCAATAGAAACAACTCAATTGGATGACTCTTTCATACCGAACTTAACTGCCATTCAGATAATGGACTTTGAGGACTAATGTGTCACTAAGATGCCATTCAACCTACTCATATCTCAGGTATTTAAAAATTCCCACAGAAAATCTCAGCGTTTTGATAGAACAAGGAAGAATAGTGACATTGAGTTTGACATTTTAGAAAGTTAAGTAACAGGACTGCCTTGACAGAAGAACAGAGCAGCATAATAACATTCCGCTGGGAGGCGATATTAAGACAGACTTGCAGGCAGCTGGGCAATGAAATCCTATCTTGTTACATAACTGGGCCTCAGTTATTAGGAGGAATTAAGAATTAGACTCCATGTAAGTACTGTGCACTAACCGATAAGCCAGAAAGAGAAAGGAAATACCATATGATGCCGCTTATATGTGGCATCTAAAAAAAAAATCACACAGATGAACTTATTTACAAAACAGAAACAGATGTGGTGCCATAGAAAACAAACTTATGGTTACCAGTGGGGAAAAGAGGAGGTGGGAGGATAAATTGGGAGTTTGGGATTTGCAGATACAAACTACTGTATATAAAATAGATATACAACAGGGTCCTATTGTATAGCACAGGGAACTATTTTGAGTATCTTGTAATAGCCTATAATGATAAAGAATATGAAAAGGAATATATATATGTGTGTGTGTAACTGAATCCCTATGCTGTACAACAGAAATTAACAAAACATTGTAAACTGAGTGTATTTTAATTTTTAAAAAAATAAGAATTAGGCTCCAAATCTCAGGAGAGGACCTAAAGATGATTCAATTTTAAGTAACGAGGTATGCCACATTTCCTGAATGCCTGTGCCGTGCCAGACGCTGGACTAGACACTGGAGACATAACTAGCTTTGTCCTGTAGAAGAGACTCTCCCCTCAGAGGGAGAGACATTAGTAACTTAGTGTGTGAAGTCCTATGACAGAAGAAGAGAGCACTATGGGAACACACAAGAATGAAGCTAAAGCAAAACTGGGGGAGGCGTGTCTAAGCTGATGCCTGATGAGTGAGGATTTAATGAAGGAAAGGATGGGTTAGGAAGATCCAGAAGCCTGGAGGACCTTGGCTTAATATCTAATGAGTCCCAGGGTGTCAGTGACAAGCTGAACCTTCCTGAGCTAGTGGTCACCTGAATCTGTCCTCACAGCTTTCCCTCTACCCAGATGTTATGCCAACCATTTCTCTTTCTGCAAATGAGCAAACCATTGTTTGCTTATACTGAAAATTTCTTTGATGAATTTCCTGCCCATGCTTTTAATTAAAATCAGATCAATCTCTCTCTACTTAGACATGTATGTATTTTTTTTCTCTTCTTTCCATGATTTTGACGATTGAACAGATTGGGGGTATAGTTCTTTAGAATAAATCACCTTTTGGATTTACCTGTTTTCCTTTGTGGTAGCACTGAATGCATTCCTCTATTCCTTCTGGTTCTGAAAACTGGAATTTAGATCTCAAGCTTATTGGATTCAGGTTAAACATTATTCATATGACTGCTTCATAGATGAGGCTGTGTGTTGCAGATTGCATCACGTGAAGAACCACATAATGTATGGTTGACTCCGTATTAGTGAAGGGATCACTGGGTTAATGTGACGGCTGGGTGGAGATGGTGACTGCCAGCTTGCTCTGTTGAAAAATTAACCTTTCCCCCCTTTCAGCTAGCAAGTAATCCATGCGGGTGATCCTTTGGCATTATGTAAATATGGAGTTCCCCATCAACCTATCACCTAGTAGTTTTCATTTTCCCTGATGGTCCTTGCCGAAATCAGTTACTTCAATGGGGATTTCATCACTGCCTATTCTTACATATTCTGAAGAGAGATAGTGGTTTTGTAGAAATCTTGGGTTGGTTCAGAGGCTTGTGAACTTGTTGTATCAGATTATACGTGCATACAATTAAATAGTTGTTCCATTTGACTAATCAGCCAAGCACATCTCCTCATCACTACTGGTTACACTAAATCCAGTGGCAGTGGGTGAAGGTATATGGTCATCAAGTGATTTCAAATAAGGTCTGAGCCAGTTCTTTGGGGGTATAGTTATTTTGTTTTGTTTTTAATATTTATTTTTTATTCAGAGTACATTTCAGCAAAGAGCAAAAACTGGTTATAAGAGAGTATTCTGTGTTTCTTATCTTAGAATGTTTCCCCATCTTTGAAATATCAGTGCCACTAGGTAGATCACAGCGTAGCTTTATAATTTCTTTGGGACTGGGGGGAAGATGGTTCCAAATCAGAAATGCCTCCTGGTGAAGTGAAATACTTCCTGGGGGTGGGGTTCAACCTGGCCTTTCTCAAGGGCCACACCCTTGGGGGGTAGAGTTTTCAGTAAGAAGAATTGTTGAGGTGGAGGTAAGAGCAGAAAGTCCAAAGTCAGGAGCTGCCAGCACTAGAGGATTACTGACACAAGGGATGTGGTCAGAGAAATTGTTGAAATTGAGATCAGAACTAGACCTGAGTGAGATTTCATGCTGAGTCTGTGAGTGTGGCTAGACCAGGGGTCACAAACTCAAGTGCTTCTAGAGACTGAGAGGTAAAGGGAGTGAACCAAGCCAGGCGTGAGGAACAAAAAGGCGGGATGAGGCCTCTGGAAGAACTGGAGCTCCTCTGTCCTGTCTAAAGAGGGCTTTGATTTAGCAACAGCTGATTGTCCTAACGTGGGAGATGGATCTAGTGTTGCCAGATCTTTTGATACTCCCAAGAGAAGCTGGAGATCTGAATTATAAAGGGAAACAAAACACTATAAAAATGGGAGCAACTAATTCAAGCAAAGTGGAATCTAAAAAAAAAAGAGGACACTAATGAACTCATCTACAAAACAGAAACAGACTCGCAGACATAGTAAACAAACTTACAGTTACCAGGGGAAAGGGGGTGGAAAGGGATAAATTTGGGAGTCTGAGATTTGCAAATGTTAACCACTATATATAAAAACAGATAAAAAACAAATTTCTTCTTTATAGCACAGGGAACTATATTCAATATCTTTTAATAACCTTTAATGAAAAAGAATGTGAAAATGAATATATGTATATATGTATGTGTACACACGCACACACACATACATACAACTGGGACATTATGCTGTATACAAGAAATGGACACATTGTAAGTGACTATACTTCAATTAAAAAACAAAACAAAACAAAACAAATCATTGATTTGAAACTAAACCACAACAACAAAATATGTACGGTGTAACAAATCTGTTCCTGGGCCTCATTTGGCTTGCAGGCCATAATGTTGCAAAATTTGGTCTGAAAAGCCTTAAATTTGTATTTATCAAGGGCAGAAACTATGTGGATAGGTTGAGGCTTGGGGGGTGTCTACTTCATGTAGAGAAGGGAGAAGGGACCCAGAGCCCAGGAACTAGATAGTGCCTGATAACCAGGGACACTTACCCATCAGCCCTGATCTTGATACGGGGCTTTCATATTTGTCTATACAGTCTGTTTCCTAATTTAAGTTCTTTGAATGTATGCACTTTGTCTTTATCTCCACAGCGTCTTGCATATATACTAGGTCCTTGCAAAATGGATGATGCTGTTTACCCAGTAAAAATCAAGGTAAGTTATTTCACATTCTTCTCACCATAGATAAGCAAGAATGATGAATTTTCCGCATCGCATAAAACACTGCAGCGTTAATCTGTGAACTGATTTTGCCATTTAATGTTACTTTCAACAAAGCATTCATAAAATTCATGGCTGCAGCTGTTCCCTATTATGTTCTCTCTTGCAAATTTTTTTTAACTTAAAACCATTCCTCACTTTTATGTCGTAATGTTTGAGAAAGTAATGAATGATTAAGGTAATCAGAAATACATGAAGTTGGGGGAAGACACATACATATATATTTTTAGTCATGTTTGAAGAGTAGTCCTTAAATGATAATTCACTAACTCTATCATAACATCAGGGAAATTTATATCGTATGTCTGGTCCAGCTCCATTTCCTGGAAAAAGAAGTTCTTAAACATGTCACATCTATCACCCGACTTCCGAAGGCACAAATCTAAACTAGAAATAGGAATTTCTCTTTGTTCCATATTCTCCCAAACATTCTCTGATCTTTCTCTCTCTCTAACCAAATACCCATTTAAGGACAGAAGGGCATAAAAAGGGGAGTCTAAATGTAGATGCTGGAGGCAAATTATGTTATTTTACAACTTAAACTCTGTTTAAGTGAGTAACTCAATTAACCCAAAGGAGTCAATTTTTAATGGTGGCACTTTGACAGAATGATTTTGTATTAATAATTCCACTTACTAAATGCCTTTTGTGTGCCAGGCATAATAATAGGTGGTTATAGTACCAAGTATCAGATTCGTGTCTCAAATTTTTACTACACCCTGGCAAGGAAAATAATATTAGCCCCACTTACAGATGAGGAAACCAAGGCTCATAAGAGTTCTAAGTAACTTGGCCAGTGACGTAGCTTGTGAATAGTGGAACTGGGATTAGTACCTGGGTCTGCTGCAAAGCTTATATTCTTATCTTATACCATATTGCCTCCGACTATTGTAATATAATAGTCCTGAAGAAAATAGGGACCCTACATCCATGTCACATAGTAATGAAGTCCTTAACCTCCAATTAAAATATATGAGTTTTGCCTTGGGAATGGCATGACATATAACCATAATGCCCTCAGATCCCAGTAGTTTGAAAAAACAGTTTGAAAAAAATCTATTAAGAGGGTAAATCTCACGTTAAAGTGTTCTTACCACAAGAAAATAAAAATATTAACATTATGCTGAGTTAAAGATGCCTGGCACAGGAAAGAGCATACTGTACAGTTTCATTTATGTGAAGTTCTGAAACTAACTGAAAACTAACTAGTGGTGGTAACTGATTAATGGTTGTCTTGTAGGGGAGGGGTGACCAGGATGGGACAACGTGGAACTTTCTAGCATAATGGCAATGTTCTCTGTTTTGATAGGGGTGTTAGTTACACAGTTGTATGCATCTGTCAAAGCTGACTGAACTTTATGTTTAAGATTAATGTATTTCACCATATGTAAATTATACCCTAATTAAATATTAAAGACACACAGAGGGCAACACTAAAACTTAGAGTGAATTAATTTAATCATACACATCACCTAAGGCTAAAACAACTTTTTATTCTTAGAAAAATCTCTTTTACAAAGCAGACCTGACAGATGATTTCTAGAATCATCTTGGGTATTTCAAGAGTTTAGAAAGTCATTACCATGAGGTACACGTATACTATAAAGTTGCATCATGCTAGTGTTTCCAATTTAATTTAAAATACTTGTAAGTCAAATAAAATAGTAACTAACATTTACTCAGTGTTTGCCAAGTATCAGACACTGTTCTAACAGCAGAGATGAGTTTTGCCTGTTTTTGTGCTTTTTATTAAAAATGAAATCATATTGGAAAAGAAAAATTAAAATTCTTTTAGAAAACCCTACAAAATCTACCCAAAAAAGTACTAGAACTGATAGAGTTTGGTAAGTTCACAGCTTTTAAGCTTAATATACAAAAATTAATTTACAAAACAGACCAAACTCATTCATGCTGTTGGAAAGTATCTGTCACTTTCCAAAACACATGCCTTTTATTTCCTTTTATTTTTGGTATGATGGCACTTGCTGGGACATCAGGTACAATGTTGAACAGAAGTGTAAGAATGGACAGCCTTCCGTTCTGACTTTGGGGAAGGCATTCAGTCTTTCACTCTTAAGTATGGTGTTAGCAGTAGGTTTTTTGTAGACCCCCTTTTTAATGAGAATTTTCATCATGAATGGCTGTTGAATTTCTCACAAGCACTTTTTTCGCATCTATGGAGATTATCATGTGATTTTTCTTCTTTAGTTTGTTCGTGTGGTGATTCATATTGATTGATTTACAACATTGAACCAGCCTTGCAATCTTGAGGTAAGTCTCACTTATTCTTTTTCTATATTGCTGGATTTCTAGTGTTTACTAAAGACTTTTTCTATGTTCATGATGGATACTGGTGAACAGATTTCTTTTTGTAGTAGTCTAGTTTTGGCACAAGGGTAATATGGACCTCAGAGAGTGAGGTGGAGAGTGTTCCTTCCTCTCCTCTGGAAGTATTTGTGTAAGGTTGGTAGTACTTATTTTTTAAATGTTTCATAGAACTCATCAGAGAAGCCAGGTGGGCTTGAAGTTTTCTTTGTTTGAAGGTTTTTGATTTGGAATTCAATTTCTTTGATAGTTATGAGGTTATTCAGATTTTCTATTTATTCTTATGTCACTTTTCATAATTGGTGTCACTCATGAAATTTGTCCATTTCATCTGATTGTTGTTTATTGGCATAAAACTATTGTTGATATTGCCTAATTGCCCTATTAGTATCTCTAATATGTTAGTAACATCCTGTCTTCTTATATTAAAATTGTTTTCTTGTTGTGGATTCATTTAAAGTGTGTGTTTAAGCTTTGCTGGTGTGAGTCAAAAGACTGTCCTTTATTCTGTATCTAGTTTAGTGCTATTCCTACAGTGTGACCTTTTGGGTTTCTACTGAATACTCCTAGAGCTTGGAGAGGTCTCCATTCTAGCTCAGAGTTCTACAGACTATAACCTGTGGGTCAAATCTGGCTTGTGGACTGTTCTTGAATAGTTTGGGAGCAAAGAATTATTTTCCATTTTTAAGGCATAGTTTAAAATAAACAAAGAATTGTGTGACCAACATCATAAATGACCCACAAAGCCTAAAATGTTTATGCTTTGGCCCTTGAATGAAAGCGTTTGCTGACCCCTGCTAGCTGATGTGAACTAGAATATTCTACAGTCATGTGTGAGCTCCAGAAATTGTTCCGCTTACATCTCCCCTGTGGTGGTTTTTCGCCTGGCCTCACAGAGGGTCACCCTCCACAGGAACATCTTCCTAGTCGGCCAAAGACTTGATGGGACCTACATGCATACCTCTGGGGCCCATCTGATTTGTTTCCTTCTTCCCAAGGATTTCCAATCTGCACAGTCTTTTGTGCCATCTATGAAAACAGACATTTCACATTTTTGTCCAGTTTTCTAGCATTTGTAAAACCTGTGGGACAAGTACCGTACTGGTGACTCTGTCATGAATGGAAGCAAAAGTCCTCACCACACTAAATAAAGTTCTGATACATTTTATCAATTATTTCCTTACATTTGTTCTGGAAGAGAAGCTCTTCAATTTGGACTGGTTTGCAAACTTGCTAGACAGTCTCTAGCTCTGGAAGCTCTTTTTTTGATGGCAATGACAAACATTTCTTGAGAATTGTAATGTCAGCTCATCTGTTATATTCCTTAATCTTCATAACAAGACTCAGGCTCAGAGACGTTACGCTTTTCCAAAGACTCAGGGTTTTTGCGTAGCAGAACTGGAATCGGAAGCTGGGTTGGTTTGACTCCCAAGCCTCAGTTCTTATCCAGTTCTTAACCACCACCATCAACTGCTTCCATGTAGCATGTTCCAAAATTGCTGTGTAAGGTGGAAAATATGGTGACAAGAAGAAAAGACGGGAAAGCAAATTGTGCTCTACACTGGAATTGGACACAACATTGTAAAATGATTATAAATCAATAAAAAATGTTAAAAAAAAAAAAAAAAGGAAAGCAAAGGAATGCCACCCTCCTCGCCACCCATCTCCTCATTCTGTTCCTTCTATTACGATGAATATGGCTACAGCTTCTTTTCAGCCTCTATTCTAAACGAGAATAAATATCATTAGAGAAAATTCAAATTCTGTAATCACAAAATTTAGTTGGGGCCCATCAACCTTCAATTCCCAGCGATTCTCCCACGTTTCATTGGCCACTGAAGTGTTACCGCAGAGCAGGAAGGACAGTTCTTTGTCATCAGCAGTGTAAGTGTGCATTGGCTTAGGCACTGAGCATCCTTTTGGGAAACAGGCATTGATCTTTAGTTTTTAGGAGGCAACAGATAGTACCCAAAAAAGCTTTCTTTCATTTTAAGGATATTCATTCTAGTGTTTTATGAACCTAACTTTTCCTATATACAGGCGGCTTCATTCTGTTACTTTTAGGCACATGGAAAGGTATCACTAAAATATATACTTCTTTGAGGTCTTGAAATTCTCACATCCATCATTGTTTTGGTTTCTGAGTGTAAACTCTGATGAAACACAACCTGGTAGCATTAAATATTTAGCATATAAAAGCTTATCATATTAACTAAGATGATTTAGGAAGTGAGTGGAGGGCAAGGTTGGGGCAGAAGGCAGTATAACTCGAGTTCTACTGTTTGTTAGGAAATAGCTCTGGGGGGCATATCCTGGCAACCTGTGTAGGCACGAGGATTGAATGATTCTCTATTGACGGTAGATTCGGAAATTGCTGGGGATTTTCTGAGTGAAAGTGTTGAAGTTAATTTATGATAGTGTTTAAGAGATGAGCTTTGGAATCGGGCGGGCCTGATTTGAGTTCCTTCATTTCCATGTGTTAGGTGCAGCTGCTCTGAGCTGTGACAGTGCTCACACGCCATCTTAATATCACTGCATCAACTGCAGTAGATTTAATATTTAATGCTTAACCTATTTCAAATTGTCCAACCTAGGGTGAAATTGTGGTTCTAGGCCAGTGAAGGATGGAAATTGGGAACACATGGGATGGGGTACAAGCAGGGTTGTAAAGGGACACGAATTCTGAGTCAATACATTGTGGGAACAGGCTTTATTTAAATTGGTTGTGGGTACCTACCTCTGGGATGTAGTCAGAATAAGTTGTGGAGGAGCATTTTATGTTGGCAGATCCTTAGATCAGAAATTGGGTTATGATCAGGATCAAGAAGCAGGGCAAGATTACGGGGAGGCAGGCTTTGACGGAAGCTGATCATTCCAATCAGGGACCAGGGGGAATGAGGCTTTTCCTTTGAAAGCTGGTCTAGATGGTCCACCAGGTCAGACACAGAAGCAGATCTTCTGAAAGGTCGGAGGCTACGTCCTCATCTACCTGGCATCCGTCCGTGTGATCATCTAAGGCCAGTGCCACATTTTCTTGTGGACTTTGACTGCTTTTTCTGTGGTTAGGATATGAGTTCTTATGAGTATATTTCTTACTCTGGTCTTCACAAATTTGTGCCTTTGGGTGCAGCAGGGAAGAACAACAGTTACTGGATTATGCTTTTGTCATACATCAAATGAATAAGCTGTGTTTTTTCCTTTAATTAATTATGGCTTGACTGAAGTCTTATGGAGAAACTTCATGCATAAAAATGGTATTTTTCATTGCAAAAATATCAGAATGTCACATTCTTGTATTTATTGCCAGGGACTAAACTCAGTCAAAGCATAAGCAAGCCCTGATTTAAGGAAATGAAAGTATAAACAGAATGATAAATAGTACTCTGTTAGTTTCCTAGGACTGCTGTAACAAATTCCCACACGCTTAGTGGCTAAAAACAACACAAATTTATTATTTTACATTTCTGGAGGTCAGGAGACCGACTTGTCTCACTGGGTGGAAATTAAGGTGTCGTCAAGGCTGCTTTCCTTCCGGAGGATTAGGGGCGAACTGATGCCTTGCTTTTTCCAGCTTCTAGACCCTGCCAGCATTCCTTGGCTCCTTGCCCTCTTCCGGCAGTCACAGCACTCCAATCTCTGCTCTTGTCACACCTCCTTCTCTGACTTTCCTGCCTCCCTCATTCTCTTCTAAGGGCTCCTGTGCTTACATTGGACCCATTCAGATAATTCAAGATCCTAAACTTAGTCACATTTTCCGTGTCCCTTATGCAATATCATGTAACATTCACAGGTTCTGGTTGTTAGGAAATGGAGATCTTGGGGATGGTCATTATTCTGTGTACCACAAGGAAATTTACTCATCGCTTTTTCCTGTCACCACAGGCGCACTCTAAAAAGTGCTTTATCAAGCAGATATTTGAAAACTGAACTATATATTGCTGTTTATTTTCATTGGAAAGCCAGAAACATGTCCTCATAAGGAAAAATGTATCTATAAAACTATATATATTTATAAGAAACTATATAGAAGTTATAGAAGACATAGAAGGAATTCTTAGGAATCTTAATATTTCTTCTACAGACATCCTTCCCTTGTCACTACAGTGCATGTGCATTTGATGTTTCCATTTAAATCCTACTGGCCGTTGGTCAAACAGTCTAGCCATGATCTTTTACCCTTCTTTCAAAAAGCACACTCATAGTACAATCTATCCCCCAGTCATATAGCCCAATGAAACTTGGTGATGCTAAACATTTCAGGTATTCAGAGGAACTCTAAATCATATCAGGATACTTGTAATGACAAGGTAAACAGACCCTCAGTTGTCCAAGACAGTGACGATGTTATTTTCGCATCCAGTATATTTGACCAGCTACCAATAAATGTTGATGAATCCTAGTGAAGAACTGATTGCCAGGAGGATCTGTCAGGGAAGAAAACATTAAAGCAGAGTCTCGTTAGTTAACAAGGGAGTCTGCAGTGTCATTTGGCAAAAGCTTTGGTGCTGAAGGGGTCTAGAATATGCCACAGCGGCATCAGCATTATTTTGAGCCGAAGGCATTTGAGAATCAACAGCTGCAGGAAGAGGCTTTTTCAGAACTCCCTTTATCTTCCTAAAAGCAAAGCCTCCCCAAAGAATTTGACTGTCATCAATCCCCTCACAGCCACAGAAGATTGACTCATCACTGCAGAGGAGAAGTCAGCACCAGCCAGCACCTGGATGAGAAATCGCTTAAATAGACGTTGTCATAAACCTATCATATTTCCCATCTATTCTCCTAAGGGCCCATTTATTTTTCCTAAAAGTCATCTGTTCTCCCTGAAGTACCCCTGTGCCCTTCCTCATCCCCTAGTAAGATGGTATATAAGCCCCCAATTCTAACTGCCTCCTTGAGTCACATTTCTTTGTGATCTCAACATGCATACGTACATAATCAAATCTTTTTCTGTCTTGCTAATCTATCTTTTGCCAGTTTAATTTGCAGACCTCCCAACTACTGAACACAAGACAATAGGGGAAAAGGTTTTCCTCCCAGAGGGAGCCTCTACCACTCAATGGCAAGAGGCATAGTCTTCGTGGTGATACAACAGCCGTGTGATCAAGTCACTTTTTCAATGTAAGAAAAGGAGAAATAAGAGCCTAGGTATTTTATTCTGGCCCATTAAGAGTGAACACGAGAGAGAAACTCATTTTACCATCTCTATAAGGGCCTATGGGCAGGATACCTGAGTGTGAGGGTTTGGACAGATACTCTTTGACAGTACAGTCACTGAGTGTCAGTGTTTCCATAGCTGGTCTGTGCATTAGGACTGTTTGAAGTCTGAGACTTGAGGATGCAACCCTTTGGCATACACCCTGAAATCAGTATGTACCTGACTTGGTACCTACCAAAGGGTATACATAATCTAGTCAGTTCATTGTCATCCAATTTGGGTCATCCCTACTGAGCAGAGTTTTAAACAAGCTACTAATGACTAGAGTGACAGGATCTAGTTTTCATTATGTGAGTGTATGGGAGCAAAACTTGCCACCCCAAAATCTTTGGCATGTGGATTATGTTGAGCTGAACATAATCAAGGCCCCCCAAAACTCAGGAAGAACCTTTGACCTTCCCCCTAGCTGCCTAAAGAATGTAGACAGAGGACCTGTTCCAGGAAGGGGGCTATCACCATAAATACCATAGTATGAACTAGGTGTGTAGACAGGGAGGAACCCAGCACAGTTTGTTTGTTAAAATTCCTCTCTGGGTCCCATTGTCTCTGCCTGGCCCAGCAAACATTTATATACCAAATATTTAGCTTTCCCATCTCCATATCAATTGTCTTCCTCCCCTTCGAAGTCCCAAACCCCTACCCTCAACACCCTTTTTTATCTTTAGTTGAAGATGGTGTTTAAGGTGAGGGTTTCAGCCATATTGGTAAGTTACTCAGTTTTCTTGGGTCTCTACCATGTGTACAAGTTATCAAACTTTGGTTTCATTTTCTCCTGTTAATCTGTCCCATGTCAACTTAATTCCTAGACCAGCCAGAAGAACCTAGAAAGGCAGAGGAAAATTTCTTCCTCTCCAACATGAGCCATTGTTGCAGGAAGATGAGGCACAAGAGGATGGCCATGTCCCAGGTCTTGGGTGAGTCCCTGGGACATGCCCGAACAAGTGAGGGTCCTTGGCTTCACGCAGGAAAGAATTCAAGAGTGAGCTGAAGTAAAGTGAACGTAGATTTATTCAGAAAGGTACACTGCATGGAGTATAGGCCATCTCAGAAGGCCAGAGAGGCCACGAGGTGTGGCGGTGTTTAGTTTAAAGTAAAAGTACATACATACTTCATAGGCAGAGTGGGGGCTGTCTGAAGAGGACAGAGAGAGGCCAGAGACCATGGAGTGTGGGGGGTGGTTAGTTTTTATGGGCTCAGTAACCTCATATGCTAACAAGTGGGAGGATTATTCCAACTACTTTGGGGAAGGGGCAGGGATTTCCAGGAATGGGGGGCCATCACCCACTTTTGACCTTTTATGATTAGCCTGGGAGTTCCTTTGACCTGTGGGAGTGCCATTTACCGTGTTAATATATTATAATGAGTGTATAATGAAGCTCAAGGTGTACTGTCAGTCAAATCTCCCACCATCTTGGACCTCAGGGCCTACTGGGAGTTGAATTTTCTGCCATCTTGGGCCTAGCTGGGTTTTAACCAGCTGATGTCCTATTCTCAATTGCTGTGTCATTCTTTTAATGGCTGTGCCCTGCCCCCACCTTCTGTCTCCCCATGGCAACTTTATGCAAAAAGAACTCTCTTAGTTTGCTTTACTCAGAATGGGGCTATCATCCTGGCAGGGAGTTAAAGCTTCATGAACTGCTCTTTATTACCCTGAGTATTCTCAAAATGACTTTGGACCCACTGAATTAATATTTTTTGAAAATTGGGCCCTTGGTTACAATGTTCTCATGGACTCTAGTCTGTGTATTCTTCTAAGCTGTGTATTTGCAGATTACCAAATGCCAGGCGAAAATTATATATTCTGATACTTACCAGCTTTGTGATCTTTGGCAAATCAATTCTCTTCTCTGAGCCTTAATCCTTCATTGCTTAAATGTGGACCCAATGTGCGAAAGAGCTTATGAATTGTAAAATAACATGCAAATATATGCTGTTACTAATCTCCTGGACTCTCTTAACGTTAATACCACGTCTAAATGATGCAAACTCAGCCAGGCTGTAGCTGATAGGTATATCTGACCATCTTGATGATTGCCTGTAATAAATTTTATTTTACTTTTGTCAGTTTATTTTGTGTGAGCAGCTTCACCAGAGAGGCAATGTACACAAATAAAGATTCAGTGTTCAGAGAGTGCCTGTGCAGAAAAGTAAAAACCCAAGGTTATGTGAAAATCATGAAAATGAATAGTCTTCAAGTGTTTTTAGGCACGTTGTTTGGGATTCTTTGTGGATAGCACCTTTAGTAAACCGGATCTGTGTCCACAGGGAGTAGCTGTCATGAGTGAATTAGAAACACAATGAAAATCGGGGGAGGGGAAGACAGAAACAGAAGGGTGGGCTTGTATGCTCTTCAAAAGGTGATTCAAAGCTCCTTGAGAAAGAAGTAACAGGCAAGTCTCTGCAACGTGGGCGCCCCAGAGAGACAAAGCTGTGTGGGTTAACATAACACTACTCTCTTCTGGTCCTTTATGCTCAAGGTAACTGGAAAAGATTTAAAATAGGTAATTAATACCTGTCCTGCTGTATCTCCATTTAAGAACAACGTAGGAGTACAAATAAATATACGGAAAACGAATACCTGTCCTCAAAATAGTAGCTGAGAAAAAAATGGTACCGCGGGACCAGAAAATCTGAAAAGGGCTTGAGACAACCTGTAGGTGGGAGAAAGATCAGCCAGCATTTGAAGAGCTAAGAGTTAGGAAGGGCTAAGAGTTAACATTAGGTTAGTAATAAGTTCTGGCATTTTCCTTTCCTTTTCAACTTGTGCTTTACGGTACATATTTTGCAGTTTAGAAGTTAAAGTTGCTTAACTAGTGTGTGTGCCGTTGTTTGAAGAACCAACGCCATGTTTTTATATAAAGGTCTGGGGAAGAGTCTGACCAGAGTATCTTTTCTTGTGTCCAATCCCTATGTCCCCAATAACTTTAATTTCCTCCTTGCCACCCTAGAAAGGCTTTACCCCATAGCAGATTTTTCAAGGTCTTGGAAGATTCAGGCCTACCCCAAAACTTGCCCTTCAACTCCATATTCTTTTAACACTTAAACCCCCCGAATGATTTCCCCTGGATAGTTCATTCGGATGAAATGAAGAAAGTTTGAATTGTCTGTTGTTTCATTGTTGGAGCGTTTCTTTTACACCGATGGAGGTGAGAGCCTGAGCTGGCAAGAGCACGTGAATCTTAGCCCTAAGAAGTTTCATTCCGAGAATTAGAATATTTTAGATGTAATGTGGTATGGCAGGCTTCATATTTGTCTTGAAAGGAGAGTGTCACCATAATAACATCCATTTTTGGAAGGCCTTTAGGAATAGATGACTAGGCTATTAGGCCTGCCTGCCCCCTGGGGAGGGCATTAACGCATTTAGGCCACAGGGTCCATTAGTAAATCACTGCGGCGATGCACTTACTCACCTATCAAGGCCTCCAAGAGTTCCTGCACCTCAGAAAGCCCTTGAGAGTAATTTATACACTGAAAGGATTTGACTGAATAAGTACAGTCTGATGTGTTTTAATGGGCTTTGATGAGCATCAAAGACCAACTTTCAGAACAGCATTTGTGCTTTGCAGGGGTGGGATTGAGGGCTCTGCAATTTAGAATTTCCATCTCTTCTTTGGAAATAGAATGAAAATTGTGTTCCTTTGACCTTTTCACGGAGTGATTTGTTTTGCAGGCTAATGCTGTTTTCCTCAGTTAGATGGCTCCGTAACAATCAAGGAAGAGGCAGAATGGGCAATCCATCAAAATACAAAGTGTTGGAAATGGCAAATGTTCAGACTGATTAAATTAGGAGACACTCCTTATCCTAAAGTCGGCTAAATGGAGGTTTATAAACACACCGCATTGCCCGAGTTATATTGTAATCCCATTATGCCACTATTCTCCATAGATGCAGAACTAATGGAAGACATTCACAATGGTGGTTTGCCTATGTTTTACATCAGAAAATATCTTTTAGACGTATCTGTTCTAGAATTGCATCCTGGGCTTATTCCACTCAATAGCCTCAGAAGCATCATGTATTTTTAAAAGTGATATTTTTACCCTTCATTAAACCTTGTATGCCAAGAAAAAGTGTCTCGGTGACATTTAACAAGGGAGATCTTATCATGATATTTAAAGTCTAGAGACAGACAGGATTCACAATGAAATAATTTGGGTTCTTTAGATAATGAATAAATTTAAATCAGCGTGAAGGGAAAGGAAGGGTCTTGAGCAAAAATTTTTAGGATGCTCAGAAAGGTTGCAATATTTCCATCATTAATATAAGGGGTTCAGTGTCCATCTCCTGAAAGTTAACTAACTCCCCCTAGAGCAGTGCTTCTCAAAGTCAGGTGCAGGGACCACCTTCCTCAGCATCACCTGGGGTCCTTATTGAAAATGGGCAGTCTTGAGCACTCCCTCAAACTTACTGAATCAGAATGTCTGAAAGTACAGGTAGGAACTTTCATTTTTAACTGGCTCTTCGGGCGATTCTCTTGCACAGCTAGTTTCAGAGCCCCGTTCTAAAGGGCAGCAGGATATGTTAATAGGAAATCTAGTCAAAGCTTTTGGCTCAAGATAGCCAAGGAAACACATTCATTCAAGGGTTGTAAGCTTGTCAAATCAGTACTAAAGGTACCACAACTGGAGGTTTGAGTGGTTACAGCAAGTAATAACAACCATCTGCATAGCAACCCCGGTTTAGGAGACGATTTAGCAGTTTGGCTCTTGGGAAAAAATGAGATAAAATAGCTGGTCACTTTCTGGTCAGCTGTATATGCACAGTACGTGTAAGAGGAGGGGAGAGGTGGAGAGGATGAAGGGAAGGCAACAATACTCACCGAGAGAGTTTTCATAGTCAGGGACAGAGGCACCTGTCTGAGCCTCTAGTTTTGAGAGTTGATTGAATCCAACACAGGTCGATAGTGGTCAGGACAAGGGACGCTCTCAGCAGAGAGGTGGCAGTTGGTGTATGAGAGGGGTGGGGGCTGTGTGTGCAACTAGTACATAGGTTGGATCAAGGTCCCTTTAACTCTGAAGCCCATGAATATTAGTAGTGTTAGTGTTTCTCAAAAATGTAGTTCTTATACGACCTGCATTATAATCACCTGTAGGTATGTGTCCAAATGCAGGTTTCTAAGTCTCAACCTGCCAGGCCAGTCAGTCAGAGCATCTGGGGTTGGGGAGTCGAGAAGTCTGTAATTTGAGGATATCCAAGGGATCCCAGTGGACCTGAAAGCTTAGACCTGCAGCTAAGACAACTCTCCCAAGGTGATTGGTAGTCCTCCCTTATGATAGCAACACGTACTTTGGGCATTGTATGAATTGTTTATGGCTGCTATGACAGATTACCACAAACTTGGGGCTTAAAACAACATAAATTTATCTACATACTGATTTATTCATACACTTTTACTGTCTTACAGTTGTGTAGCTCAGAATTCTGACATAGGTTTCACTAGCGTCAAGACAAGGTGATCAGCGGGGCTGTGTTCACTTCTGGAGGCTCTAGAGGAGAATGTTTTCTTGCTTTTTCCAGCTTCTAGAGGCCACCCACTTTCCTTGGCTCATGTCCTTCAAAGCCAGCGACACTGGGCTGACTTCTCATGCTGTGATCTCTGGCTCACTCTGCCTCAGTCCCGTCTCCCCTCTTTCCCCTACCTCCCTCTTCCACTTATAGGGACCTTTGTGATTACATTGGGTCCCCCAGAATAATCCAAGATGATCATCATCTTGTAAAGTCAGCTGATGAGTAGCCTCAATTTTATCTGCAAACTAAATACCCCTTTTGCCATGTGAAGTGACACGTCCACAGATTCTAGGGATTAGGAATAATGTCCCTTGCGGGGACATTATTTTGCCTGTGACAGGCAAAGGTAATTTATTCCTCCATTCAGTAGGCACTGATGCATGCCCGTCACAGTGCCAAATGCAGGGAATAGAAAGTCAATAAGGAACAAGGCAGTCTTTGTCAATACTGAGTTTGCACTCTCATGGCGAAGAGAGACATGCCATTCGCCAGAGTGCAGGAGGAACTATGCTGGAGGCACACGGAAAGCACAGTGGGAGCCCCCGAAGGGAAAATCTTTATTTCTCTTGGGGAAGTTGAAGGTTTCACATCGAATATTAGCTTACAAGCTAGATTTTTAAAGATGATTAGAAGGTCACACAATGTGAATAAGAAAGGCAGAACAATCAGAATCAGAGAGAACAGCTTGTACAAAGTCCTGAAGTTCTGAAAGATCATGGCTTGTCCAGGGATTAACTAGTTGCTGAGTGTGGCTAAAACTCTGATGGGGTGACGGTGCATGAACTCTTGTGTTGGCAGAAGATGGGGCTGGAGAAGAAGACAGGGGCCAGATCACAGAGGACCTTGTTATGTGTTGAAGAATTTGGACTTTATTCTGCATGCAATGGTAAACCACTGAAGGTTTTAAACAGGGGGATGTCATGATGCATCTGTGATGCTGGGTGGAGAACGAATGGAGGGGGAAGGGAAGCAGGACTGAAGACAGAGCCGTGAGAAAGGAAGCAATCACTGAGAGATGGTGGAGTCTGAACAGGAGCTTGACAGTGAGGATGGAGAGTCAGGAATGAATGGATCTGAGGGACGAAGAGGAAGAGTAAACAACTTTACGACTGACTCAAGGAGGTGGCCTGGGGTGGAAGGGCACAGGGCTGGGCAGGGGGCAGGGACTGAAAGAGACTGTAGCGTAGAAACATAAAAAGAATATGGGTTTTCTAGATAGAAAACAAAGTAGCTGGTATCCAGAGAAGTGGAGAATGGAATAAAATCTGGAAACAGGAACAAAAGGTGGAAAATGGAATCAGAGATCAAATAATATTAAGATCTCAGTAGATATTTGATATGGAGAATGTAGACCATGACCAAAGCATAGACTTTGCCACTAGTCGTCTCTCTGTTAGGTTTGTCTTGATTCTGTCAGGTAGTAGCTAGATGGCCGCGGGTGAATTATTTCACTGCTTTAAGTCTCAGTTTCCCCTCTGAAAAATAAGGACACATGATGTATTCAAAACACTGTGAGAATTAACTAAGGGAACGTATGTAAAGCACCAAGCAGTACCCAAAATATAGTAGGGGGCCTACAAAGTGCTAATTTCCTTGGAAAAGGAAAAGGAACGGGACTCCAGTCCATTGAGGGACATTTGGGAAATTTAGAGGGACTATGGTCCAGGCATCATTATAAGACGGGGACTTGGGTGCAGAGAATACAGCACAGAGTCCATGTATCTGAATCGTGGAGCAAGGAATAAGGCAGAAATCTAGCCATTAGAACTGGAGTGAAAGATTATGGCTGATGGTTGATTTCATGTTATATAAATTATACCTCAATAAAACTGTTAAACATATAAAAAATAAAAGATTATGGGTAGATATAAAGCCAAGATGATTTGATGTACTATGAAAGTTGATCTGAAATACCTTAACTCTTTTTCTTCCTAAGGTAAGGACCTGTCCTGACAACTAGACTGGGGTGCTGTGTGTGTGTGTGTCTGTGTGTGGGGGCTGGTGGAAGGAATGGCCCCAGTTGTGGAAGGAGGTAGCCTGCAGAGGTCTTGAATAGATGGCATTTGTGGTCCTGTCAAACGCCATAGTTTTGTGATTAGAATTCAGTTGGAACATGTACATTGTGAAACAACTGGAGAAAAAGTCCTGTGCTTGTTCTGGCTTAATTTGAAAGTGGAAGGAAGAGAATTGGGAGAGGTGTCTGTTAGTTTGGTTTGGCTTTTTCACAAATCAATTTGAGAATTAATGAGTGCATTAGAAAGTCTCCCCCCGAAAACATGGCCAGACACATGCACATGGTTTATATAAAATTTCAGGAGGTTCAGATTGCCCTGAAACCCACTCACGGGTCTTATAGCTGGAGTATACGTTAAGAATCCTTGCTAAAGTAGTAAAAGGATACAACAAGGTAGGACTGTGTCAGCAATTTATCGTATAATGTTTTAATGAACAAAAAGAGATACAGGACCTCAAAAAGAGATACAGGACCTCAAAACTGCAGTAGACTCAGCGGTGGTTGGACTTTTCCTGGAGTACTCGACCGAATTCTGGACTGCCTAATGCAAATGACACGTGGCTAACGAGGAGAATTCAAGCAAGAACCATCAAAATGATGAGACATTGGCAGGGTAGGAAGCATGGAAAGATGAAAGTGAAGAGTTGAGCCTCAGAAAAAGGTACCCAAAGTGTTAAACAGCAACAAAGACTGCAGTGCCCGCCACACCCAGGAATGGTTTATATACTAGAGAGGATGCTTACAAGTTGTCTCTTCATCTATTTCCTCCAGAACCTGCCATTATGTCTAAGATTTTGCTACTGATAATATTCCTGTTTCATTTTTTATGATTTTCCAGAGCTTCCTCATGCAAACTCCTCTGTGAAAGGTCCACGTATAAGATGCTGTCTTCTAAACTGGTAATCAGGGATTGGTTTGCCAAGTTCTCTCCAATTTAGTCAGCTAAGCACCAGTCTTAATAGAGGCAGTAAAGTACACTGGTTAAAAGCATGGACTTGGGGGCCAGAAAACCTGTGTTCCAATCTCAGCTCTACTTTTTAACAGGTCTGCAACCTTGGGAAAGCCACTCAATCTCTCTGTGCCTATAAAATGGGGGATAATAAAACTAATAGTGCCTTGTCAGGATTAAATGTGTTAATATGTATAAACCTCTTAGTGTAGAAACATATAGTAGATGTTATATCAGTGATGGCTATTATTAATTTCCTATAATAAGTATCATTAGTCTCCTGGTTTTATTTACTCTTCTGACCGGTAAGACATGGTATCTCTCCAAGGTGGTTCCCGGGGGCTGCCAGGTGGACCATTCTGGGGTGAAATGAATTCTAAGGTAGTTCAGGAATTCTGCCCTCAGACCCTCCTATCTGTGATTAGAAGGAGTATGGACTTTCCATCAATCAAGAACATTCGTGTATTCTTTCCAAAAGAAAGAAAGGGTAGAAAGTGGATGAAACTTTTCCAATATAATCACTGGTGATCCTCCTGCCTGCCAAGTTACTTGGTCAACCCAGAGTTCTGGCTTTCCACGTATTCCAGCCTTTTCCAGCTTTGGGACATTGACTTCCTTCTTTGCTCTCCTGAAATTAAAAATTTTGTGTCTTCTGATCACAATAGCTGTCAACCACACCCAGCTCTTAAATCTAAGACAACTTTACTTTGTCTACTTACCTTTGATGAAGAGTTCTGTTGAGTTTTTTCAGTTGGGGACAGACATGTATATATTTTTCTCATTGTCTTACGTAGGTCTCTTTTGTTTGCAAAGAAGAAAACTGATCTCAAATCAGCTTAAGCGCCACATTCTCACTTTCTGTGATTAATTAGTTCAGATTTCTGAGAGAGAAAATGTCATTGGCTACTGATCGTCCATTGGGTTGCCTACTCTTGAGTTGGGTGTCTACCTCTGGGAGTGAGTATTGGTACACTTTATATAGACAAGGTTGTGGCCTGAGAAGATAGCCCAAAAGGTATAAATGACTGTGACTTTTGCCCATATCAAGGGGCATATATTTCTTTATAGGTTATACTTATTTTCTTCTTATGTGAGGCTCAGACTAGCTCACCACTGGTCTATCTCTTCAAGGAATACCTTTTCTTATTTTATGATGCCCCAGACTGGTCAAGCCTTGTTACTGCCATGACAGTTCCTCTTGACCATAAATAAAACTTCCCTGACTATAGTTCATGTCTTTAGGTCCACTTATTCTTTAAAACTTAAATAATCTGATGAATGAATCTATAGGTCTACAACCCACAAGGAACATAGTGTTCACCTACTATCTCCCACCCACAGCCTGAAGAGCTGAGATTTATAAGGGCATATATAGAAAGCTGAGCAAATTTTTACCCCACCCTTCCTGCTGCTTGAGGGCACCATCTTGGACCAGGAGAAGAAGCAGTTGACAGACACTCCCATGCTCCCTCCATGACAATAGCAATGTTTCAGAATACAAATCTTTGGTATAAAATATTTAAAAGGTTACCAACTCCTGAAATAGTGGGTGACATAGTAGAACACGCCTCTGAAAGGAGGTCAGGAGACTTGGTTTGTAATCCCAGATTGAATCCCACCGTATCCATGACTTTTGGCTTCTGTGCAGAGAGCCAGTGTGGTGCCTTCCATAAGGCTAGACTAATATTTCATTATTTCTTGGAACCAGCTGGGTTGCTATGGGAGCTTCGAAGTTGCCTATGCAACATAAATATTTGCAAAAAACACAGTCCTCATCAGCATTTGCTATAATACTGGAGAGACTGCTCACAGCTGAGCAACACAAGGAATCCCAGGACGAATGCTGTACTGTTGAGGTATGTGTGGCGTTGCTTGGGCTAAAGGCATGCCAGAAGCTGACCCTCCCTTCCCCTAAACGTGCCTCTTGGCACTCTGTCCATCTTGGAGAATGAAGACTGGCAAATCGCCTGTCTCTTTTTATTCTGTTTATTCTGCAAATGCCGGGAGAGCTATAAGGAAGATAGAACTCGAAATTAGAGCCTGGAATAGGTCTTTGAGTTGAGAGATGGAAACTCTGGAGCTGTGTTTATCCAGGGCATCTATTTTCCTGCTTTGTTGCCCACGTGTTTGGTAATGAGGTTCTCCTAAATTCCAGCAGCCAGGTGGGAAGTTTGGGATGGCTCACATCTAGGGCCCTAGACTAAAAGTGGGCTACTCTTCAGAGGAAACAGAAGCCTGTGAGCCTGATGGTTCGGTGCCAGTCTGTTTATTAGTAGTAACAGAGTCAGTACTTTACTGTGACACCTCCCAGCACCCACCGTGTTCAGCTTGATATGCTTGGTGATCGATGTTCTGGACTTTGGATTTGGTTGAAAGCACGGTGGGTTGTGAAGCCATATGACACTGGGAATAAAGAGGCGGAATTAGGTAAGACTATAAATATTTGGTTTGTGTTCAGCTTCATTTCGCTTTGATGGTTTCTAGGTTCAGTTGATGCTCCGGTAGATCCTGGAACTCAGATGGATTACTGTATGATCACTTATTTTCTAGTGTATCAATGAGACACAGTTCCAATTCCAAAAAATCCATTTATTTCCATCTGTCCTTCATCTCTATTGTAATAGTAATACTAAAAGTGCTATTTTTATCAAGAATTTTTTGGCAGTCACTGAAAAGTATATAACATGTACCATCCCATCAGATCCCCCAAATAGCACTCTCAGGGGGTTATTATCATTTATTCCATTTTATAAATGAGGATATTGAGACTTAGAGAAATCAAGTCAACTTTTGAGGACTGAACAACTAAGTTGCAGAACTGGGATTCAACTCCAGATCTCATTTCAGTACCCATATTATTAATGACTACTCTAAATGACGTCTCATATTTCATTGCATATAGTTCCAGAAATCACAAGAGAATGGCTTCCTAAGGTCAGAGGAGTAGGCTCAGTAACTCACCTGAGTGTGGAAAATACATAAAGAACTTTGGCAACATCTACAGAGAATCAGAGAGGTAAATAAATGAAAGAATCACAGATACTAGAGACAAAGACTCCTGGCCAGAAAGAGTTCCACATAAGTAACCAGCCACAAAATAGGTCCACCAGTGCCACAGTGGCATCTAACTCAGTAGCATACATATTGAACGTAAAGCGTTTAGAAATCATTCTAAAGGCTAACACCTCAGTATAAAATAATTCAAAGGTAGAAATATAAATTTTAAATAAAAAGGAAAAGCCAACATCCATGGTAATTAGATAAATGCAATGCAAACAAACAATTTCTATACCTTTTTAAACTCTTTCAGGTTTGCAGTGATGGAGAAATTGATGACAGTGTTGGGCAAACTGGGTATTCACGTACATGGCTGATAGGAACATAAGATGGTAATACTGGAAGGAGGAAATTTATCAAATCAACCTCAATTGAAAAGTGAATAGCCCTTCATTTAGCAATTCTACTTCTAGAAATTTATCAGACAAATATGCAGATATCTATGTAGAAAGATGTTCACATCCATGCTGTTCATATTTGGCAAGCTTTATAACCAATTTAAATAATACTACTAATAAATTTTATTAATCCTGTGATAGAATAATATGCAGCCCTTAAAATGATATATGACTGTGTTTACTGATACAAAAAGAGATCCAGGTTGTATAGTAATCATTTCATCTTTGTCTAGGATACAATTAGAAAATGTTAGCTAATTACATCTGGGCAGTGGGTATCTTTCTATGTGCTTTTTCTTTTCTTTTCTTTTCTTTTTTTTCTGTTTTTTCCATCTGAACATTTTACGGTAAGTAGCATCACTTTTATGATCTGAAACATGTAAACTTTTTTCTACTTACAAATTATGTGTTAGAGCTCGTCAGTGGTGTAAATTACACCTCAGCAAGAACTGGAGGTCTAGCCAAGAAAAATAGCATTGGCAATGTATGGAGAGTTAGGTAGATTTGGTGGTCAGTACCTGGGCAATTGCAGAAGGTTTGGAATCACTGGAACACAGGGTAAGACTATTTAAACATTTTGTGGTGCCGATTTTCCTGTATTTTAATGATATATACTTCCTCCTGATATCCTGCATGAATTTAATGACTGAGGCCTTTTAAAATGATAGAGCAGAGTCAGGAGGAAGTCAGCTTTGTGTCACAGAAGGACAGTCATGAAGCTTGCTCTTTAGACCACAGTTGTCATTGGCTCTTTTTAAAAATAGCTCTGTTCAGGTGTAATTTACATACCAGAAATGCATCCATTTAAAATGTACAATTCAGTGATTTATTTTTAGTAAATTTAGAGTTGTGTAGCCATTCTCACAATCCAGATTTAAGTTTTCATCTCCCCCCAAGGAGACCCCATTACATTAGCAATAATACCCCATTCTCCCATCCCCTCAGCTCTGGGCAACTACTAATCTTCTTTTTTATCTCTAGGGATTTGCCCATTCTGGACATTTCATATAAATGGAATCATATAGTATGTGTTCTTTTGGGGTTGGCTTCTTTCACTTAGCGTAAGGTTTTCAAGTTTCATTCATGTTGTAGCACGTATCAGTACTTCGTTGCATAGACCATCTTTGTAGCATTGAAAGAGAAAAACATAAATGACTAACGAGAAACCTCTCTGCTCAAAAGGAAAAACATTTTCAAAAACCAAAAGGAGTGTTTCAGAATGGACACGAAAGACTGCGGATTTAGAACAAGTGAGAAATGAAAATGTAATATAAGAAAAGAACTGATAAATTCAGTGAAGAGAAGAATTTTAAATATCTTTAAGTGGTTGTAGGGACAAGAAGAATCAGGACAAAACTCTAATGTGCTATATATAATATACAACTGTTTAAAATTAATGTAAAGTTTCAGAGGAGACACCATACTTGCTTAATAGAAGATAATAGGAGAGACACAAATGAACTTATTTACAAATCAGAAACAGACTCATAGACATAGAAAACAAACTTACAGTTTCCAGAGGAGAAAAGGGGTTGGGAAGGGATCAATTGGGAGCTCAAGATTTGCAGATAATAACCACTATATATAAAATAGGGGAACAACAAGGTCCTACTGTATAACACAGGGAACTATATTCACTATCTTGTAGTAAGCTATAATGAAAAAGAATATGAAAACAAATATATGTATGTATATATATGACTGAAACATTGTGCTGTACACCAGAAATTGACACAACATTGTAAACTGATTATACTTCAATTTAAGAAAACAAGAAGATAATAGGAGAAAGAGATGCCTTTGTTCTTCATCTTTGGAGGTGTCTCACTGAAAAGCTTTTTGAGTTAGTTGGATTATGGATGACATTAGGGGTAGCATTAGTAGGACTGTTCGATCTCCAGAAAAAGTCATCAGGTCCTCTTAAAGGAAAGCAGGCAAGAAGAAAGATCTAGCATCATGATTTGGGAGCTAGAAATTCACTGTGGTTGTGTGGGGACAAAATGGGTGAAAGTGGTCAAAATTTTGATACAAACTTCCAGTTATAAATAAGTCCTGGGGATGTGATGGACAGCATGGTGACTATAGTTAATGATACTGTATTTTATATTTGAAAGTTACTAAGAGAGTAGATTGTAAATGTTCTCAGCACGAGAAAACAAACATGTGAACTATGGATATTAACTAGCATTATTGTGGTGGTCATTTTGCAATATATGCAAATGTGGGATCATTATTTTTTGAGGGGAGGGAGATAATTAGGTTTATTTATTCATTTATTCATTCATTTATTATTTCCTAATGGGGGTACTGGGAATTGAACCCAGGACCTCATGCATGCTAAGCATGCACTCTACCACTGAGCTGTACCCTCCCCCCGGGATCATTATTTTTTACACCTGAAACTAATGTAATTTATATATCAATTATATCTCAATAAAATACATATGTAATATATAATCATATATAGAGAAATATATATGAGAAAAAGACTCATGGTGATAGCAGACACACTGTAAACAAGAGCTCCAGGAGGAATATTGGTCTATGGAGCAAACTGTATATGAAGGGAAAATATGGAAAATTTGAGTGTTGAGCTAATAAGAAATGAATCATAAGTGCCTGTGGAAATGTTATTGCTTTATTTGGTGGTGGGAAAAGATGATAAATATGTATAATATGTAAATAATTTTGCTAATTAAAAACCTACAAGGACCAAACAAGATAATGACTGGAAAAGCAGTATGAAAAATAGAAAGTGCTATGCAAATGTAGTTGCTGTTGTCAATAAGTTTGTGCTTTAGATTCCAGATTATTCTCTTTGCATCAGGCTATTCAAGGATGCTGCCTTATTGTCTTCTGTGGCAAAAACTCCATTTGTGACCTTAGGATTTGGGGTTTTTCCTTTGGTCACTGTCTTCCCTGTTCTGGTATGTATTCTATTTTGCTGATTTTAGTTGCTTATCCTACTTGTCTCAGCCTTGCCTGGTCTCTTGGTTCTTCTCTATATGTGGTGATAGCAGTGTCAACCTACTGGGCCCTGATTTTCACTCAGTCTGAAGGCTTGTGGCATGTAGTAGGGCAAGGAAATGGCAATGGGTCATGTGCATCATGCCATTTCATGCTCTGTCTACCTAACTCTTTGCCTTCCTTTCTCTGCTCCTTGTCTTTGTTAGGGGCGCCATCGTTGCCTCACTCATTCAGGCTTAGAAACATTCAAAGTCTTCCTCTCCTTCACTTAAAATATTTTCTGGAGCATCCACTCTGTACAAAGACCAGCAGTGCTAAATATTCAAAGGAGCTCTTGTCATCAAGGAGCTCATAGTCAAATGTAAAGTAAGGATGCCTACATTAACTCATAATGGTATGGAAGCTGATACGTGCTATGATGAAGTTGCAAGAAAAGGACAAATTTAATTGACACCAAAAATGCAAAAAAGGTTTCACAGAGAAAGGGATCTTTGAGCTACATGTTTTCTCTTTTCTTTAAATGTATACATTTTGTGCAGTAGGAGTCACCCCATAATTCCCCTTGCTCTTTTGTAATCAAACCTTCCACCTACCCCTGACAACCATCGATCTTTGAGCTGTCTTCATAGTTTTGCCTTTTCCAGGATGTCATAAAAAAAAAATCATGCATAATAAAGCATTTTTACACTGGCTTCTTTTATATAGTATAATGCATCTGAGATCTACTCATATTGTTCAGTGTATCAGTAGTTCATAACTTTCTATTTCCAAGTAATATTCCATCTTATGGATGCATCACAGTTTGTATATCCATCCACACATTTGGGTTGTTTCCACTTGGTGATATACAGGCTTTTGTGTGAATATTATTTCTAATTTCAGTTTGGTAGATAATCAGGAATGTGATTGCTCTGTTGTCTGGTAAGTTTATGTCTAAGTTTATAAGAAACTACCAAACTGTTTTCCAAAGTGGCTGTACCTACCAGCATTGTATGAATGTTCTGGTTGTTTTGCATCCTGCTGGTACTTAATAATATCAGTTCTTTTTTTTATTTTATAGTATCCTGAACAACGCGTAGTGATATCTAAATGTGGTTTTAATTTGAATTTCTCTATGATTAAATATGAACACCTTTCCATATCCTTATTTGCCATCTATATATGTTGGGTGAACTTTCTGTTCAAATATTTTGCCCATTTTTAATTAAGTTGTTATTATTAAGGTATTTTCCTCCCATTTTTATTGAGGGTTATTTTCAGTTGAGATATAACTCACATCCCATAAAATTCACCCTTTTAAACAATTCACTGATTTTTAGTATATTCATAAAATTTTACAACCATTACCACTATCTAATTTTCATCACCCCAAAAGGAAACCCTGTACTCTTTATCAGTCACTTTCCACTTCCCCTGGCTCCAGCCCCTGGCAAATACTGATGTACTTTTTATCTTTACAGATTTGTATATTCTGGACATTTAATATAAATGGAATCATATAATATATGGCCTTTTGTGTCTATTTTTTAAATTTTAGCATAAATTTATTCAAGGATTATCCATGTTGTAGCAAGTACTAGTACTTCATTTCTTTTATGGCTGAATAGTATTCCACTGTATGGATATACCACAATTTGTTTATCCATTCATCAGTTAATAGACATGTGGGTTATTTCTGCTTGTTAGCTATTATGAATAATGCTGCTATAAACATTCATGTGCAAATTCTGTGTAGGACATATGTTTTCAGTTCTTTTGGATATATATGTAGAAGTGGAACTGCTGGGTCATATGGTAACTCTGTACCTAACTTTTTGAGAAATACTGAGTTTTGAAAGTTCTTTTATATGCTGGCTACAACTCATTTATGAGGCATATGATTTGCACATATTTCTTACACGGTCATGACATCTTTTTCCATTATCTTAATAGTGTTTTTTTGAAGTTCTTAATTTGTCAGTTTCTTCATGGATCATGTTTTGATGTCATGGCTAAGAAATCTTTGCCTAAACCAAGGATACAAAGATTTTGATCTGTTTTCTTCTAGAAGTTTTATAGTTTTAGCTTTTACATTTAGGTCTGTGATTCATTTTGAGTTAATTTTGGGGTATGATGTGATGTATGGATTAAGTTGTTTTTTATTTTTGCATGTGGATATCCAGTTGTACAAACACCATTGGCTTTATCCTTTGTGAAAAATCAGTTTGTCATATTTGTGTGGGTCTATTTCTAGACTCTCTGTTCTGTCCTATTGATTTATATGTTTATCCTTTTGCCAATATCATATTCTCTGATTACTGTAGCAATATAGTAAGTCTTAATATCAGGTAGAATGATTCTTCTAACTTTGTTCTTTTTCAAAATTGTTTTGACTATACTAGTTCCTTTCCTTTTCTATATGAATTTTTTTTTGAACCAACTTGTCTACTTCTACAAAAAAAATTCCTGCTAGAATTTTGATTGCAATTGTAGTTGAATTTGTACATTGGTTTAGGGAGATTTGACCTCTTAACAATATTGAGTCCTCCCATCCATAAATGTGGTATGTCTTTCCATTTATTTAGGTCTCCTTTGATGTTTCTCAATAATGTTTTACAGGATTTTTTTTTCCCTCCACATATAGATCTTGCATGTATTTTCCTAGATCTATATAAAAATATTTTATGTTTTTTGATGCTACTGTAAATGGTACATTTCAATTTCCAATTGTTCATTGCTAATATATAGACATACAATTTATTTTTACATATTAACTTTGTATCCTGAGACCTTGCTAAACTCACTTATTAGTTCTATCAGCTCTTTCATACTTTCCTTGAGGTTTTCTATATAGACAATCATGTAATCTGCAGATAGAGATGGTTTTATTTCTTCCTTTTCAATCTGTGTGCCTTATAGTTCTTTTTTTTGCCTTCTGCAGTGGCTAGTACCTCCAGAACAATGCTGAATAGGAGTGGTGAGAGTTAACATTCTTGCCTTGTTTCCAGTCTTCAAGGGAAGGCATTCCATCTCTTACCCTTAAATATGAAAGCTGTAGTTTTGTAGTTTCCTCAGGTTGAGGAAGTTCCCTTATAATCCTACTTTGCTGAGAGTTTTTATTAGGAATGGATGTTCAATTTTGCCAAATGCTTTTACTGCATCTATTGAGATTTAATGTGTATATGAATCACTGAGGTATCTTATTAAATTATAGGTTCTGATTCATTCAGTTTGGGAGGGCCTGAGATTCTGCATTTCTCATAAACTCTGAGATTATGTTGACGTTTTGGTCATAGGCCACATTTTGAATAGCATAGACCTAGGGTATACTTCTATTGTTTGAAAGGAAGACATTACTGAAGGATGCTAAGACAGTAAGAGTTGCAATTAGAAATGTAGAGAACAAATTTTGTCATGGAGGCCAGTGAAGGAGAGAATCAAAAATAAGGGAGTAACCAACAGTTTTAAAAGCTTCAGTATTAGTGTTATCAAACATGAAATAAGTGTTGGTTTTATAGAGGAAGTTGTACTAATATTTCTTGCACATACTTGTGCTATTTGAAGTATCACATTATAGTATAAAACCAAGCCTCCCTTGTGGTCCAAGTCTTTTTGGTTCCCAAGTTTGGACTGTGATGGTTCAGATAAGAAAGAACACCATGTGACCTGAATATATTTTGTTCCTGAATTTTGAGTCATAAGTAGTAAGAGTCAGATAATGAGAACTATCTGTTTTAACTCAAAAAATATGTCCAAAAGGTTTGGTTTCTATGTTTATGTAACAAGAGTTCAGATAGGATACTTGGATTTGTTTATACTTTTCTCTCCCTACTAGCTGCATAGTTCTTGACAGTTGGGATTATGTATTTATTTGCCTTTGTGTTCTCTTTCCTTACATATCCCTTGATACATAGTAGATGCTCATTAAATGTTCATTGAATTGTTGAGATGAGCTGAAGGGAGGAAGACAATTTATAAACTATTTTCTCAAGGGGGTTAGAACGAGAGAAAAGGGGAATGATCATCTGATAGGTGAGGAGGATTCAGAGCTGAATGAAGGGTTTTGTTCTTCTTTTTTGTTGTTTTCAAGCCAGATAGATTTGTGGTTAATTGTAGGCAGAGAAGAAAGACCCAATATCTAGGAAGTAATTGAAGTTACAAGAGAGAAAGCAAATAATTAATGGAGCATGTTTCTGCAGCAGATAAAGAGCCCAAGTAGCTGGCTTAATCATAAATGGGGGAAACTTGACAATACTCTAACCCATTTTACATTCAATCATGTGGAATCTTTCTTCATCACAAAACCATTCAGACATAGCTTTCACTATAATCAACGCTAATCCAGGACCTCATTGCCTTTTACCTGAGTAATTTATAATTCATCTCCTTCTCTAGGATCTCATTCATTCAAACTCTTCTTTGAAAGTGGCTGGTGAAAATCTCTCCCAAAATCTTTTCTAGAAACAATCCTCCTACTAGAGAACCCATGCAGGGCCCCTCCTTTCTGATCTCTGATTTCAGCCTAGTATCTCAGTCCCTTGAGATGCATCAGGATGTTGGGTTGTTACTGTTTTCTTCAGTCCTAGATTTCTTTATAGGTTCCATTATCAAAGGCTAACATATGATTTGAGTCTGTTGCTGTGTTGGCATTTGACACACTGAAATTTGTTTCTGTAACTAAAAATAAATGATGATAATACCTTCCATTTTCTAATCAGAGACGAGGGTTTCTGCCAAGGAGACATTCTCTAAAAGACTGTTTATTTCAGATGAATACCATCAAATGTGTAGCTCTGTATGCGTGTGTGTGTGTGTGTGTGTGTGTGTGTGTGTGTGTTTTATGTCACAGACATAATTTCTATTTGATACGAGTTTATTCTCATGTGTGCACTAATTGATAGCTTACAGGGTACTTGTGTTTTCCAGTCTGTTGTTTTTGCTCTGAGCAAAAATTTACTCAGCTGATGAGAATATTTTGACAACTCTGCCTGTGTGTCCAGGAACTGCAATTTGGTGTGAATTTTCTGGCTGCAATGACCCAATTTTAAGATGTAAAATAGAATACTCTAAATTTATATGGAAATAATACAGCCAGCCTGCCTCCCCATAAGGAGTAGCAAACATTAAGACTTTATACAGCTCCTAATATATAAAATCACAGAATCGAAACATCATGATTATTGTCTCCTAATCTCATTTGCAAATATTATAAATGTTGTTTACTGAAGTCAAGTTGTAACAAAAATTACAAAGAATTATGGTTTCTAGCTTGAAAATAGTTCAGTTCAACATTTTATGATTTATTTGTACCTTTAAAGAAACCCATACTTTCTCAAAATTCTTCATCTCTTGATGTCCCCATGTATGCATATGTCCAAAAAATTGATTTTCAGCAAAGTGTTTTGTTTTTCTTTTGTGTTCACTAGTTCCATAACTGCTTTTATGGTAATTCAATGTGATTTCTATCTCTTCATTCATTTCTCGGCTATTTAACTTTTAAGATTCTAGTCACATAAAGAAATGCACAGTGAATTTTATGGATGACCAAAGGAAACTGATGGCTGTGTACACACACACACACACACACAAACTGACTTATCATTTGCATAGGTGTATTGTGAACATTAATATTTAAAAACCTGAAACTCAAGCAATGTGAGTACTAAGCTGTCATTATTTATTAAAGATGCCTTTACCATAGAAGCAGTAAAACATTATTCTGCACTAGCTGACAGGGAAAGCAAAACAATCTGCCTTCCCTGGAAGGGTGGTGTTTTAGCAGCTTTCCCCTGCAGGATTGAGGCTAGCTTGACAGGATTGATTATATTGACCATTTTATGGGTCGATTGCCAAGAGATTGAACAGTTGATTTGATTTGGTCTTCTTAATGGCCAAAAGGGCCAGATGGCTTGATTGGAATGATGACTAGAACAACAAATTCAACTGTGAAAACAGTTGAATCAATGGTGATATGTTAACACCATCCAGCATCTCAAAGAAAGAGCTAATGTAGGAACTTCAAAGCCTGATTTTCACATTCAGCTGGGGCCCTTCGTCTTGATGGCTAGCTCGAAATTAGTATTGCAGGAGACAACTTTAATTGAGAATATTTTCAAATTTTCCATAATGCAAATCAACATTCTAAAGGGTAAGATATTAAAGCAGCCAGAAAGAAAAACAACAAATTGCTAGTGCTATTGAGAAGCCTTGAAAACATGCCAAGCTAAAATAATGATGGACCATGATAAGAGAATCTATAATGAATTAATAGCACAAACATCGTGACTCATAAGCTTGTCACACAAGAGCAATTTTAAAAAGGAGTCTTTGCAAATTGATACCTATGTTCCCTGCTCAATTCCATCCTGAAGTGAGATTTTACCAAGTACTAGGAAACTGTATGATAATGAGTTAACATTAACACTTAAAAAGAAAAGGCAGTTTTATGAGGCAAAGATTTGCATACGTACATTAAGGCTTAGGTATCCATCTAGTCCATCTAGTTCTATGATTTTTGGCTCCATTTGTGACTGTGATGGCAGTGTCTACACATGCAAGGTGAAACAGAGGTTTGAAGCAATTATCAAGATGACTCTGGTTACAATATTTCTTAACAAGGAAAATTATTGGGGGAGCATGAAATCCTCAAACTTTGAGTATCAGTTTTCCTTAAAACTTGCTTTTCTTTTAAATTGCTTTTTTTCCCCAATGGTGACTATTTGGTAGTTTTCTTTCTTTCACTGAGCTCTTTCTCTGCCTGTCCATATCCGAAATGTTACCATCCTGAGGGCACAGTACACCAGAAGTTTTCCTAGATTTGAAACAGGACTGCATCTGATCAGCTATCAATGGTGATGCCCGTTTATCTGGGAGTCTGGGTCCTCAATATACAAGGTAAGAGTAGAGAGAGGAGCAACTCTGTTTCTGGAGCCTTTGACCAAGACAGAGGCATGGCCTATCAGATTTCTGTTCTTGAGATGTAAGGCCTAGATGAGAGAATGTGAATTTGAAGCAGATTTTGTCAGAGATCTTCGTCTCTGGTCCTGAATTTACCCATTCATTCAACAAATATTTACTGAGCACTTATGATATGCTTGGCAATGTGCCGGGGCAGTGTATGCAGTGGTTAATAATATAGGCATAGTCACTGACAGCCATTAACAGAATAATCTCCAAAATATATTTGTAATTTAAAAATTTTATATGAGCTGTTATAGAAAAGGCCAGTGTTATGAATGAATAATGGAGATTGATGGTGCCTTTAGATAGTTGATGAGGGAAAGTCTCTGAAGAGTAGCATTTAAGAGGACACCTGAAAGGTAAGTAGGGTCTTAATCAGGTAAAGAGGTAGGGGGGAAAATGGCCTGAAGCATATGTGAAGGCTTGGAAGAGAGAGGCCCATGTGGCTGGGGGCAGAGAGACAGGGAGACTAGCTCACCACATACCTGGAAAGGTAGGTGGAGGCCGAGTCATGCAGGGTGAATTAGTAGCCTAGTGCTGCTGTAACAAGTACCACTGACTGGGTGGCTTAAACCACCAGAATTTACTGTCTCATAGTTCTGGAGGCTAAAAGTGCAAAATCAAGTTGTTGGCGGGGTTGGTTCCTTCAGACAGCTGTGAGGGAAGGATCTGTTCCAGGCGTCTCCACTTGCTTTCAACTTGGCCATCTTCTCCCTGTGTCTTTTCACATTGTCTTCTCTTTATCTGTATGTTTCTGTGTTCAAATTTCCTTTTTTTTTCCCCTTAATGAACCGAATGGACCGAATATTAGCTTAGGGACTACTCTAATAATATAACTTAAATTGATCACCCCCGTAAAGACCCTCTCTCCAAATAAGGTCGCATTCTGAGGTCCTGAGGGTCAGGACTTCAACATATGGATTTTGGAGGGACACAGTTCAACCCAGAACACAGAGCCCTGGAGGATGTGTTAATATTTTGGACTCTCCTCTGAGTGCTTAGAGCTGCCGTGGAAGGATTTTAATTTTTAAAAAGATCCTTTTGTTGTGTGGGGAATCTCTTGTCAGGGGTTATATTAGTTTTCTATGGCCGCTGTAACAAATTAAGACAAATTTAGTGGCTTAAAAAAACACACATGAATTTACTATCTTACAAGACTGCAAGTGAAAAGCCCAAATCAGTTCACTAGGCCTTTAGGAAGGCAGAAGGTTTCCTTCTGAAGGTGTTGCTGGTGACTAGGTTCTTGTCCCATCACAGAAAGAATTCAGAGACGAGACAGGGAGGTTAAGAAGGGAAACTATTAAGGGGTAGATAGTCCACTCTCAAGGGGAGAGCAGGCTGGCTCAGTGAGCGGCTGCCCTGAGTTTCTTTGGCCAGTTAGTTACATAGAGTGTAAAAATGAATGGGCAGAATATTCATCAAGGAGGGAGGGGCTTGGGGTCGTACTCCCTGGTTTTCATCTTAGGTCCACCTTCCCGAGGGGAGAAGGGATTTTTGTCCTCATTTAGTCAGGATCAGAAGTGTCATGGTGTCGGTGCATGATGGGTACTTCTAATCTGCAAGGCTAATTTTATTGAAATAAGGGCATAATGAGCAAAAGGTTACATTCAGACATTGGAGATTCCTGCCTTTTCCGACCTTTTTTGTCGTCCTCCAGGCCACTCATCACCCCAAAATGTGTGATTTCTTATCAGCCCAGAGGTTCCTGCTTTTCTTTCTCTGCCCAGGGACTCTGTTGTTTACATGATGTATGGCTTCCTGCATTTGGCCCATGCCCCTCCTTTTTGCCCAATTCCTGCCATTTGGCCAGGGTCCCCCTTGCTCTGCTCTTATCTAGCTATCTCTGTCTGCTCTAACAAAGGCTCTAGGAGAGAATCAGTTTCCTTGCCTTTTCCAGCTGCCAGAGGCCACCTGCATTCCTTGCCTCATGGCTCCTTCCTCCGTTTTCAAAGCCAGAAATACAGCATCTTCTCTCTGACGTCACCTCTGATCATTACATTTTCTCTTTATGACACTGCCTCTCTCTTATAAGGACCCTTGTGACTACATTGGAGCAAACCATACAATCCAGGATAATCTCCCCATCTCAAGATTCTCAACTTAACCACAGCTGCAAACTCCCTGTTACCATGTAAGGGAAAACACACACAGGCTCCAGGAATTACTTTGTAGGCATCTTCCTTGTGCGTTGTGGGGAGGGGTGTGAAAAGAGGTGTTACTCAGTCCACCACAGGAGTAAAGGATGAAAGCAAAAAGCCAGTCACAAAGCTTTTGTAGCAGTCTAAGCAGGAGATGCTGGCAACTCAGACGAGGTAGCGATGCAGGGAAATATTCAGAGTGGAGAATGATTTAGGACACCAAATCAACAGGACTTGCTAATGAATTGGATGGGATAGAGGAGGGAGAGAGATGAGAGGGGTCACTGTAGTTCTATTTATATTAATATGCCTCCTGGTTATTCTGAATGTCATCTTTATATCATGGACTAGGAAATTTAAAACATGCATTTTGAAAATGCTGTGTATTTCTAAAAGGAGCCATTTTTGATTGAAAAAGAAACTTTGTTTCTATGTTTACTTTGGCATAGGTAGAAATTTTATTTTTAACTTGTTGTTGGAAGAGTTGTGTAAAATGGTTTGCTCAGGTTTTGAAACCCTATGAATAAATCATTTGAAATGGCCTACTAAATTTGCTATTTATCTCATTAAGTTTGAAAATGAAAGAGAAAAATAAGCTAAAGAATTGGAAAATAAAGTCAACTGGCAAATGAAAATTGGTTGAGTGCTCAACGTGCATCAAGAGCAGGTGCAGCTGAAATACTAACAAACAAGAAGAAGAGTGTTCCTGAGCAGATGACCAAAAGTTGCGGTGTTGTGTATGGCACTACCAGAAGAGAGGCTGGACTCTAGTTGGAGGTCTCCATAAAAGTCCAGTGGGGATGACTGACAAAGACAGACCTGTTGAGAAGTTCTCTTGACTGAGTCCTATAGCCAGGAGCTCTGGGGAATATTTAGGGATGAAGGAAAACATAAAACTACATGGGCGTTCTTGGGTTAGACAATTAGCACATTAGAGGTGCACTTGGTAGCAAATTCAACATATGAATAGAGGGGAGGGTATAGCTTAGTGGTAGAGCGCATGCTTAGCGTGCACGAGGTCCTGGGTTCAATCTCCAGTACCTCCATTAAAAAATAAAGTGAGTTACCTACCCAATACGGAAATAATAACTATTTTATGATGTTTGACATCGCTCTAGGAACAGATCCCAGAATGCCGTTCAATTAAAAAATCCCTTTAGGAAAAAAAATATCCATTTAAATGATGACTGTTTGCCCAGCAACACTATTTGAAGAAAATCTGTTTCAGAAGTTGATGAATTGTTGATTTATTTCTTTGTTGCCAGTTACCGACTGAATTTGGAATGAAACACATCCCCTGCATCAGGAGGTTTCCATTTTGAATTATTTCTAGTGCCTTCTGTAGTGTAATGTGGTCTTATGGCAGGATGTAATTGTTCTGAATGTCACTAGATGTCTTCTATTATTAACTCTCATTTGTCCTAAATGGAAAAGATGTATTAGGGCTATGTTTGTTTTAGTTAAGGAGATCTAAGGTTTCATACAAGTCTGTAGAGGTAAGTTTACTTGTACTAATTAAACAAAGTATCTAGATCACTAGAAACTCTGGGCCATAGCATCATCTAATTAGACTTACCCAGGCAGTATAGTGGGGTTAGCACTTCTCCTCACTTGTTCTGCCTCTGCCTGCTCCAGCTCCTCCGGAGACGGGCCTGCCCTATTCACCATCTGAAATCTCAAATAGTCTGATCCTACTTTCTGATCTGTAAACAAGTCATATGGTATGTAGCCTTTTATGTCCTGATTTGCAGGGACGTTTTGCTCTGTAATGAAAGCCTTGCCAGTTGACTAGTCCAAACACGTTTGTATAGAAAGCTCCCTCAGAAGCACACTTTAACAGACGCCACCTGATGTAGAAGTCCACTACGTACAAGCGTGCCTTTTAAGCCTACTCAGTGTTCGAAATGTAGGCCTCCTAGGACAGGAAGTTCAGCCAGAGATGCCGTTTCTGGTTTTGGTAAGGACTGGGTAGGGAAGCAGGAAGAATGGATAAATGAATGAAGGAAACCTCATCTGTTATTAGTATGACAGGGTTTCCACCTATAAAAATAGGGGGCTGTATTCAATTTCTAAGGTTCCTTCCTTATGGAAGATATCTGGAAAAGAAACATCTCACTCTCTCATCCTTGGGACCTCCCACTCTAATGCTGTTCCCTAGTCATGTCACCAAAAGGATGGAAACATAAAACCACGCCAACTGGGGGTAAATGTCTCACAATATTTCTGGAACAGCATGTCAACTCTTGATTATTTATTATCTCACGAGCTTGTGAATGAGTGGGTCATGGTGAGCCTCCTTCACAAGGGGGAGGACAGGTAGTCAGCATATGGCCACTGGGAGCCAACACAGCTGACTCCATATCCAGCGTGGTGGATGCCATCCTGAGGTACAAGGAAAAGCTACATGATAGGGAGGAAGGAGCATGGGTTTTGGAGGCCTATAGATAGGGGGTTGATTCCTACCTCTACCATTTTCTATCGATGTGACCTTATGTAAGTTATTTGATTTCTATTAGCCTCAGTTTCCTCATATGTTAAGTAAGAATAATTATGTTGCCTATGAGGGTAGGTATTCAGCAATGATTCTTATTATGCTAAAACTATCACTATAAGAAAGTCAAAGGGTAGGTCAGAAAGACAGGGTTGCCTACACAGTTTTGTTTGTTCTGTGTGTAGCGGTACTAAGAATCGTCTTGTGTACCACCGATTTCTTGACTAATTCTGGCCCTTAGCCTAGAGTTGTCAGTGTTAAGAGTAGGTGTTTGCAGCTCTTAACCTTCTGCTATATGCCCCGCTGTGGGTTAGACAAAAATGTAATAAATCCCGCCTCTCCTCCCATCTTACTATGGTTGGCCTGCGCAGTAAAAAGAAAGACACAGTTAAGCATGTGAATATTTCACTATGGAATGGAGAATATCTGTGATGGTTAATTTTATGTGTCAACTCAGCAGGGCCAAGGGATGCCCAGATAGCTGTTAAAACATGATTTCTCCATGTGTCTGGTAAGGCGTTTCTCAAAGAGATTCGCATTTGAATCAGTAGACTGAGTAAACAGATCCGCCCTCACTGATGTGCCTGGGCGTCGTCCAGTCTTTTGAGGGCCCAAATAGAACAAAAGGGCAACTGAAAGGTGAATTCTCACTCTCTTCTTGAGCTAGGATTTCCATTTTTCCTGCCCTCGGACATCGGAGCTTCTAGTTCTCAGACTCTGGACTCGGATTGAATTACACTGTCAGTTTTCCTTTGCTTGAAGATGGCAGATTGTGGGACTTTTTAGCCTCCATAACCACATGAGCCAATTCCTGTAATAAATCTCCTCTTATGTATATCTCTATATAGGTCGATCAATTGACTGATGGATCTATCTGTATCTCCCTCCTATCGTTTCTCTTTCTCTGAAGAACCCTAATACAATATTCAAATTAATTTTAGTAATAATAATTATAATAGTGACAGCTAAAATTTATGAGCATTTACTATGTTCCAGGCTCTGTGCTCAGTCCTTGACCTGCAATAATCACTTAGTCATCACAACAGTCTGATGAGACGGTTACTATTATGATTCTCCTGGTAAGTCCAACCCACTAAGGCTCAGAGAGATTAGCTCGCCAAAGGTCACATAACTAGTAAGTGTAGGAATGGGGATTTGAGCCCAAATCTGTTTGACTCTCTAGCCTGAGTCTCACCACTAAGTTCTTTTAAATGAACCTCAATTGCTGTGAGATTCAAATGAGCCCATAATTGTGGTAGTGCTTTCAAAACCTAGACTACTATCAAAATGGAAGGGCTTATTATTACCCAGATGATTAACTGGGCCTATCGCTGTTTATCCAGATGCTTGGCAGCATGTAGACAAAGCCTAAGTCTAAAATGGGCTTTTCCAAATGGCAAAAGCTTCAATGTAATATAAGCTAATTGGTGACATGTCTTCCTTTTCAAAGCAATAGGCAAAACTCATAAGTGCAGCTTCCTAACGGCATACCTCTTTTAAGTAACTGCACCTGTTTGACAATTCAGAGTGATGCCAGAACTTCAGAACATTGGCGACTGTTCTCCAGTATTCAGTTCTTTTAACAAACATTTATTAAGCACCTTAACTCTGTCCTCTGCATGCTTACGGAGCATCTCATGTGTTCAGAGTATTCTTTGTCTGGATCAAGCTTTGTGACTTACATTTGGAAACACTACTTTGAAAAGCCCAGAGCAGAAAGACTGGGATAAAAGTTGTTTCATCCACTAAGAATACGTATTTACCTGGCGTTCAGAGGTTTAAGAGTAGTGATATTATATGTATCAAAATTACTCAAAGGAGCTCACCTGGATTTCATTTATTTGTTTGTTTGTTTCTTTTCTTTTCTTTTCTTGTTTTTAATTGAAGTACAGTCGGTTTACAATGTTGTGTTAATTACCTGGGTTTTACTACTAAGATTCCAATGTAGCTGGTTTGGGATGGTGATTGTCACAGCTGCCCAAGTGGTGCTCATTGTCCAGCTAGGCTTGCTTAGCCACTGGTCGATAGCATCTTTTCCTGTCCAAGCTTTCAGCTAATGAAGGAATGCAATAAAAGGAGAAACTAACCAGAAATTTGGCTTTAGGTCCAACCTACCTGCTTCCTTTCCCTTGGTCCTTGTGGTCACCCCCAGCCCTTTTAAGTGTCTGACTTTCTGCTCATAAGAAACATATCCACACTTTTAGCAAGCGAAGTGAAGATCTGGGTAATTCAATAGTCAAAACCTCAAATGGTGGTAGAGTTCAGGCTGGTAATACAAAGGAGTGAGGCAAGCCAGATGGAGACTAGACCCCTATCTGAAGTGAGGATGGTGGTGGGGGAGGGGAGAGCAGCTATGACTGTAATCCAGCCAGTTGTTCCCTTAGACTCAGAATGTTGTCCTTGGACTTGGTCTAGGAGCATCAGCAGAAAACTTGTTTGAGATGCAAACTTTCAAGCCCTGACCCCAGATCCGCTCATTGAATCTGAATCTGGTGGGGGGAGGGACAGCAGTCTGTGGTCCAACAAGCCCTTCAGGGGCTTCTGATGCAATATAACGTTTTCAAACCACTGCCTATAGTATCACAGGCCCAGTGTGATCAGACCTGATCTTTCAAGAAAAGCCAGGAATCTGGCTTTGTTTTATTGAACATGTTTAAACTGTGCTATGCAGTAGAATATCTGTGCTCAGCTAATTTGGAACATCTCTTGGCTTTTAAAGATTGGTAAGTAATTCAATTAGTTTTTGTTTGTTGTTTTTTTCAATATACCCTGTGGTTCAAAGAAAGCACATCCTTGGGCTAACCCTCAATTTTCTCTACCCTACAAGGGTTAAATAGTTTTGAAATACCCCTCGTATCTTAGTGACACTCCTCAACCCACCCCTCAATATCCTGAGTAACCAATTAAACCATGAAACTTGGAATACTGGAATAGATAATTTAGCTCTAAGAACCCCAGCCTAGGTATATTATTAATTTTAGGAATAAAAACAAACAAGCAAACAAAAAATTAGGAAGGATTGCGGATTAAATCAGTGTCACAAGTTTAAATCCTTTGTCTTTCAAAATAAATTTCTGGAAAGGATCCATCCCTGGCTATTAATAATAAATTACATAAATCTCCAGGGAAGTCCTCTTGATGTTTTCAACCTATTCCACTTATCTGGAGAGGAAGGAAGGCATGTGAGGTCTACACTGTGATATTTGCAGCTCTAACCTAAGTACAGACATGATTTTAGGACCCTTCCTACACTTGAGGAATTATGTGTGTGTGTGAGAGAGATTTACTTAGACTGAGCTCATCAAAGGGTGGTTTTTGAAAGCCACTGTATAGCACAGGAACACTGGAGTTTAAAATATATCACAGGATGACCGACCATCCCAGTTTTCCTAGGACTGAGGACGTTCATGAAAAGGGGAACTTCCAGTTTCAAAATCAGGACAGTCTGAGAAAACCAGGACAACTTGATCATCTTAGTCTTTAATGCTAATGTTTCTCTTGCATCACTTTGCTTTGGATGTGGAACAGAATAAAGGTGGGAGTTGGTAGAAATGTTGCATTGTATTGTTAAAAGCAATTTTATAACTGGCTAAAATCAAAAGGCAGATGTTGTAGGAAAGCAAATTTTAGCCAGAAATAAGAAAAGATTTTCAGATCGAGGTGCTACACTGAGTGCCTAATATGAGATACAATGACCTGGAAATCAGACAGGATTCAACACAGTATTGACCCCAGAGAGAGTTTAAAGCGTGGTTAAATATGGAGGCAAAGGAATAAAGCTTCTGAAGCATCAGGTCTGAAGGGCAATTGGAGGTCAATGAACTGCAAGTTTGGCAGGTTGGGATAATGAAGAACAGGATAGGAAGCAGAGTACAAGGTGGATCAAAGTGAGTAGTAAGCAACAAGAGGGTATTTGCAGCCTATTTTTGTGTGGTGGTAGGTCTATGGTATAGGAGGAGATCTTACAAACTAAAGGTATAGGACAGTCAGGAATTTTAAAATCTGCAGTTCATGGAAGGTTGGGTTAAATGACCTTATATCCCCATTCAGTTTTAATAATCTTTGAAAATTCAGATTCTGTTTAAGAAATAGATAACATGCTTGTATTAGTAATCTTTGACTATCTCTTCATTTCTAAACTAGGGATAATAAACCAAACTTCATGAGATTAATGTGACAATTAAAGAAAATGAATCATTTAGCACAATGCCTGGCACATAATAGTTGCTCAGTAAATGGGAGCTATTGTTATTATGAAGTCTTAAAATACATTTTCCTACATCTAGTCTTTCTTGATAGAAAATTTTGTTGTTTCCTTTTTGGTAAGAAATTGTGAAACTAATTTTTTCAACTGGTGAATATCTCATAGTAAACATTGCCATATTATTGATGCTTGGTGCGAACATTTCAATTCTCCTTATAATTGTTTTCTGACCTGACCTCAACAATAGTAACCTTTTCTCTTGTCCATAATTTAAGTTTTCACTAAATAAAGTTTGCACTGCATTTCTAATTGCTTTGCATGACATTCTCCCTTATACAAGTATAGATTAGAGCAAATCTCTTTCAGTCATTTGGGATATAACACTAAATCATATTAATGAAATAAACCCAACTCATTGAACTTAAATAAGATGCTATAAAACTATAAATCATGACATATGACTACCCCTAGGTTTTATTATTTATAATTTATAGTAACTCTGACTTGGAATTTATTTTACTAATTTAAAAGAATTAATATTTCATAGGGAAGTAGCATGTAATAGAAGGCAATGGAATAGGGTAGGTATTAAATGCATGGATTTTTTTGTAGTCGGGCAGATTAGTTTAAATCTTGATTCCAGTGTTGTGGAATCCTCAGGCAAGTCATGTATTGTAACTTAAAAATAATGTCTACATCAAAGTGTTGTCAGTGGGGCTTAAATTAAATGAAATGAGTCATACAAAGCATTTAGCACAGTAAGTTGCTAAATAAATGTGAATTTTTTCTACCAGCAATACTGCTATTGTTAGTCATTTGAACATCATAAAACAATCTTTTAAAATCCTCATTTTGATGAAAGATATCACATGTATTCTTTCTGTTCAAATCTGATATTTTATGTGATTATTTATGACATAACTCTATCTTGCATATTAATCTTTATACCTTGGCTACGTTAGTGTATTTGGCACTTAGGCAGAAGGGATATTAAAATACTTAAAACCTAATACCATGTGAGCACTGACAATTCAGAACATTCAACTGGCTGATAAGAATGGGCACTAGCCCTAACAATCCATTAATACCCTACCCCTGTATACTGACTGACCAGTAACCTGCCTTTGACATATGGCTGAAGGTGGGGTGAAACTTCATGGGTGTTTGAAAGGCCAAAGTTGGCAGTATGATTGGGTCAAAGAAGATTTGAGCATGGGTAAATCTAACATTTATTGTGGTGTAGTATTCTTGACTAAAATCCTTGAAGATGGTATGAGGTTTCTGTTCCAGTTTTCCATGCATTTAAGTCTTTGGTATTAGGTATAGTCTTTGGTATGGCATGAGTATGTTCCTTAGTGGGAAACTAATGTGAAGATGTCCAAGCTTTCTTCACTCCTTTCAGTAATAATAGCAGAGGCAGTAGACTGGTCAAGATTGAAGTGAAACGTGTGTGTATCTATGCTACCACATTATCAACTCAATTAATTTTACTTCCAAAACATTTTAGGCCTGGCCTATACATGTAGCTTAATTTAAATATAGTGATGTCCAAGCCTGGTTTGACGTCCCATGGTAACTCCAGATATTTAGGGACATTGGCCAGATTCTCTGGGACAAATTAATTTCAACTATAAAACTATATTTGCTTAGGGAAGGAGAAAATGCTGGAAATCTTAACAATCAAAGGTAAATTTATCAATTTCACGGGGTATTATAGCTCCAGAAAGAATTAGAAATCACTGGCTGGGTTTTTGGTAGTAGAAGAATAGGAGTTAATTTGAGTAAAACAAAAGGGAAGGGAACCTAATTTGGCAAGTTCAATAAAGGACACCAATCTGTGTTTCAATAATGCCACATATCTGAAAGGAAATAAAAATATAAAGATAATTATTCAGATATATTAAAATAACTACTTATTAGATGATTTTTGTACAGATGTTAGGTATTCAAATCATTCAAAGCTACTAAGGTCTTCAGCAGGTCCACATGGTGCCTTTTAGACCATAGTGAGGCATTTGTGTTTTATTACAAGTGTGTTTTAAACTTCTGGATAGTTTTGAGCCAAGGAGTGTTATATGATCAAATTTATATGTTAAAAAATGACTTAGGATGTTTAATGGATAATTGAGGACTCACCCTTGGTGAAAGGTTTGAAATGACAGTGGCTAGGACTAGAGTGACACTGGTAGAGGAGGTGATAAAAGGTAAAATTTAGTATTTATTTTGAAGATGGAGCTGTTAGGGTTTCGTGCTATGGTTTATGTAGGTGGTGGCGTGATGGAAAGAGCAAAATCAAAGATGGCCCCCTAAATATTTTGTTTAAGCAACTAGGTGAATGATGGTGCTGCTTCCTCGTCTGAGGAAGATGTGAGATGGTGTTGGGTTTTTTCTGCTCTCAATCCCAACCTCCAAACCTCTGTTAAGCCTGTTATCCATTTTCTGGATGTCTGCTCCTTGGATAGTAACACTAGTGAAGAATCCTTTCTCTCTGCTGATTGGATTAACCACTGTATATTCATCCTCTTTTAACTCATCTGAGTTCTCATTGTTACCAGCAATATATTTACTTAACTATTAAATTCTGCATGGGAGGTATTACAAACTCTTCCACTCTTCTCAAGCCACCCTCCACCGTTTGCCCCTCCTATTCCCTGTATATAGTAACTGTATATATATAGTCATCCCTCAGTAACTGCAGGGAATCGGTTCCAGGACCTGCCGCAGATACCAAAAGCCCCAGTGCTCATTCCCATTGTAAGCCCTATGGATGTGGAGCCCTCGGATACAGAGGACCAACTGTATTTTACTTTGTGGAGCATTTTAAAGTCATTTGATGTGAATTTTCTCCCATTTTTAGGACCTCTTCTGCTTCCCTCCTGTCTTAAAGGAGTTTCCCTGTTCTTTTTCTAGGTTAATATCCCACTTATACTGTTGATTAATGGAAGAGATGGTAGAAAATTGAATTATCTTTTTCTCTCTTCCTAGTATTTTCAGAGTTCATTTTCCATTGAGATTGCTTATTATTATAATGAGTGTGTTAGCCTAGATCTGTCAGGGGCCACCAAATGAAGAAGGATCTCCTGAAAGAGAAATGAGCACAAAGGAATGAAGATGGGAGAGAGAGGCAGAGACACACCCATAGAGACAGAGAGACACAGAAAGAGACAGACAGACACTGTCTGTCTCCTTGGATTGTGCCCAGCCTGAAGCTACATATATTCCGAGACTGCTCTATAAGCTTATAAATTACATTTTCAGATTTTCACTGAAGCTAGGTTGAATAAGGTTTTTGTCACTTGCAACCTATTGAGTCCTCTTATGGTGATCCCTGAAGCACCTCTGACTCTAGCAACCAAATTGAAAATAACCATTCTTGATTATAGCCCTCAAAAACTCATTTTTAGGAAATAAAAACAGCTTAAACTTTTTTTTTTTTTTTAAAGGAGAAAGAGCTGTTGAGAGACAGTGTTGATTGATGGAAAAAGTAAGAGGGAAAATGCTCAAAAGCATAGGTAAGCAGTTAGCTTTAGAAAGGAGAAGGAAAATCTGTGTCAGGAAGATGAGAACTCTAATCTATTCAGTCTTATTGAACCAACTTTGTTTACATGCCTGTCCCAGAACCAACCATTGTGGCTAGAGACATGAAATGTTCTGGCTGGCCAAGCCAAGGGCATCAACTCCTACCTGCCAGGGGTGAGGATAACTGGAACTACCTTAAGTTGAGTAGGAGTGGCTTCCCATAGGAGAACAAAATGAGGCATAAAAGGTTTAGAAACCAATGCCCTGGAACTTAAGTCAGTAAGGCTAAGTAGTAAATATTTTAGATTTTGTGGGCCATTTGGTCTCTGTTGCATCTACTCAACTCTACCTTTCTAGTATGAAAACAGCCATAGACAATGAGTAGGCTTGGCTGTGTTCAGACTTCATTGACAAAAATGGGCAGTGGAGTGGATTTGGTCTGTAGGCTGTAGTTTGCCAGTCCCTGTCTTGGAAGGTTGGCAGTGACCTGATTGAAAACCCAAGGAAATTTTCTTAGTGCTTATATTCCTTAAACAGGAACCCGAGAACAGGCCAGAGTCACAGAAGAAAGGAATTATCTTTTAAAATTCTGCTTCTAGCTTATGTCCTTGATGAAGTCTTTTCTTATTCCCTCCCCAACCCAGAAGTAACCTCTCCTTGTTTAGTACTTCCCTAACATTTAGTCAGCACGTTTCTATTGGACTTTCATCATCTTGTAGTATATTATAGGGCTGTTCATACAGATTGCACCAGTTCCACTCCCTGGAGGGTGGAGACTAGAATTTGTTTCTCCAGCATCATGCACAGCTCCTTATATTGTGGAAAGGGCTCAACAATCTTTTTTTGGGGGGGGGGGGGGTTGAATTGAAATCCTCCATATTTCACACATTTTAAATGACATTTAAATATTATTACTAGATAACATTCAACTACTCTAGAAAATTTGGGAAAACAGAGAAAAGTATAGTAAGACAGTACAGCATCATAGTTGACAGCAAAGGCTTTGCAATTCTGCTGACTTAGCTTCAAATCCTGGATGTACTATGTGCTTATTACTATCTCCATGTGGCCGTGGCCATGGCCATGCCTCCTAGTCACTGTGATTCCTAGGTTCTCCATCGATGACATGGAGGTTATAATCATACCTCCCAGCATTGTTGTGAGGAATTGATGAAATTTTGTACCTAAAACTCCTGGTATATAGGAATACTTGATGAATGGTAGCTACTTACTACTATTTTTATTATCTATATTATTCATCCAGAAATTCATTTGTAATGAAAGCATTCTCTAACAGATTCAGAGTCACTGGGCACATAATATTCCTGTTACTGCTAATCACCTTTGAAAGTGTGCACTGATGATTGAGTTGGTTTGAGATGATCTGGCCATTTCCAAATAAAATGTAAAACATTCTATTCAACCTATGGGCTGCAATAGGTTGCAATAAACAATCCAGAGTGGTGGCCAGAGATTGAGATAAATAAGTACAGAGTCTAATTATCAGCCATGTTTTTATTAGAAGGGTATAGGTCATACTGTAATTTGTTACATTTGTTAATGACAGCACTGAATGACCTACTCTATACTTTAGCTTGGGGTGTGTGTCCTGGGGCTACAGCAGCTGTATGTCAATCAGCCGAACTGAATATCTGGCTAACTAATAGCCAACTAAACACATTTGTTCCCCGCCTCTTGTCATACTAAAATAAAATATACTCAGTATATGAAAATGATACCACTGACCCTTTTAAAGTACCTGGGATTTTTCCCAGTGGTGATCACAAGCTGTTATGAGGCATACAACACTCCTTAGAATGCACTGGGAGTAGGTAGAAGGTTCTCATTGGAGAATTAGGTTATTCACTGTCATCAATGCCCTGATGTCCTTTTTTGGATGTTCACACCAGCACTGACACTTCCAGACCTAGGCTAGCCATTCTTTAGCAAGAAGAGAATGGGTGAGAGAGTTTTCAGTGTCCCATCTTATAGGGTACTGTGTCTGCTTCTATTCCACAGACTGCTTGCCTGGCTTTGATAACCTTGCATCTGTGTGCTCCCTGGGACTAAACTGGTTCTTGGATATGCTTGTATCCAGAGTTACCAGCCCTTTCCTGTTCCCCCTGGATCTGATCAGTGCCTTCCATTGTAGCCCTTTGCTGAGGCTTTGTCTCAGATGCCAAATGTCCCATGTCCTCAAATTACCTCCTTATGAATCCTTGTGCCAGTCAAAATTCTCATCTCCTTTGTATAGTTTATTTTAATTATGAATCAAGAGAAAGGCATCATTTGAAATTTATTCTCCCTGATATTTCAGTGACTGAGAGTATCTTACCCTGTCATGTAGCTCTGCTGGCTTTAGGTAACCTCATCTATCTAGTCGAAGTGTTTGCTATGTCCCAGACCCTTTGCTAGGGGTCTGATTAAGTCCCAGTTTTCTTGAGGAATCTATGGTCTTGAGGGTGAGAAAGACATATAAGGAAGAAATTATTAATACAATGTGGTATTTGCAATGATTGAGGACCGAGTATGTTATTTGAAGGGACCTAGCTCAATCTTGAGGTATCAAGGAAAGTGACTTGTAAGAGATGTGAACTGCATCTGAGAAGTAGGATTTAGCCAAGTGAAGTGAATGTGAAGGTCATATTAAGCAGAATAGATTGTACGAGGTAACAGAGCTGGGAAAGAACATTGTGTGTGATGAAACCTACAAGCAATTCACAGGTACCAAAAGGGACAAAGAATGAAACACAAGACAGGAAGACAGAAGCCCGCTCATGGAAGGCTTTTTTTTTTGAGCTTTGTTTGGGGGGTGATGGGGAGTAGCAAAGCATGTTTGTAAGGCTGAAGAGAAATATCTAGCAGAGGGAAGGATTGAAGATGCAGGGGAAGGGAGTCAATGATAGAATATGATGATGAAGATGGAAAGGAACGAGAAGGAACAGCACAAATGGAAGGGTCGCCTTTGCAGGAAATACTGTCTTCTGGACTTTGTGCTTCTTCATAAATCTACTTAAAATTGAACTCTTCTGTACTCCATGGGTAAAAGACATGCCCTCCGCCTTCTCTTTTGTTTCCTGCCTGTCTTAGCTCTTCCAGCCCACTCTCCAAATTGCACCCTTGCCTAACGTCCAACGTGACAGACTGTGCAAACCGGCCAGAATTGTCCTCTATAAGAAGTATTTGATACATAGTGGTGGCATTTGACAGTTCACAAAGCCTTTCACACCCATTATCTCAAAGCAGCCCTGAAAGGCAGGCAGAAGAGCTGTGGCCATACCAATTTTACGAGGCTCAGCAAGTTTAAGTTGCTCGTCCAGCGTCAAGTGACTTAAAATGAGGAAGTGTCAGAGCTTCAACTAGAATCCAAGTCTTGTAATTCTAGGTCCCATACTCTCCGCTATACTCAGATGCTCATTGAAAGCTTTGTGTAGGAATACATGGGTTGTATGGGTGAATAAAGAATCAAGCCCATGATCTCAACTCTGAGTCCGGTTCTATAGCGAGCTAATCTCGTCTGCTGGATCAGCATTGAGTCATCACAAATAAACGCACCCAGCGTGTTTGTTCTCTGTGAAATGAGAAACAGAAACTCCGTTTCATCTCTGGGCTTCTTTGTGGACAATGTATATGGAAATGAACTTTTTATTAGTCATTTATTCTTGATTGATTTTATAGATCACCCTGATCTGATTCTTCTTTTTTTTTTTTTTTTTTTTTTTTTTTGTGGTGGCAGGTAATTAAGTATTTATTTATTTGTAACTGGGGATTGAACCCAGGACCTTGTGCATACTAAGCATGTGCTCTACCATTGAGCAATACCCTCTCCGAGTCCTCTTTTTCCTTCTCCTTACTTACCTTTGTTTTATTCCCCTCCTCTTAAGTACCATTGGGCCATCTTAGACAGTCACAATGGAGACATATACTATTAAGCAAGTGACACTATACAGCAATAGTTTTTGTGAAAGGCTTAGCATTTGAAAGAGTTAAAGTTCAAAACTCACACCTACTTTTGGTCTATTGAATTCCTCTAGCTTATACTTTTTCGTCATCAGGATAATTAAGACTTTCCTGTATGTATTAGGCCTCTAGCTCTAATAAAATGAATAAAGTATATGAATAGGGGCAAAATGAGCTATTTTATTAAAGGGTGTAGCATCTGGGTTATATACTGCAAACTCTATCATTTATTTAGCTGTCTGCCCGTGGAAGTACCTCAGATGAGACGGCATTGAAGACAAAATTAGGATCATTAAATTATTCAAGCCCCTCCTCAATACATCATGCCCTCTTAGTCTCTCTTTCATCCTGGTGCAGTTGTAGTTGGTAAATTTAATCTGTTTGCATGCTTGCTGATTGTTAGCCATTCTGGGCATGCAGATGCTGCATTTGAATTTTCACTCTCAGTCACTGGCGCTGATTTTAGTAGAATAATCTGTACCTGTTGTCTACCTACGGTTGACACTTTCCATGTCTTTTTGCATCCCCTCTGACATTTTCCACTTTCTTCAGCAACCTGCTATGTGACCTTCGGAAATTTTCTTTCTTCAGCTATTTGTATAAAAAGGTTGTGCCACTGTCTTTATTCCCTGGGCTGACTGCAGTGTTGACATTTCAGCTGGGGCTCGCTCACTCTGGTTGCTGGACGAAGCAGGGACTAAAGATTCCGGGGACTATGTCGGGTGGGAGGCTGTCATTGCATTTCCTTGAGGATGGGGACTGGTAAAATGTTTGCCAGACCTAACTGAACCCTATTATGACATGACTAATAAAATGCTGCTTTTAGGAAATATTGCTACCATGCTAGGGTAATTAATGACAAGTCTCACAAGGCCTGAGAGAGGGGATCTTTCTCCTTTTCTGAAAAAATTATTTTTTGGGGGGAGAGAGGTAATTAGGTTTATTTATCTATCTATTTAATGGAGGTACTCGGATTGAACCAAGGACCTTGTGCATACTAAGCCCTCATTCTACCACTGAGCTACATTCTTCCACTTCTCATATCTGCATTTGGAACAATCTATTTCCCTTGATGAGAGAAAATATATTGTATGAATGTGTGTGATTAACATCCTTTCCTCATAATATCCCTTCAGATGTATCAAGAAGTACTCATTCCTCATTTATTCACAGTCATCTATTTAACAACGATGAGCATCTCATTGGTACGAAGCGTCGTATTACATGCTGGTAATTTAACAGTCACAGACTGTAGACATAGTACTTAGCTTCCTGGAGCTGTGAAGGAAAAGCCGGGGCATGGCCGAGAATAAGGTGAGGGAGCTACTTGAGATATGGTGGTCCGGTACGATCTCTTCTGAAAAAGTGACATTTAAGCAAAGACTTGAAGCATGAAAGTCAGTATATTATTAAAACAAACAAAGCATGGTGAAGAGGATCCCTGGCTGAGGGAACAGCATATGCAAGTGTTTGGAAATTACGAAGAATGGAGAGAACACCATTGCAGCTGGAGTATAGAAAGTCATGGAGAGGATGGTATAAGATGAGTGCAAAGAAGCAGCTGGGAGTCAGAGTTTTAGGGCCGTGTAGGTCATGATAAAACATTTGAATTTTATGTTAAGTATACTGCCCTCAACATCTCCTGGAAAAATTTCAAGTAAGGGGCAGGGATGAACCACCCACCCACACACACACACACACACACACACACACACACACACACACACACACACACACACACACACGTATGTGTGTGTATGTGTATATATATATACACACACACACACACACACGCATATACTTAATGGCACATTCGGGCTATAGATATCTGTCCCTTAGGACTTCCGGTTCTCTTATTACTTTGGTTACCTGAATCTGGGTTTGCCCCATGTTTTTCAGTGGTCCTCTTGCAGGAGGCCTCTAATTGCAAACCATATCTCACAATTTTAGCCTGTGTCCCTGGCAGAGGACAGTGGGATGACCGGTTCTTGTGTTCTTTTACTATACAAATGTCACTGCAGCTACAGAATGCCACTGACTCATGATGATTTAACAAACAAGGACATAGGAAAGTGACGTGCTTTGGAGGCAGGGCTCCCCTCTTCTGTGCTCAGCCTCCCAAGTCGTGCTCAATGCCCACCTCCTTTATGATATCGACCCCAGGTTACCCCGAGCTGAGTTTCTCTCTTCTGCTTAGTACTAAGATAGTGCTGACTGTCCCTGTCCCTCATTTGGCTGTTATCCTTTAATGCAGTGGTCACAAGTTGTCATCAGAGGAACCAGATTTGGCATGCAGATGTGTTTTGTTTGCCCTGCTCAGCAGTTGATGAAAAATAAACTTAGTTTCCACTGTTTCCCATAAAAATCCAGATTTCATTCTTTCTGAGAAATCTGAAGAACTGGCAACTCTGAGTCTGCCTTCCCACATGACAACAAGCAGTTGGAACTATAGCTTCTGTCCCGTTTAGATTGTGCATGTGTTCTTTTATTTGTCATTGTCCTTAATATGGCTCCCAGGTTTGTTTCACATATGTACATTACCTGCTAGCACCTATAGACCTTTTGGCAAGATCTTTAATATACTTCCAGTGCCTAGAACAATGCCTAACACATTGTTGGTGCTCAAAAAGCATTTGTTAAGTTAATGAATATTATGTTCATAACTAAATTTGCTCGTTCTTTAAAGGAAAAACTACTATATCTTTCAGCATCACCCACAGCATTAATAGAGTGCCCTATTAGGTACCAAAAAATATTTTTGATATAGTGAAGATGCTTAGTCATATGATTTTATATAGAATGCTGAATGATCTTTCTATAGGAAGTAATTTGTTTTTCTTTTTTCTTTTATTGAAGTACAGTCAGTTACAACGTGTCAATTTCTGGTGTAGTGCACAATGTCCCAGTCATGCGTATATATACATATATTCGTTTTCATATTCTTTTTCATTAAAAGTTATTACAAGATATTGAATATAGTTCCCTGTGCTATACAGAAATTTGTTTTTTATATATTTTTAGTGGTTAATATTTGCAAATCTCAAACTCCCAAACTTATCCCTTCCCACTCTCTTTTTCATTTTTTTAATGGAGGTACTGGGGATAGAATCCAAGAACTCGTGCATGCTAAGCATGTGCTTTACCACTGAGTTATCACCCTCTTCCCCAAGGATACACTTTGTAAAAGAATGACTTCCAATATGTAGTAGAGCACTGAGTCAACTAGTACTCGAAGTTGAGCCTTTAATCTCAATTCTGATACTGACTCTTTGTGTGACAATGGACAAGTGACACAACTTTGCAACTCTTTAGCATCCTCATCTGTATACAGGTACTTGTTTTACCTACCTCATTGAGTTAAAAGGGTAATGAAATGAAATAATGTAGGTTCAATGCTTTTGCACTTGTGGATTCAACATAGGTGTTTTATACTTTATATCTGTTTTCAAAGTCTTGTTATTTTAAAATGTGTGTTAAAATGTTATGTGTGCCGGGGCCGTTATCTAACGTGGTGATATACTATAAGCAAGCTTGTATCTCATTTGGTATATGTCATAGTTCACCCACTTATTCTGTTGATAAAAGAGCACTGGGTAAGATGGAAGAAAACTAGCATCTAACCTCTCTCTTAACCACATTATGATAGGCTTTAATCGAGGTACCATTCCGTGTTTAGTGGTAGCATACTTGAATTTGCAACCACAGAAAAAACTACTCTTCCCCTATACCTGTGAACTTAAATATATAAAGTGATAGCAGTATTCAAACCAAAGATTGTATTACTAATTTCATGGAGGCTAATTGGGGGAAAATTTATCTTCATGTAGGTAAGTGTAGGTGAGAGTGAATGAACAGTGGTTCATGCTTCTAGGTATAATTGTGGAATCTCTGTGGTTTGGCAATTCCAGTGTTAGAAATAATTGCCCAAGACTTGAAGATGGGCAAAAGAGATTACTGAGTGTCATTTCAGAAGAGTGTGGGGATAAATCTTCTAGCGTTTGATTTCAGTGTAGGCGCCTCCAATTAACTTGTTCTTTTATAACATTGTAGGGGTATCTGTTAATTGTAGAAAACTGATAGCAATGAAGATGATTCCTCACCACAGATATGCAAATGAATCTTGTCTGGTAGTGACTCTGCCCTGTAGAAAAGAGAATCTCAAACACTGCTTTTTATTGCCTTATGGATTATTAACCAGTGTTACAATTACAAATAATTTCATTGAAGCATTTCTGATTACTTATCTATGAAATTCTTCCTTGAACTAGTCTCAAAATTATACTACTTCCTTCATTAATTAATTATATAAAATCTTAGATACATTTTCATCTTTGTATTTATGAGTCATGTTTTATTTAACTATTTGAAAATGGGGCTTTAATGCCAATGCCAGTTCTGGTTTTCTTTTTCTAGAAATACTGATGAAAAATAGAATCAGAGCTAGAAGGACCTGAAAGCTTTTAATTACATAGAAATACTAGCACCTTGTACAAAATATACAAGAAAGTTCACTATAGTATTTCTTGCAATAGTGAAAAACTGGAAGCAACCTATGAATACATCAAGAGGAGACTACGTAAATAAGGTACATAGTACTAGGGAAATACCGTGTAGTCATTTAAGTGAATGAGGAAGGCACATATAAATGCACTGACAGGCTATGATCTCTAAGACATACTGGTGTATGAGATAAGAAAATTGTGTAACATTCATATTAAGTACAATCCTATGTAAAATGAAAAACATCTTTATATATTGTATCCAAATAGTTATACATTTATAGAAAGAAGTCTAAAATATATGTATAAATGGATAATAATGATTATCTCTAGGGAATAAGATTGAGAAAGGGTAAAGAGACTTTTTAACTTTTACTATACACATTTTTATATTGATCATTTTAAACCTAAGAATTGTGCATGATTTTGGTAATTTAAACAAGAAAAATGGGGGAAGGTGGGTATAGCTCAGTGATAAGAGTGTGTGCTTAGCATGTGTGAGGTCCTGAGTTCAATCTCCAGTACCTCCATTAAAAAAAAAAAAAGAAATGACCATTTAAGCAACAAAATTAAGAAGTTTTGGATTATAATCCAAGTATAAAATAAATTTATCTGTTAGTCAAAACTGATAGACACAATGTTTTAATAAGTAAATGGAGGAGAGAAAATTTCCTTATGGAGAATTATAAATGGTGTGTGTACGTGCATGCACACATGCATGTGTGTTTATCACCCTCCCACCTTGAGAGTGGATTTAATGATTTACTGCCAAAGAAAAGAGTATGGAAAGATAAAAATAACACCTTGACAGTGGAGAAATTTGGCAACTACTACCTGTGGTAGGCAGAATTACCACCCTCCACCCCAAGAGGCCCAAGTTTTAGTCCCTGGAATCTTAGAATATATTATGGTATATGGCAAAGGGGAAATTACAGTTGCTAATCAGCTGATCTTAATATAGGAAAATTATCCTGGATTAACTAGCTGGGTCCAATATAAGCACAAGATTCTTTAAATAGGGAAGAGGAAAGCAAAAGAAGAGAGAATCTCTTAGAGGCAGATACGACTATGAAAGCAGAGTCAGAATGATGTGGTATGAGCAGGACTCAGCCCACAGTAGCTGACTGAAGATAGCCAAAGGGGGCAATGAGCCAAGGAATCCAAGTGATCTCTAGGAGTTGGAAGAGGCAAGGAAATGGATTTGCCCCTAGATTTTCTAGAAGGGAATGCAGCACTGCCAACACTTTGACTTTAGCTCAGTTCTATGTCAGATTTCTGAACTCTAGAACTGTAAGAGAATACAGTTGTTGTAACTCACTGAGTTAAGACAATTTGTTATGTCGGCCATAGAAAACTCCTACAGGTCTACTTTAACCAAGTGATTGAGATGAACACCACCAATGATCAGTCATGCAGACATCATGTGCTACTTTACTCCCTGATGTGATGTGAAAGAAGGGCACTTCACCTCTGGTATCCTTACCAAAAACCCATAATCTCAGTCTAATCATAAGAAATATATTAGATAACCCCCTACTGAGGGACATTCTAGAAAATATCTGACCAGTACTCTGCAAAACTGTTAAGGTCATGAAAATCAAAGGAAGGCTAAGAAATTTTCACAGACCAGAAAACACCGAGGAGATATGATGACTAAATGTACTGTGGATTGGATTCTGGACCAGAAAAAGGTTTCCTGAACCTTAAAAATCTGTTCTCCAAAATTCAATTGTGTTAATCTAATCCACATTTTCTGGTACTACCCTGCCAGTTTACATCCCCATCAACAGTACACAAGGGCTTCCTTTTCTCCACATCCTCACTAACACTTGTTATTTCTTGTCTTTTTAATAGCAATTCTAACATGTGTGTGATAATAGTTCATTCTAGTTTTGATTTTCATTTCCCTGATGATTAGTGATGTTGAGCATTTTTTCATGTGTCTGTTCATCATCTGTATGTCGTCTTTAGAAAAATATTGAGATTCTGTGCCCATTTTTAATCAATTTTTTTTGCTATTGTTTGAGTTCTTTATCTTGGATATTAATACCTTATCAGATCTGTGATTTATATATATTTTCTTCTATTCAGTAGGTTACCATTTGATGTAGTCCCATTTGTTTGTTTTTTTTTTTTTTTTTGCTTTTGTTGTCCTTCTTTTTGTTGTCAGATCCAAAATGTCATCATTAAGATTTATGTTAAGGTGCTTACTGCCTATGTTTTCTTCTAGGAGTTTTATGGTTTCAAGTCATCAATACATTTTGAGTTAATTTTTGTGTATGGTGTAAGATAGAGGTCCAGTTTTCCCAAAACCATTTATTTGAAGAGACTGTCCTTTCCTTCTTCTATAACATTGGCTACTTTGTCATAAATTAATTGACCATCTATACATAGGTCTATTTCTGGCCTCTCTGTTTCATTGATCTGTGTCTGTTTTTGTGTCAATACCATACTGTTTTCATTACTATGAAATGAGGGAGTGTGATGCTTCCAGTATTCTCTAGATTGCTGTGACTCTTTGGGGTCATTTGTGGTTCCATACAAAATTTAGAATTCTTTATTCTAGTTCTATGAAAAATGCCATTGAAATTTTGTTAGGGATTGCATTGAATCTGTACATTGGACATTAACATTAATTTTTCCAATTCATGAGCATGAAATATCTTTTCAAGTATTTATAGATTCAGTTTCCTTTGTTAATTTCTCAGTTTTCAATGCACAAGTATTTCATCTCCTTGGTTAAATTTATTCTGAGGTATTTTATTCAATTTAGTGCATTTGTAAATGGGAATGTTTCCTTAATTTCTCCTTCTGATAGTTTGGTATTAGTGTACAAAAGCACAACTGACTTGTAGTGTAGTGATTTTGTATCCTGGAACTTAACTGAAATTTATTAGTTCTAACAGTTTTTTGCTGTAGTCTTTAGGATTCCATATATATATATACTTATAATATGTCATTCACAAATAGTGACAGTTTTATATCTTCCTTTCCAATTTGGATGACTTTTATTTTTCTTGCCTAATTGCTCTGGCTAGGTATTCCAATACTATGTTGAATAAAAGTTTTTGGGTATCCTTGCTTGTTACAAAACCTAGAGGAAAAACTTTCAGCATTTCACCATTACATATGATATTGGCCAAAGGCTTGTCATATGTGGCCTTCATTATGTTGAGGTATGTCCTGTAAACCCATTTTGTTGAGAGCTTTTAATCATAAATGAATATTGAGTTTTGTCAAAGCTTTTTATGCATCTACTCAGATGATCAATTTGCAGAAATAGAGCCATCCTTGCATCCCTGGAATAACTCCTACTTGATGATGCTGTGTAATCATTTTAATGTATTGTTGAATTTAGTTTGCTAATATTCTGCTGGGGACTTTTGTATCTGTGTTCATCAGGGTATTGGTCTGTAATTTTCTTGTAGTATCTTTCTCTAGTTTTGTTATCAGGGCCCTATAAAATGAATTTGGAAGTATTCCTTCATCTATTTTTTGGAAGAGTTTGAGAAGAATTGGTATTAATTCTTCTTTGAATGTTTGATATAATTCATCAGTGGAGTCATCTGGGCCTAGACTTTTGTTTGTTGGGAGGTTTCTGAATACTGATTCAATCTCCTTATTAGTAATTGGTCTGTTCAGATTTTCTATTTCTTCATGATTTAGTCTTGGTAAGTTTCAGGTTTCTGGGGTATCAGTTGTAATCTCTCCTCTTTCTGATTTTAGAAATGTAGAAATGTCAATTTTGTCTACCTATTCAAAGAGCCAGCTTTTACTTCATTGACATTTTCTATTGTCTTTTTAGTTTCTATTTAGTTTACTTCTGCTCTGGTTCATTGCAATGTAGTGTTAGGTTGTATGAAGTTTTTTGGGTTGTTTTGTTTCTTGATGTTAGGCATTTGTTGCTTGTATCTTATTTTTATCCATTCAGGCTGTCTATGTATTTTAAAAAAATTTTAAATTCCTGGTACACAATATTATATGTTTCAGGTGTACAAAATAGTTATTCACAATTTTTAAAGGCTATACCCCATTTATAGTTATTATAAACTATTGGCTATATTCTCTGTGTTGCACAATATATCCTTGTATCTTATTTTATATGTAATACTTTGTACCTCTTAATTCCCTACCCCATATCTTGCTGCTCCCCCCTTCCCTCTCCCCACTGGTCACCACTAGTTTGTTCACTGTATCTGTGTCTACTTTTTTTGTTGTTATATTCACTAGTTTTATTTTTCAGATTCCACATAAAAGTGATATTATACAATATTCATCTTTCTCTGACTTATTTCACTTAGCATAATACCCGCCCTCCAAGTCTATCCACATTTTTGCAAATGGCAAGATTTCATTCTTTTTTATAGCTGAGTTGTATTCCATTGTGTGCACACACAGACACCCCCACACACACATACATATATCTTCTTTATCCATTCTTCTGTTGATGGACACTTAGGTTGCTTCCATATCTTGGCTCTGTAAATAATGCTGCTGTGAACACTGGGGTGCATGTATCTTTTCAAATTAGTGGTTTTATCTTTTGTTGAATATATGCCTTTGTGTGGAATTGCTGGGTCTTATGGTAGTTCTGTTTTTAGGTGTTTGTTTTTTTGTTTTTTTTTTTTTTTGAGAAACCACTGTACTGTTTTCCACAGTGGCTGCACCAATTTACATTCCCTCCAACGGTGTATGAGGGTTTCCTTTTCTCCACATTCTTGCCAACATTTGTTATTTGTTTTTTTCCCTATAGTAGCCATTCTGACAGTCATGAAGGGCTATGTCATTATGGTTTTCATTTGCATTTCTCTGATGATTAATGATGTTGAGCATCTTTTCGTGTGCTTATTGGCCATCTGTATGACTTCTTTGGGAAATGTCTATTCAGGTCTTCTGCCCATTTTTTTTTTTTTATTGAGTTGTTTGAGTTTTGTTTTGTTTTGTTTTTTGATGTTGAGTGGTATGAGCTGTTTATATATTTTAGATATTAACCCCTTATTGGTGATATCATTTGCAGGTATTTTCTGCCATTCATTAGGTTGTCTTTTCATTTTGTCGATGGTTTAGGTCCCATTTGTTTATTTTTGCTATTATTTCCTTTGCTTTAGGAGACAGATCCAAAAAAAAACATTGGTCTGATTTATGTCAAAGGGTGTTTCACCTATGTTTTTCATCTAGGAGTTTTACAGTTTTTGGTCTTACTTTTAGGTCTTGAATCCATTTTGAGTTTATTCTTGTATATAGTGTTAGAGATTGTTCTAATTTCATTCTTTCACATGTAGCTCTCCAGTCTTCCCAGCACCACTTATTGGAGACTGTCTTTCCTCCATTTTCTATTCTTGCCTCCTTTGTTGTAGATTGTCATACATGGCCTTTATTATGTTGAGGTATGTTCCTGCTATGCTTTATTATAAATTGGATGTTGAATTTTGTTAAAAGCTTTTTCTGCATCTAATGAGGTGATCATAGGGTTTTTATTCCTCAATTTGGTAATGTGGTGTATCATACTGATCAATTTGTGGATACTAAATCCTTGCATCCCTGCAATAAATCCCACTTGATCATGGTGTATGATCCTTTGAATGTATTGTTGGACTCTGTTTGCTAGTATTTTGTTGAGGATTTTTGCATCTATATTCATCAGTGATATTGGCCTATAATTTTTTCTTTTTTTGTGTGTGTGATATCTTTGGTTTTGGTATCAAGGTGTTATTGGCCTCATAGAATGAGTTCAGAAGTGTTCCTTCCTCTGCAATTTTTTGGAATAGTTTGAGAAGGATAGGTGTTAACTCTTCTCTAAATGTTTGGTAGAATTCACCTTGAAGCCATCTGGTCCTGGACTTCTGTTTGTTGGAATTTTGTTTTTATTACTGGTTTAATTTCAGTATTGGTAATTGGTTTGTTCAGATTTTCTATTTCTTCCTGGTTCAGTCTTGGGAGATTGTACATATCTAGGAATTTGTCCATTTCTTCTAGGTTGTCCATTTTATTGCTATATAGTTGCTAATAGTAGTCTCTTATAATCCTTTGTATTTCAGTGGTGTCAGCTGTAACTTTTTTCATTTCTGACTTTATTGATTTGGTCCCTCCTTTTTTCCCTGATCAGTCTGGCTAAATAAAGGTTTATCAATTTTGTTTATCTTTTTAAGAACCAGCTTCATTGATTTTTTTCTATTGCTTTTTCAGTCTCTTACTTATTTCTGCTCTGATCTTCATGATTTCTTTCCTACTATTGTTGGATTTTGTTTGTTGTTCTTTTTCAAGTTCCTTTAGGTGTAAAGTTAGGTTGTTTATTTGAGATTTTTGTTTCCTGAGGCAAGCTTGATTGCTATAAACTTCCATCTCAGAACTGCTTTTGCTGTGTCCCAAAGATTTTGGATTGTTGTTTTTTCATTTTCATTTGTCTCCAAGTATTTTATGATTTCCTCTTTGATTTCTTCAGTATTGTTTTTTTTAATCCATTCAGCCACACTGTCTTTTGATTAGAGAATTCAATCCATTTACATTTAAAGTAATTATTGGATGTGTATTTGTAGGCTGATTCCTCTGTTCCTTTTTTCTACACTTGCTCTCTTCCTTTGTGATATGATTTTATGTTCCGGTATGCCTAGATTCCTTTCTCTTTTGTGTATCTACTATAGGTTTTTGCTTTGTGATTACCGTGATGCTTACATATAACAACTTATATTTATAACGTATTTTAAGTTGATATAATCTTAAGTCTGAAGGCATTCTAAAGTTCTACATCTTTTCTCTCCCTTACCCCTCTATACCATTTTTTGATTTCATATTTTACATCTTTTTACTTTGTGTATCTCTTAATTCTTATATTTATACTACTTTTGTCTTTTAATCTTCATACTAGCTAAGTGATTAATCCATTACCTTTACTATATATATTTTCCTTTACCAGTGAGACTTACACTTTCATATATGTTTATGTGCTTAACTAGTACTCATTCTTTTCAGCTTAAAGAATTTCATTTAAAATTCCTTGTAAGGCTGGTTTCTTCACGATGAAATCCTTTAGCTTTAGTCTAGAAAACTCTCCTCTTTAATTCTGAATGATAGCTATGCCAGGTAGCATATTCTTGGTTGGCAGTTACATTTTTCTTTAAGCACTTTGACTATACTGTGCCACTCCCTTCTAGCCTGCAAAGTTTCTGTTGAACAAATCTGCTTAGAGCATTATGTGGGTTCCCTTGTACATGACAAGTTGTTTTTCCTCTTGTGATTTTAAGATTCTTTCCCTGTCTTTAACATTTTAAAATTTATATGTCTTGGTGCCAGTTTCTTTGGGATTGATTGGTTTCTTCTGCACTGGGCCCTGGGGTAGTGAGTCTGAGCACATGAGCCCTTCCAAGAGCTGTTTCTCAGTTCACGATAGTCTTGTGGGCACAAGCCCTGTTGGTTTTCAAAGCTAGATATTTTGGGGGCTCATCTTTCAGGTGAAGATCTTAAAAGATGGCATGCCTCATGTAGGGTTCAAACCATTCACTCCCCAGGGAGACAATCTGGGTTTTGAGATCCTCCCAATTATGGGTGGAATTATGGTGAGATTGTGTCTCTGCCTCTCTTACCCACCTTGATATGTTGTTTTCTTCTTTGCCCACTATTTAGGATTCATTCATTCAGCTACTTTAAGGTTTTTTTCAGAGGAAGTTGTTCCATTTGTAGCTGTACATTGGCTTTAGTGGGAGGTGATTTCAGGCTCTTCCTATGTCATGTTGAACCAGAACCTTCTTGTCTTCTTGATGATAATGGCAATTCTAATAGGTGTGGAGTGATAGCTCATTGTGGTTTTGACTTGCATTTTCCTGATTAATGATATTGAGCATCTTTTCATGTATCTATTTGCCATTTGGATGTCTTCTTTGGAAAAAAATGTCTATTCAGGTCATCTGCTCATTTTTTAAATTGGGTTGCTTGTTTTTTGTTGTTTTGATATTGAGTTGTATGAGCTATTTATATATTTTGGATATTAACCCCTTATGTGTGGTACATGGTTTATAAAAATTTTCTCCCATTCTTTATGGTGACTTTTCATTCTGTTAGTGGTTTCTTTTGCCGTGTAGAGGCTTTTATGCTTGATGTAGTCCCATTTGTTGATTTTTGCTTTTGGTGTCATATCCGAGTAGTCATTGCCAAGAACAATGTTAAGGAGCTTCTTCAAGGTGTTTTATGGTATCTCTGACTCTTATGGTTATGTGTTTGATCCATTTTGAGCTAATTTTTGTGATTTCTGCAAGATGGGGGTCCAGTGTTTTTTGTTCTGTTTGTGTTTGTCTAGTTGTAAGGCTACTGTAGGACACTCATCTTGAGGTTGCATTTACATAGCCAGCACATTGTTTTGGTTTTAAAACTATTCTTATTTGGGGGTGACAATATATGTGAGGATCCAGTGGAGATTCTGAAGGAACTAATCCTTCTCCTTGACACGGCCAGTACTTCAGCTTTCTCACGTCTAACTGAGGAAGAGATTCCTAAGGCTGATTTACTTTTCCTTATTTCTTTTATCTTTCCTAAACTTTCAGTTCTAAATCCCTCCATCTTTACCCTTTTCATGTGCTTTACTTTCCATTTTCATGTGGAATCCATAGTTCCCCCTCTTACTTATAATTAGCCTAATCAGATATGATTTGAAATTCAGATAAGTACTTGAACCAAAACTCTTATGGCTGAGGAAGAGGTCAACAGATGTTCCTGTGCAGCAGAATTTCACACATGGTAAACTAATTCTGCTGAAATCATTATATCCTCCCACTTAAAAAAAAACAAAAACCAAAAAACCTAAGTATCAGAAAGTGAAGCAACTTGCCTAGGATCATACAGTGGTGGAGCTCACATTTGTGTATTTCTAAACTCTGTATTTTTTGGCTACACAGTGTGGACTCCACACAGTAGGCACATTGTGGGAAAAAGGAGGCGAGATTTGACACAGTTCTTTGAGACAAAAAGACCAGTCAGAAGAAAAAAAAAATGATTGAAATCATGGGTTATTTTTCATTGTTTTTTTATAATGTCTTTTTTGTTTGCCTTGCATGAAGGGGATGGCCCAGAAAGCCCTTTTGTCTGTTCATTAACTTATTAGCATCAATAGAAAGCTTTTTAACCATGACTAGCCAGTCTGTCTCCTACTTCTCTATTTGTTGTGTTAAAAGCAGCATGATCCTGGAAGTAAGGGACGAGGGAAAGGCTGAATGGGAGATATTTCTTATAGAAATGATAGTGTTTAGTTTCTTTTATACTGAAAATAATATCCATTCCTCCATCATCCCACGAGACACACACATTTAAAGACACAGTCATACAGACCCCACTGTGTCTTATACAATGCCCTTTCCCAAACCCGAGTACTTTGGTAAATGCTTATTGGTTAGACTGACTGAGGCCAGCTTGTGATCAAGCCCATATTTTGAATTCTATGGACTCCCCAGACCCTGTTTCAAGTTACTAGCTCATCATTTTCATATAGATTAACACATCATCAAACATGTCTCAAAATCATGCTAAAGGATCTGATTAGCTGAAGATAGTTAGATTATCTGCAATTTTATTCCCCCCAAAAGATTTTCAGAGTACACCACTAATTTGAATCACTGAATAACAAAACTCTCTGAAAATTTAATCAGGAGCTTTCCCAAATCACTGTTTTGTCTGATCGCTATGTTTAGTAATATATATTTAGCATTTAAGAGTGGGACATGCCTATTTGTCAGAGTCACTGTATAAAAATGGCTACATACAATGCCAAATTTTCTCAGAGACCTCCTATGTTTTTCTAGTTTTCTCTCGGGTAATACATCAAGTATTTACAAAAAGAAAGCTAACATTTTGTATTATCCCTTCTCTGAAGTCTAATTTCATTAAATTCTGAGCTTTGTAAGTAGTGAAACTCCCTCAAGGGGTGGAACAAGTAACTTACTCAGCTAAATATGAGATAACATGGTAGTACCTTTCAAGAAAGGAATAGAAGCGATAGATTTATAACAGTTAAAACAAATGCAAAGAGTAATTTTTCAAAAGTAGATGATGGGAAAAGGTAGCTTGCTACTCCCAGGTTCACATCCAACCCTACAATTGAGATAAAACAATGTTTTGCCCTGCAGATATGCCTACTCTGTTCTGCATTATTATTTCTATAAATACACAGTGACAGCAGAGGAGTCTGTTCAGGCAAAGCAGACACTGCCCTGGCCAGAAACATAGCCTATATTCACATACCTGCCTGACAGCCAAATCATATCAATGATTTTAAGGCCAAATAAAAGCTTTCATTACATGTCTCAAGGTAGATTCAATCCTGGATATTTTTAGAAACTGTTTTTCATCAGAATGAGAATGAACAATCCATTTTTATTTGCTGTGTTATTTACTGAATTTAATTATATATTAAAATATACAGGATTCTCTCCTATTATGAGTAATCAGAGCATGCAAATGTGCAGGTTTCCTCCTTACATTTAAACATGTTTCATTGGAGACAAGCAATGATTTTTTTTTTTCATACATATCTACCTGGAAAAAAAATTGATCTTTGACAATTAAGGACCTCAGGATTTAGTTATTATATCATTAGTAAGAATACTTTTTACCAACTTCTCCCAAATAGAAAGGAAAAATTGAGATCATACCAGTTTATTATATAAGTCAATCTAGAACTTCTATAGTGTATCTGCATAATTAGGTGGTCTCCTCCCCTCCCTCACACACAGAGTCAATCTCTAAATAGCTATTAACTTAGAAAACAACTCTAAAACCTAAGTGGACCTTTCCTCACTCCAAACTAAATCATATGCTCTTTAGTTTCTGCACCTTTCTGTAGTATCCAAGGCAATATATGATAATAACTAACCCTTTTTGACCATTTATATAAGTGCTAAGCATTTTATATTCATTATTTAATGTAAACAACATTACCAAGAGTTTAAATAATAGGCATTGCAAACTACCCATAATTTTCCCTTGTGAACATCAAATAAATAGATTGCTCTTAGGCTGTTTGTTCCTAAATTCATTCAGCTTGTGTTGATTTTTTTTTTTTTTCCTTTTTAGTCATAGTTTGAATTTGAAGCACTGAAACTAGACTAAGAGGGCCCAGTTCTTTCTTATAGATATGGAAAAGGTGACACATCAAATGGAATAATGCCTGGAAGAAAAACATACAGTAAGCCCCTATCACTTCCGCATAGTGTAAAATCATTATTATTTCAAATAAATATTGAAGTTAATTAGGCAATGACGAGTTTAAATGGAGAAAAATATGAGCAAAGATAATGCAATAGAGACACAGGGAATAAGCATGAAAAAAGGTAATTTTAAATATTGTCGAAGGATGCCAGGCCCCAAAAGGATACTAAGAACAGCTTGAGGAGAGCTTAATGTCTAGGAACTGACATGATCACTGAAATATGGAAGAAGAGCATGGGAAGAGGAAATAGAGAACCCTGAGATGAACTTCCCAATGTCATCTCTGATTAGTGCTGCTGACTCAAATAGTTGGGCTCTGAAGAATTTTCAAGAGGGTAATGGCACTTTTCCCAGCGAGTGTTCGATGTAGAGGAAAGATGATGGGCTTCTGTGTTGGACAGACTAGAGTGTGAACTTTCCCTCAGCTACTTCTCGTAGTGTGACTTTAAGTTAAGTTACTTACATTTTCTCATGCTGTTTCCTCATCTGTGGCTAACACCCTCCTCAAGGATTGTGAGGACTGTATGAAATAGCATGTGCCCAACCTTATCACTATGCTTGGCACACGTTAGTGCCCACCTACAAATATTAGCTGTCCTTTCTGAGTTCATAAAATTTGCTTACTATCGTGGGCGTCCATTTTGCCACACTTTCTAGAAATGAAAGATGGTAAGACAGGAATACTTAACAAAAGTACTGAAATAAAGAGTCGGGAAACCTGGATCCTAGCACTGGCTTTCCTACCAGCCTTGGGCAAGTAGTTCACACTCAAAGGTTCATAATGCGATCCTATTCTTTATATGAAAACATATTTTCTAATAGGCTTCCTGAATCATACATTCTGTGATTCTTCCAAAAAGGGGGAATTCTAATAGATGAACTGTTGATTAGATATATTTGTAACAGAAAAAAAAATAAGCTCTAAACGAACCATGTTACAAAATAACTGGATTATAAAAAAGTAATTTTTAAGAGGTACAATGATTGCAACCCATAAACACTCTGCAGCAATTAGAACTGCATTTCATACAAATACTTAATTTTCTTCAGAAGTACAGACCTCTCAGCCTAGTTAGAAAAAAACATTATTGTGACTGTTCTTGTATAAATTCATTTTGGGTTCACTTTTCATTGCAGCATCTCTGCACAATTTTCAAATTTATTTTACAGGTGAGTAACTAAACTATGATGCAGAAAAGTTAAATAAATTGCCCAGTGGCCACCCATGAGGCACTAAGCTGGAATAGAGCGAAGTTATTCTGATGCCAAAAATACCATTTTCCCTGCTGCATCCCCCACCATCATTACTCGCTTCCAGAGTCCTGAAGGACTAATGTGCTTTTGATAAGCTCAGACATGGCATTTTGTCTCTCTAAAGTGCTGCTTCAATCTTTTGAAGGGAGAGGATATCTCTAGTTCAAATTTGGCCCAAATAACACCATCTCAAGTGAGAAGATCACTTACACCCACCTAACATGTGCACTACTCTACTTTGTAGTCCACAATGTGGCACTTTGTGAAGAAAACTGATCTTTCATAGCCACTTAGTAGCATTTCTCAACGTCCTACAGCAGCACTCTGCTAAATGGCATGCAGCTCATCTGGATGTGTTGAGTTTCCAGATCATAAACTCCTAAAGGGCAGAGTCTACGATTATTTGGCTAACTTTATATCCTTTGGAACTGTGGATGCTTAATAAATGCTATTTCATGGTAATGATGATGATGACAAGTTAATGCTCCTCAAAGTGTCAACCAACCAGTCCATTCAGTGAAAGTCAAACTGGTCATTTGATGTCATAAAAAAAAAAATCCACTTACTTGATTGAATGAATTATTCAAATTGTAGCTGGTTGCTTTTATGTTTGTATGGACATAACTATTCTCAATATGGAAGCAACTTGAATGTTAAGGGTATTGTGCAACATAGATATTCATCTCCTCAAATTAATAAAATAGAATCATATAGTGGCAGGGAAGCTGAGGGATTTCCTCTAGGTAGCCCTTTCAAGCCATGAATTTATGTCACAAAATCTTCTTGGCAGATAAATGCCCTGGCTAAACTTCATCAATCTTGGCCAAGTGCAATTAAAATTGAGTACCTCCAGAAGGAGGCTTTTATGTGCCATTTTTTGGGCTTACATAACTTTCACTCTCCATCTCTACATTTGGAAAATAAAGTAGAAAATGAAATCCATTGAGGATATCAGAATTATTTTGATAATTGCTTGAGTGTGCCCCTTTACTCACATATTAATATATAATATATACACAATTTGGGAAAAAAAGAAGAAAGCTGGAGGACTTACTCCCTGACTTTATGACATTCTAGAGCTTAAATGTTCTCACCACAAAAAAGAAACAGTAATTCTGTGATGTGATAGAGGCATTAGCTAATGCTACAGTAGTAATCATTTTGCAATATGCAAGTATCAAACCGACACATTGAACACCCTAAACTTACACAATGTTATCTGTAAAATTATCTCAGTAAAGCTGAAAAAAATAAAGATACAATAATCAGGGCAGTATAGAGTTTATGGATGTATAGATCAGTGGAATAGAAGAGATTCCACGTGTAGATTCATTCATATATAGTCAATTGATTTTTGACAGGTTTGCCAAGGTAATTCCTGGTAAAAAGATGATCTTTTGAGCAAATGGTGCTGGAAAAATTAGACATGCAAGAAAAGAAAAACAATCTCAACCTGAATCACTCCATATACAAGAATAAACAGAAAATGTATCACAACCCAACTAGAGAAATGAAAATTATCCAACTTTTATAAGTAAACAGGTAAACAGGAGATAATCTTAGCAACCTTGGTTTGAACAAAGATTTCTTAAAAATAACAAAGAAGAACAAATTAATAAAGAAGATACTCAGTAAATTACAGTTCATCAAAAGCATGTCTTAAAAAGGCAATGATACAGATATGAAAAGATGAGCCATGGACTGAGAGAAAATATTTGTAAAGCAAATATCTAACAAAGAACTTCTATCTATCTAAAATATCTAAAAACACTTACTTCTACAACTTAATCGTTAGAATGGAAACCACTGAGTTTAAGATGGGCAAAATATTTGAAATGGTAACAAAAGAAACTCAGATAACAAATAATTATGCTCAGTATCATTAGCCATTGATAAACTACCTATTAAAACCATAATAAGATACTGCTACATACCCACTGGAAAGGCTAAAAGTAAAAAAAAAAAAGAGAGAGAGAGAAAGAAAATACCCAAGCATTAGTAAGGCTGCAGAAATCAAATACACTGCTGGTAGAATACAAAGTTATACAACCACTTTGAAAACAGCAATTTATTATAATGTTCAAAATATACCTGCCTGCTGTATAAATCAGCCTTTGCTTTCCTAGGTATTTACTCAACAGAAATGAAAACATATGTCCACACAAAGATTTGTACATAAATGTCATAGCAGCTCTACTGGTAATGATCTTAAATTTGTTCATTCATCCCCTTATATCAGTAAGATAGTTGGGTTGTTTCCAGTTTAATGTATCCATATAATGGAATACTACTCTGCAATGAAAATAAATTCTTAATATAAGCAACAACATAGATGAATCTTAAAATAATTAAGCTAAGTGAAAAAAGCCAGAAAATAAAGACTATATGCTGTAGAATCCTATTTATATATAAAGCTTGATTAAAATGCAAAGTAATCTCCAGTGACAGGAAGCAGATTAGTGGTTGGGGGAGAGTGGTGGGGTGGACTAGAAGGAGAGATTGCCAGTGGATACCAGGAAACTTTAGGGGTTAACGGATATGTTCATTATCTTGATTGTGGCGATGTATACATATACAAAACAGTATGTATTTAGTCATCTGAGTATGTGTGGTAATTAAAATCATGGGAAGGTTTATAGAATAAGAAGCCAGTGGGTATAGGAACAATGTTATTAACTACAACATATAACAGTTGGGTAGACGAAGATGAAATACAAAGAAAAGTATTGCAGAACCTAAGGGAAAAGACAGTTTCAAGAAGGATCAGGTAGTTTGTCAACAGTAACCATTGCTGCTAAGAGGTCAAACAAAATGAGAATAGTAAAGTCTATTTAATTTAGAGACACTGGTAATTGTAGCCAGATCTGTCTTTACAGAGGAATGGGGCAGAAAGCGCAATTGTAATGGGTCAATGGGGACAGTGAATAAGACATTTTTAAAGATTTTTGGCTAAGAAAAATAGAAAACAGAGCTATAGTTGGAAGTGGCCAGAGGGAGAAGAGGAGTTGGAAGGCTTTTATAAAAACTGAAGAGAAATATTACAACATTTGTAACAGTGTTATGCTTGAGATGGCTATTAAGGGTCAATTGTTACATGTTCAAAAATTCTGCAAACTACTGTTAAACCCAGCCATTAAGAAAGTGAGTTATGTAAATTTAGGTAAATTATATTCAAATCAAAGGAAAAAACTCACCACTTCTTATTTAACTATAGTGTACTATTTTCTATACATGAGATTATTTATATTGATCATTATAATTAATATTTCCACCACACAGATATGTTTACTGCTACACATCTCTTCTCAATTCTCTTTTCAGTGATACCATGTTGGTCACTAGAAATTGAACATGAAGGGAGTATTTACACGACAGAAATTGGTAAGTGCTACAAATAAGGGCTTGATTTATTCATTTTTGTTGTTATTGATTGTCTAGGGAAAAACATGAGAAAATCGTAATGCTGATTAAACTTTAAAAATAGATCTGAGATCATTATCCTGTGAACAGCACAAAAAAACCCGAAGGACTATTATTTCAGTATTCGAAAACTATTATGTACCTCAGCAGAAAAGTCACTCACATACATCACTGACAAACATGCTATGTTCTGACCCCTTTCACTTTCATCTTATTAATCAATAGAAGCAAATGAGTATAGTTCTGGCACAAGTGTTGACTGATATTTTTGTTAGTTACCATCACAGGTTGGCTATGAATACAGAAATTTACCAAAAACAATGATAGCATTCAGTGCAAATCAATTCATTATATGGAATTCATGATAAAGGGTATATTTTAGTATTTTTAAATTGTCTGCTATACATACTTTTTGTTAGTAAAATATATAATCATGTACATAGATGCATGCATTTTTCTAGGTAGCTGGTTATTAAACATTTATATGTCAATAAGCCATAATAAAACAGATCAGCAAAGTAAAAAAAAAAATCCATCTACATTTGTTAAATTACTGCTCTTTGAGAATGTGAAATGACTTTAAAGCGTAGACAAGACAATAGGGTCAAGAGTCAGAATATAGATATAAGATATATATTGGAGAGGTATCCAATACAGTAAGGGGCATGGCTAGGGTCAGGTTCATAAAACACCGACTTTACATACTTGGATCAATAAAGCAGACTCCTACCAGACCATGATTAAAAACTCAAGCAGTTCATTTCATTTGTCATTCAGTTAAGGCTCTATAATAAAAGTAATAAATACTTAATGTGGACCAGACACTGCTAAATATTTTAAGAATCTTTATGCAATATAGGTGGTATTATTACTGCCGCCATTACATAAGCAGAGGAAAGTGAGGCTCACGGAGATTTATTAACTTGCACAAATTTACAGAGCTAGTTAGTAGAGGGGCTAGCATGTGAACAAGGTGCTGCCTGACACCAGTTGTAAAACTGCTGGTGCCCCTAACCACTATACACCACTGCCTCTCTTTAATCTTTTTCCAGCTTTGAGGTATAATTAACAAAAGTTGAATATATTTAAAGTGCACAAGTTGATGTTTTAATTGTGAAATGATCACAGTCAAGCTAATTAACACATCTGCAACTTCACAGTCACCATTTTCTTCTCTTAATTTGTGGCAAGAACACAGATCTACTCTCAGCAAATTTCAAGTATAAAATACAGTCTTGTTAACCGGTCACACACTGCTGTATGCTAGATCTCCAGAACTTATGTTGTATAACTGAAACTTTGTAACCCTGGACCAATATCTCTCCATTTCCTTCTTCACCCAACCCCAGGTGACCAACATTCTACTCTGTTTAGGAGTTTTAAGTAAGATTGTGTTTCGTGTGTATCTATCTCACATTTTCTTTACCCATTCATCCATAAGTGGACACTTAAGGTTGTTTCCATATCCTGGCTCCTGTGAATACTGCTGCAATGAACATGAGAGTGCAAATCTCTTTGACATACTGACTTCATTTAGTTTGGACATATACTCAGTAGTAGAATTGCTAGATCGTACTATAGTTGTTTTTAATTTTTTGAGGAATCTCTATTCTGTTTTCTATAATGGCTGTACCAATTTATAGCCCCACCAAGAGTGTACGAAAGTACCCTTTTCTCCATATCCTTGCCAACACTTGTCATCTTTTGGCTTTTTGATAAAAGATGTATTCACAGGTGTGAGGTGATATCACATGGCAGTTTTGATTTGCATTTCCCTGGTTAGTGATGCTGAGCATCTTTTCATTTACCTCTTGGCCATTTGTAAGTCTGCTTTGGAGAAATGTCCATGCAGGTCATTTGTTCATTTTAAAAATCAGGTTATTTGGATTTTTGCTGCTGAGTTGTATAAGTTCCTTATATATTTTGGATAGTAATCCCTTATCTGATTGATATATGGTATACAGACATTTTCTCACATTCTCTAAGTTGCCTTTTCACTACATTGATTGTTTCTTTTGCTGAGCAAAAGCTTTTAGTTAGATGCAACCCCATTTTACTTTGCTGCTTTAATAGTTAGTCCTTGAACATTGCATCTGAGTGTACTCTTCTTTGGACTGACCCTCTTTGTAATCCTTAGAGCTTCATGTTACTTGATGTCCATTTCCCTCCCAAGTCTTGGGAAGTTTTTAGTCATTATTTCTTTAAATAAGTTTTCTGTCTTTTTCTCTCTCCTCTGCTGGGACTCCCATAATTCATGGGGTTTTTTTTTTCTTTCTTTTGATAGTGTCCCATAAATCTTGTCAGTACTTTTCCTCTTTTTCATTATTTTTCCTTTTTGTTCTTCTGACTGTGTAATTTCAAATGGCTTCTCTTTAAAGCTTAGTAATTTAAGATTTACTTCTGTAAAAGTGTTGACAAGTATTAAATTGTTATACTTGCATTTTGACAATCATAAGTATAAAACACAAAACATTCAGTGTTAAACATTGATCTCCCATGGTTGCCTTGGATTTTGATATTGGTAGTTTATATTTCATAGAAAGGAACTTTCAAAGGTCTGTCAATGCTTATAGTATGTACTATTATTCCTCATCAAAATCTTCATGAAATCTAAAAACACTGGTATTTAAAGTAGTTTTTTTCCTCAATATTCTACAACATGCCAGTTTGGATTAACTTTCAGGTTTTCGGGGAATGAGAGATAAAAGATATTCTTGGGTACTCTGTTTAACACATTTAGGATGTTTGTTTACAGTTGCAATAGAAACACCTTCAACTTGGACAGAAAATACCCTAAGCAAACATGAAAGGTATTTTGGGACACATTACTTCTAACTAAAAATGATACATCATGTTGATCAGCTTTTAAGCCAAATTCTTAAAAGCATTAAAAATTGTATTTTATAATTGCCAAACTCTTCCAACTCCTAGGAAATAAGAAGTTTTCAAATTAAAGTATCTGTTGCTTAGCAAATGTTTTACTTTTAATCTCAAAGTCACTTTAAATGGTTGACATGTAATTTAATACCTAAGAAGACTCTAGCTAAATTATTGGATGGTATTTATAGGGTAATACTTCTCTGGGTAGACATGTTTCACACAATAGCTTTTAATTAATGCTAAAAAAATGATAATTTTAATACAATTAACGATAAACTTAATCCATTAGTCAGTCAGCCTATTTAGTAATTTAGATGGCATAAAGTCCAATAAAGGTAACAGTTTGATAATTGCTCAAAGTGCAGTTCTGCCCATTAGTAATACTAAGCTAAGAACTTGATAGATAGTCCAAGTAGGCGGATTACATATTTGCATGTGATTTAATCAACAAAGCAATAGGTATACAATGTCAAGATTTTTTTTTCTTTATTATTTTAATAGAAGCTCAGAGGGGAAAAATACAAAATGGCACTTAAAATCAATACCCATACTCATCTAATTATGGTTATCACTAAGAATAGTGTTAACTTGTATAATTTGCTTTTCTTTAGAACATAAATCAAAGCCATTAACTTGAACTTGAGGTATATACACACTACATACACAACCTTACACAATATACTTTTTCTAAGTAATATCATTTTAAAATATCAGAAACTGAATATCTGTGCTGATTTGTCTTTTGATTAAATGGAACAGGATGAGGGCAACATTGAACTAGGGAGGGTTATACTGATAATTAAGCTCTTAAAGTTAAAATTAAAAATGTCTTCCTCTCTCTTCCAAGCATAGGCTACATAATGTCCTGAGAGGACTGATGATGAGAAAAAGATCAATCAGCTTTAGGACCTTGCTTTGGAAGGAGCTGATGAGAAAGCAGATTGGAAGGTGAGAGTTCATGTTTGTTTTCAAATAGGTGGTCTATAACTTTTTTGTATAAGAAGAAAAATTAGTTTATTATATCTATATCTAAACCATTAATTTTTACATCTTTCAGGTAAAGTCAAACACTTCATTTACACAGTCTATGAGAAGAGGTCAGTAGAGATCATCTGATCTTCAATTGTGAAATCACCCAGTCAGGTCCTTAGCATAGTCTCTCACCAGTAAGAGTGCAACATGCCTGCTTATGTCACTGGTGATCTCTAATAAAAGTTAATTCCCCAAACTGGCACATTTCTTCTACAGTCATACATCTTATTAGCAAAAATTAGCACTCCAGCTTTCCATGTGCTAACACATTACAGGGTTCTCTAATTACAGAAATTCTTGGTCTGTACTGTCCACAACAACTATTAGCAACTCTGTGTTAGAATAGTAAATGTTCCCAGAAGAATGAAAGGATTCTTGACCACCAGTATCCCACATTAGGAAACATGTATTATTAATCACTATCTCTTCTACATTACTCCCTATTGTAGGGGGTAGGGGATGTATGTACAATTTTAGGCACAGAAAATTGGTAAAAGATGGTACCGTTTTCCCTGCGTCATCTGCCCCAATAACTTTGTGCTCCTGGTGACAGTCTCTATATCCTGTTGAAGAGAATTCCCATTCTTGGGCAGCTGACCCCTCTCTGCAGCCAACTGGGTGACCTGGACACCCCCATTTCAGGCTGAAGGGGAGGCGAAAGATGTGCTGGGGCACTCTTCTGGATTGCCAACGTGACCACCATGTTGTCTGCAATGAGCCTCATGGACCACCATCCTCCTCTAGCTCAAGTGACTTGTCTTAAAATTCATTAATTAAGTCTGCTGCTGAAGCTTTCTATTTAATTTTTAATTTCTATTGTATTCTTCAGGCCCACAATTTGTTTGGTTCTTTTTTGATTTCTATCTCATTGTTAAAATTCTTGCTTCATTCATTCATTGTTTTCTTGATATCGTTATCTATCTTTTGTCCTCTTGTAGCTCACTGACAATTTGACAATCCCTATAAAAATTTATAACACATGTATCATTTGACTCCAAAGGAATTTGTCATACTAAAACTTCATAAGCAGGCAAAGATACAGATAGAATTTTCAGTAGCATTGTTTAGTAAGGAAAAGTTGGTGACAATGTAAGTGTTCATCAGTATCAGATGGGTTGGATTAAGCACAGTTCAGTTACACTATACAGCTATTAAATAGAATGCCACACAGCTAGTAAAGTGGGTTATAACATAATAGCTATATACACTGCCATAAAAAGTTACTTCAGATATTACTAAGCAAATAAAATAATTTATAATACAAAATGCATATTATGATGCCAGGTGGCCACATAAATAAGATACATGAGACCCAATGGGTTGGTTAGACAGTTGGTTAGACATAGCTTTTTGTGAATGTGTAGAACCATCCTGAAAGCATATACATATGCTAAAGTGACGGCTTCTGAAAAAGGGGTGGACTACAAAATGGGCCTGTATTTGTTTAAAGAAAATACTAGCCTCAGCATTATATTTTTGCCACTTCCAGAATCAAAGGAGTAGAGTCAGTTAATAATTTTAATGGGGTTGGTACATAAGCTAAGGATGAGGCCATCCCTGAGTTACTCTATCTGCAGAGCCAGATTAAGACACAAAGCCAAATTCCGAGGAAACTCTTAATTTGATGACCCATGCACCCTCAACGTTCATAGCAGCCCTATTTACAATAGCCAAGACATGGGAACAACCTAAATGTCCATTGACAAAGGACTAGAGAAGTTGTGGTATCTAGATACAATAGAATACTACTCAGCCATAAAAAAATAAAATAATACCATTTGCAGCAACATGGATGAACCTAGAGAACATTATACTAAGTGAAGTAAGTCAGACAGAGAAGGACAAATATATGATGTCACTTATATGTGGAATCTAAAAAAAGGTACAAATTTCATTTACAAACCAGAAATAGACTCATGGACAGAGAAAACTAACTGGTTACCGGGGGTGAGGGGGCAGGGTGGGGTAAGCGGGGAGGGATAGATTAGGAGTTTGGGATTAATAGATACACACCACTGCATAAAATAGATCAGCAGTAAGGACCTACTCTATAGGTATATTCAGTTTCTTGTAATGAGCTATAATGGAAAAGAATCTGAAAATATACGTATATGTATGTATATGTATAGCTGAACCACTTTGCTATACACCTGAAACTAACATTGTAAATTGACTACACTTCAATAAAAAATAAGAATTAAAAAAAGACACAAAGCCAGGTTAGTTAAATACATATATAACAGGGCCCAGAATGTTCTTGACATTCCCAGACCAGATACCAGTGACAAGAGCTCTGTTTGAACACTGGAACAGAAACGTAGACGATACAACAAATTATAAGGCCAGTAAATCTTCCCCTTTCCATGATGGACTGACAATTATTTGCCACAGAGTCATGTACAAAGGTGAGGAAAACTCATATATAGCACCTGAAACTCACAGAACTGTATATTAATGTTCAAATTCTGCCAGCTTCCAACTTTACCACTGTTCGTGTGCAAAACGGAGAGCAGGTATAAATGTTTTTGACACGTTTTGACCATTTTTTCAATGCATATAAGCAGGCCAAGAAATAGCATCCTAGAAGAGCTTCAAGAATCCTGGGGGCTACTCAGCTGACATCCAGAAAGTCATTTCTGGTTGTGATTTCTCTTGTTCTAACCTACAGTCTCATAGTACTGTTAAAACGTAACCCCATCTTAATTCTGATTTCATGGTCTTTTAATTAAATCCAGCTCAAAGAAAGGACTCAGTTCCCCAACCATATGCATCACATCTGGGGCAATAGAAATAACTATGCTCTTGATTTAATGCAGTCTGTCTTTTTCCTGAACATTTTCGGTGGGAAGCATAGGTGGAAACCTGATAGAAGAGGAGGAAAAGGTGGGTATCCAGGGTAGTTATACTACATATTGAAAGCAGAATGACTTTAAAGAAGGCATAGTTGTGCAAATTACACTTAAGCAGGGAGAAGAAAAATCCTCTAAGAGGCTTCTAAATCATTCACGTTTCCAAAACTGATCTGTAGCTAATAATTTGGGTTTAGCAAAATGGATGAATGGGTATCTCTTGCTTTACTCCATTTCAGTTAAGGTAAGCAGTCCGTCCCTAAAATGGCCCCAAAGGTCCCCACCTTCTGAGATGAATGCCCTAGTGTAATTCCCCCTCGAATGTGGAGTAGAACTAGTGACTTGCTTCAAACCACATACGGCGTAAGTGATGTAATACAAAGTCACTTCTCCTGGGCATATATTTGGAGGGAACTCAAATTCAAAAAGATACATGCACCCCATTGTTCATAGAAGCACTATATACAATAGCCAAGACATGGAAACAACCTAAATGTCCATCAACAGACGACTGGATAAAGATACACATACATAAAATTATAATTCCATTTTTATGTATATAAAATTCCATTATAATTTTATATACATAGTGGACTACTACTCAGCCATCAAAAAATAAAATAATGCCATTTGTAGTAATGTGGATGGATCTGGAGATCATAATTCTAAGTGAAGTAAGCCAGAAAGAGAAAGAAAAATACCATATGATACCACTCATATGTGGAATTTGAAAATAAAAAAATAAAAAAGACACTAATGAACTTATCTACAAAACACACACAGACTCAGAGACATAGAAAGCAAACCTATGGGGGTGGGAAGGGATAAATTAGGGGTTTGAGATTTGCAAATACTAACTACTATATATAGAATAGATTAAAAAAACAAATTTCTTCTGTAGAGCACAGGGAAGTATATTCAAAATCTTGTAGTAACCTATAATGAAAAAGACTATGAAAACAAATACATGTATATGTATGACTTAACTATTATGCTGTGCACCAGAAATTGACACATTGTAAACTGACTATATTTCAATTAAAATAATTTTTTTTAAATATCAGTTCATGGAAAAAAAAAAAAGTCACCTCTCAAGCTTAGTTTACCAAAAGACTCTGGCTTCCATTTTACTTGCCATCTCTCACCCTGTCCCATTCATATTCTCTCTCTTGGCCATTGCTCTGGAGGAATCCAACTATCATATTCTGAGTAATTCTTTGCCCAGGTAGTCAGGAATCGGTATCACTAACCATAGCCAGAGAGAAACTTCAGCCAGCTTAACACTGAGCCAGTGAGCTGGGAAGTTAATGTTTTATTAAAGTCTGCCAAACGCCACGAGTGAGCTTGAAGGCAAGTCCTCCCTGTTTTAAGCTCTGTTAGAGATCTTCCAGCAGAGTCTCCTCCAGACTCCTGACCCACAGAACCTGGCAGATAATAAATGTTTGCTCTTTTAAAACACTAAGTTTGGGGGGAACTTGGCTATGTAGCAATAAATATTTTTTTCTGAAAAGTTATGTTTAGGTTTTATAAAGCATTCCATTTTACATGTATGAGAGGAGTAAGATCTCTATTTAAAAATATTCTTCTGAAAATAAAGGGTAATTTAGTAAAATGTAATCACCTCCAGTTTTTAGTTTTGTTCAATTTAATTTTCTTATGTATGTATATAATTTATATATATAAATATCCTTTATATAAATGTCCTTATATAGATCCCCTTAAGGGTGCATACTATAACCTGAAATAGGGTAGCTAGGTCATAAATGAAAATATGCAAATATGTAAACTCTGCTGAGTTATTAATGTATGTCAGGCACTATTCAAAGGGCTTTTCTTTTTACATGTATTACAGTATTTAATCCTCACCCCAAAAAAGCAAATTAAGTTTTTGTTTTTTTTTTTTTTTTTTTACTCCCATTTAACACATGAAGAAACAGGCGTGGAAGGCAGTAGAGGTGAATCAACGTGCCCAAAGTCGCACAGCAAGAATATTCAAACTCAGGCACTTGGAATCCAGAATGTACTGTCTCAACCACACCAGAACACTAGCACTAAGAACCCACGTTCAACTCTGGGACTGCATTCTTCGTATGGAGTGTTATGTTTTCTTTGATCACAGAACAAAAATTTCAGATGACAGATGTAAATGTTAACAAGGACAAACACTAACTTGTAATGAATGAGAGACTCCCTGGGAGATGTGTAATTTGAGTAGTTAAGAATGAGGACTCTAGAGTAAAAGAGCCTAAATTCTAATCCCACTCCACCAATAGTTAATTTGTGTAACTTGGGTTAAGGGACATATCCTCCCTTACACTTGCTTCATCAAATGTAAACTGATGACCATATCATAAAGCTGTGATAAGCATTAAATGAGATAATATGTGGAAGGGTTTGGAATAGTACCTAGATGCAGTAAGCACTTAATGAATCTTAACTATTATAATGATAATTAATACCTGACAGAGGAGAACAGAATTTAACGGAGTTTTAGGCTCTATACTTCCCAGAGGAAAACAGCTATCCAAGTAAGTGGACAAAGTAGGCTGGAGGGGAGAGCCAGTGAAAGTAGCACGTACTGCTCTTCTACAATGCCAAACCCTCTTAGGTGCTTGGCGTACATAATTTTCTTTAACCTTCACAGCAGGCTAAGTAAATAGCAACCCTGCTTTACAAATGAGGACGCTTTCATGGAGGAACTTATCCAAGGTTCAAAAGCTGCCAAGTAACAGAGGTAGCACAGCTATTAGGTATCAGTGGGTGTTCAAATCAAAGCACATCTGACTCGTTCTCTTTCACCATGAGAGACCTCTGGGTTTAAATACCAAAGGACAGGGGATATTATTCTGAATTGTGTAGGCATGGCCTGCAATTTAGTTAAATTTAGGTGTTCCTTTCATTTCGTCTGTGCACGTGTATCCACTGCCTGCCTGGTGCAAGCTTCTGTACAAGTTACACACAGTTGCTAGGCAAAGTTACACCCAACCGAGGGGAAAAGGGGTTAAAATCCAGCCCATGATCCTCTTGCCAATCCTGGAACCTAAGGGCATAAATTTGCCACAGAAGAAGTCCTTTTTTCAGTTTACACAGTAGTGAAATAGGAGCTAATGGAGGCCCTAAAAATATGGTGCTGAATATGACCTGATCTCTGCAACCTACTACAAATTCAGATTGACTAGATGATGAGATAGAAAGAACCTTAATTTTTTAGAGATACTGAATGAGATCTACCTGGCCTAGGGGTAAAGAAGCAGATAGAATTAAGATATAAAATCCCATTCTCACTCATGTTTCTCTTTTTGTGTGTGTGAAGTTTTCTCTTACTAAAGATACAAAATCCTGGGGGGGAGGGAGGAATAAATTGGCAGTTTGGGATGGGCAGATACAAACTACTATCTACAGAATTGTACCATGTACAACAAGGTCCTACTGTATAGCACACGGAACTATATTCAGTACCTTGTAGTAACCTGTAATGGAAAAGAATACCATCTACAGATAACTGGATAAAGAAGTTGTGGTACATTTATACAATGGAATACTGCTCAGTCATAAAAAATAAATAAAATAATGCCATTTGCTGCAACATGGATGGACCTGGAGATCGTCATTCTACTAAGCCAGCCATAAAGGGAAAGAAAAATACCATATGATATCACTTATATGTGGCATCTAAAAAAATGATGCAAATGAACTTATTTATAAAACAGAAACAGACTCATAGACATAGAAAACAAACTTAATGGTTACCGGGGGGAAAGAAGGTGGGAAGGGATAAATTGGGAATTTGAGATCTGTACATATTAATTACTATAGATAAAATAGATAAGCAACAAGTTTCTACTGTATATAGCACAGGGAGCTATATTCAATACTTTGTAACCTATAATGAAAAAGAATATGCAAACGAATACATGTATGTATATGCATGACTGAAACATTATGCTGTACACCTGAAATTGACACATTGTAAACTGAATATACTTCAATTTTTAAAAAAGTGAGGCAGAAGAGAACAGAAAAAAATTATATATATATATATATATATATATATATATATATAAATGTATAATTGAATCATTGTGCTGTACACCAGGAACTAATACAACATTGTATACCAACTATACTTCAATTTTTTAAAAAAGATGTAAAATCCTGAAGTGAAGGTAAGCTGCACCCAAAAGGATCTTAGGTACAGTAAATTAACTGTGACCTGGAAATGTATCTACTTATAGCCCAATATGACTCACTCTGTGAGATTAATTTCTTATACTCTTAACTATTGCTGTTGACTTAGTACTGACGAGGACATGTAACAGACAGTCATGGCATGGGGCGGGGCGAGGCTGTGTTTGTAAGGCTATTAAGAGAGGAGACTTGGGGCTCATTTTAGCCCCAGGGGTGGAAGAAGCAAAGTAATGCAGGGTGGCCTCTGATATTTCACCACAACTTACTTCTTACTCTTTATTGAGTAATTTGGAACATTGTTTTCTTCATCTTTAATTTAAAATTCAATTTCCTAAATGAAATTATAACATAAGGCTAAGTATGACTGTAATTATATATTTTTCATCTCATGGAACATTGACACAAAACTCTAATGATGAGTGTTTCTCATGAAACAACCAAGGACTTCATTTTGTATTTTAGAGAAAGCATTTGATCAGAAGTAAGAACTTTAATTTGGGATTTTGAATGATTAATAGCAATGTCACTTCAGTTGTGAAAGATTCTTTTATTTTCTGAGAACCTTTCAAGTTATATAAGAATATCATCTTTAAACCTATTAATATTTAGGGGAGAAAATGCATTTCTTCTTTATTAGCTTTGATAGACACATAATGTCACAAATACAAGAAATTACTTCCTAATTTTTATTGCAATGTAGTAGTCACTGTTAACTCCAAGACATTTCCCAGCTGTTATTATAGCATCTTCAAAATAAGCAAAAGCCGTAGCAGTGTAAGAAGGTGGGGGCAGATTTAGATACAAAAAGAATGTAAGTGCTGGGAGTCAGAGGGGTTGGTTGGTGTGCAATGGAAACTCACACCAGCATAAGCAATGGGGAGGGTTTATTATAAAAAGGCCCTTCTTTCTCCCAGACTCTAAGGGCAGAAATACAGTCAGGCCTCAGGAGACAGTAGCAACATGAACTGGAAAGTCATCTGAAAACTATTCATCCTGTGTGTTTGTCTTTCTCTTTTCTTGTGAACGCATGGCCTTTCCTTGTTGCTTCTATTTGATGTTTTCATTTTTCTTTCATAGCTTCTCTCTCCATCTGGCATAAGATGGTTATCCCACAACTCTCCAGTCATCTTTATGTTCCTCAAGGAGACTAAAATCACGTTAGGCCAAATAGATTTGCTATTAAGGCATAATGACCAGTGAAGAATGGAGATTGTAGAGAGAAGAGAGTGATCCATGGCATCTAGTCATGCAGTGACCTACTATTGGGACCACATGCATTCTCCTATAGTTCCCCCATTCCAAAAGGATACATAAAGTCCCAACCTATACTATTTTAATAAAGTCTTTTATCCACCTATGAACAGATAATGATATCTAGAGGTAGGTATTCAAGTGGTTTCATTGACAAGTAATTCCACTGAAAATTAAGGAAAAGGTATAAGGTGAAATAAACTGAAATAGAGACAATGTCCTACTGGTAGTGCGATCATTACCACTAGCTCAGTGATTCTGAACATTGAGCATAACCTGGAGAAATTGTTAAAACACAGATTACTGAACCCAGCAATTCCCCATTTCTGATTTAACAAGTAAAGGGGAGGGTACAAGAATGTGTATTTTCAAGAAGTTTCCTGGGGCCACATACCAATATATGTGATATACTGTATCAGTGATACCCCTGTGTCAGCAGTGTTGCCATGATGTTTGGCTGAGTGCAAACTGGCTTTCAGTTTTTCTTATAACTTAGATTCTGCTGTGCTGGAATCAGGTAGCCATTCATACAGGAGGCAAAGGAAACCCCCCAGATCTTGATTGGCTTTGTAAAATACTGACTTTCAGTCCATTAAATAGCTGCTGATATTAGGCTGCCTTGCAATTCCTTTCTGAACCTACTACTACATATTTCTATTGCTGCAGAAAAAGGAGAATGAAAACAAGGACAGAGCAAACAAACAAAACCTCACTTGATAAGATGTGATATTGCAGAGTAGATTGCTATGTTCCATATAGCAATGTACCACAGAGGGATATTAAAATGGAAAGAACACACTTGAGATAAAAAGATAAAATGTTTACAGTCTCATAAGGCACCATTTGATGAAAAGATTAAGAATTAACTAACTCACCTTTAAGAAGAAAACTATCTTGTGAGAATAAAGGATTTGAAATAACAGGAAAATAAATTCTTTCAAAAATGTTTTAAAGTCCTGTGTTCACTGAAGGCACCAGTTTTGGAAAATCTCCTCTACAAACACTGTATCCTGGCCTCTTGTGTGTTAATATGACCAAATGCAAAATAGCTGTATCTGTAGATATACGACACTATGCATTTGCAAAACCCACAGAACTTTACAGCAGAAGGAGTGAACCTTAATGTCTATAAATTTAAAGTAAATAATTTAGGATGGAATGCAGACTGTGATAAAAGGATATAACTCTATTACAAATGGGTGCAACAGTCTCACTGAAGAAAGTGGGGGGAGGAAGACTGACCAAAGTAATTTTGGAAATGAGTGGAGATGGTAAGATTAAAGGCAAAAGGAATAGTATATAAACACTGTACTCTAGTTGATAAAATTATTTCCTATGGAAATCCAGGTTAACAATTCTGAGTCCACTATACATGTATACTAGAATTGAACAATTAAGTAAATGGATGGCAAATGGTAGTGCCAGGTCTCTTGCTGTTGGAGTGGGAAGTTACAAGCAACGGGAGGGAGCAGGCTTGAAAGATCATGTGGTAAAGGATTAGAGTAGAAAACATCAGCCTGAAGTCATGTGTAGTTGAATACAGATAGACGCATATAGAAATTTTATAGATATGTACATTACATAGATTGGTATACACACATGTATTTCTTTGCTCTGTCAGGTGCAAGGACCTAGAAGCAGTGACACCCCAGTGGCAATGAGCACACCCGACACCCAGATCTTGGTTTCTACTATTCTCCACTAAGAAAGGAACCAGGGCTTCTTCTTGGAGAAAGGCTGATTCAAGGACTGTGGCAGGTAACATACAAGAGAAGCCTGGAGCATCTTTTAGTGCCACAAATTAAGGAAATGCTCAAAGAATCAAAATGATGGGAGTATGTGAAAGGGACATGGGAGCCAATTGGAAGAGCTTTCAATGGCCAAAGCTAGAACAATTTAAAAGAGTAACAAAATAAAGTCATATTAAATTATAGCCCAAAGTATAAAATATATAACCACAAGTCTATACTGACATAAATGACTGAATAAGGAAATACATGGAGGAGAATAGACAAATCTCCTTGTGTAAGATTTATCTAGACATTCTGCTGTCAAGGAGGTGGGGCATAGTGGGGGTTGTACATGGTGATTTCCTTCCAAAGTATAGAGTATGGTAGGGGGGTGAAACAGTAAACTTACAGTGGAGAAACCTGACAAGCTGCCTCAGGTCAAGGTTAACATCAGTGATAACTGGTAAGTGGCCCCTTGGTACGATGGAACTGGCACTTTACTTCTGTGGTCTTCCTCCAAAACCCATAACCCCAGTCTAATCATGAGGAAAACACTGGAAAAATCCTGATTGACAGACTTTCTACAAAATACCTGTCAGTGATCCTCAAAGCTGTCAAGGTTGGCAAAAGTAAGGCAAGTTTGAGAAACTGTCACAACTATTTTGCTTCCATGTGGGAGAGACTGGCTACAATTCTCAGTCCTTTATTATTTTTCCTCACCTCAGAGACTGAGGTACTGCACATGGCAGTGGTAATAATGGCAGCTTAAACTCAGAAAATCAGCTGTTTTCAAGACACTTCTCTTAGATTTGACCAAGTTTGGGTCTATCGTGAGAGGTCAATCTGCCCCTGAAGAGTGAGAATTACTCCTTGCTCCTGAGCTGTCTTTCTCCATGGCCACTTAATAAGTCAACTCAACAAAAAAAAATATAAAAAGAACATTAAAATAAAATGAAGTAGGAGGAGTGGCCAAGATGGCAGAGTAGGAAGACTCTGAGCTCACCTTTTACCATGGGCACAACAAAGATGACAACTGTTTACAGAGCAACTATTGATGAGAATTACCTGAAGACTAGCAGAAAAGATCTGCAACTAAAGTTGTAAAGAAGGAACCACAAGGAGACAGGTAGGAAGAGTAAAGACATGGTATAATCAAGACCTATACCCCCAGGGAGGTGACCCACAGAGGGAGAATAATTAAAACTGCAAAGGTTCTCCCCAAGTAGCAAAGGGTCTAAGCACCACATTGGGCTTCCCAGCCTGGGAGTCCTGCACTGGGAAGATGAGCACCCAGAACATCAGACTTTGAAGGCCAGCAGGGCTTACTTTCAGGAGCGCCAGAAGACTCGGGGGAAATAAGAGACTCCACTCTTAAAGGGCACATAAAATCTCACATTCTCCAACACCCAAGGTAGAAGCAGTGATTTGAATGGAGCTTGGGTCAGACCCACTTGTTGATCTTGAAGAGCCTCCTGGAGAGGTAGGAGGCAACTGGGACTCATCCTGGGGACATAGATGCTGGCAGCAGCCATTTAGGGGAGCTCATCCTACTTCAAGGACATTAGTGCTGGCAAGTGCCATTTTGGAATCCTCCCTTTAGCTTATTAGTGCTGGCACCACCAGCCAGTCGGCACCACCAGCCAGTCGGCACAAGTCTCTGTACAATGACAGATGGTAACTAGATTTATCATAATGATCGTTTTGAGATGTACAGAAATATTGAATCATTATGTTGTGTACCAGGAACTAACAGTGTTGTAGGTCAATTATACTTCAAAAACAAACAAAAAAATAAACTCATAGAAAAAAAGATCAGATTTGTGGCTACCAGGAGAAGGAACTGGATGAAGGCATTCAAAAGGTACAAACTTCCAGTTATAAGATAAATAAATACTAGGGATGTAATATACAACATGAGAAATACAATTAATACTGCTATGTGTTATACATAAAAGTTGTTAAGAGAGTAAATCCTAAGAGTTCCCATCACAAGGAAAACATATGCATTTCCTCTATTTCTTTGGTTTTGTATCTATATGAGATGATGGAGGTTCACTAAACTTATTATAGTAATCATTTCATGATTATGCAAATCCAATCATGCTTTACCCCTTAAACTTATGCAGTGCTGTATCTCAATTATATGTCAATAAAAACTGGAAGAGAAAAATGGATGGATGTAATAGTGAAGTCTGAGAAGAATCACTTGAGGTAACAATTTGAATTGTGACCTGAATGGGAGCTGGCCATGTGACTGAGGGAGGAATTGTTGGGGCAAAGAAACCACAAGGGCAAAGACCCAAGAAGGGAAGGAGTCTGATAATGAAAGGACGATGGTGATCTTACCTGCAGGTGCATGAGAAAGGGTGCTAGATGAGATCTGGAGAAGCAGGCAGTTGGGTCAAGTGGTACTTTGAAGTAGATTTACTTTCCTTCTCTATAGACTTGTCTGCTCTGGACATTTCATATAAATGTAAGCATACAATATGTTGCCTTTTGTGTCTGGCTTCTCTCACGTAGCATCATGTTTTCTAGGTTTATCCATTTTATAGTACAGATCAGTACTTCATTCCTTTTTATGACTGAATAATATTCCATTGTATTGACATACCGCATTTTGTTTATCCATTCATCAACTAATGGGCATGTCAGTTGTTTCCACTTTTTGGCTATTATGAATAATGCTGCTATAAACTTTCATGTACAAGTGTGTGGACATATGTTTTAGATTCTCTTGGGTATATACCTAGGAGTGGAATTACTGGGTTATGTGGTAACTATGTTTAACATGTTAAGGAACCCAAACTGTTTTCCAAGGCTGCACTTTTTATATTCCCACATCAATGTATGGGTTCCATTTCCTCTACATTCTTGCCAACAATTATTATTAACTATGTTTTTGATTATAGCCACCCTAGTGAGTGCTGTCTCATTGTGGTTTTGATTTGCATTTCCCTACTGAGTAATGATATTAAGCATCTTCACACATTGTATGCCTATCAGCAAAGAGTTTTGTTATTGCTTTGAATCAGGTAAAACTTATAGAAATATAGATTAAAAACTTATAAAAATACATTTATACTATCAATTATGTTTCCTTTTATGTTGCTTTCTTAGGTGTTTCTTTACTTATTCTTGAGGTTTAAGTTATTGTCTATATTCCTTCATTTCAGCCTGAAGGACTTCCTTTGGTATTTCTTATAGGGCAAATTTGATAGCAACAAATTCTCTTAATTTTTGTTAGTTTATTGTATATCCCAGTTATTATCCACCCCCTCAGGCAGCCACAATGTTCAACAATTGCTTCCAGTTGCTTTTAACAAATGCTCCCAAGAGAAATACTGTTCATACTGGGCAACCACTTCTTGTGGTCTTCCTATGCATCATATATCTTTTCCCTAAGACAAAAGATGGCAAGAATGATATTCAGCATGTGACTTTCAACCACTGGTTTGAAACAGCACTTAGAGAAAATGGGACAAGATGGCATGTATGGAGTATAATTAATGTCCAAGCAGCTCAAATATTGATCATGTCTCACAAAAATAAACTAGCTATCTTTCTTTTTTTTTCCGTAATGAAAACCCCCCCAAGATATTCTGAAACCCTTACTTACATTGAGATGAAGAATGTATGTCCCAGCCACCCATTAATAATATTACATGTGGTTTCAAATCCCTACACTCCAGCATGTATAATTACCATCCACAACCTAAGAAAAAAGTGCCTGCCTGGAAGTGGTTTGTTGTTGTATCTTTCCAAGCTTAATTTAAAATAGAAAGTTGTAAGGTATCGGAAAGCACAACCTGAGGATAATTAAGAATATGTAGGAAATACTGATTACTTATATGGAAGTTTGGCATGCAGAGTTCATCCAAAGCAAACTAGAGACAGCTCTAACAGGCTATTAAAACTCTGTAGGCACATCTGCCACGCACTGGGGAGTGAAGACACTTGCAAACTCTCTGAGTCGATAGCAGGTTAGCATTTTCTCACCTCTCAAAGCATGAAAGCAGTACTTTATCCACAGGCTGTAATGACAAGCCTGGCTTACTGCCTCCACTGTCAGGAGCTTCGGCAAAAGCCACTTCACTTCCATCTGCAGGTTCAGCCTGGCTTGCAGCTCAAGGGCAAAACCTACCTTCTAGATGAGTTAAGTGTAAGAACGGCACTCATAGATCCAAAGTTCTGAGGTTCTGTATCAAGTCAGACATACTACCAGTCACAATGACCTGCCTCCTCTTTTCACTAAATAGCAGGGCACTGCCTTTATCCCTTATGTTCAAGGCCTTACGTAAACCATTACACACACACACACACACACACACACACACACACACACACACACACACACACACACACACACACACACACACACACACACAGAGCATTAGATATGTTCAACCGAAGAAGAAATCAAGAGTCAAAGCAGAGGAAATGAAAGTTCCAGAGACAAGCTTACTCTACATCACATCTTTTTTCATCTGGTTTCAGTGAAAGAATATGCATTATTATACTTAGTGTGCTTTAGTGGATCTGATACACGTGTCAGAGAACAATGAATCAGCTCTTAGAAGGCCTATGTTCTAACTTTGGCTCATCCCATATTAACTGTGTGACATTTTACTCTTTTAGACTCAGTTTTCACATCTCTGTAATGAGGACTATCCTAATTGTACAAATTAAATGAAAAGATGGATTTAAAGCACGAAGCATCATTCCCAGCACCAACAAATCCTATCGGTGGAAGAGAAGGGAGAGGAGGAGGAGGGAAAGATGGTGGAGGAACAAGAGTGAGATGTAGGAAAAGAAAACAGAGGAGGAAAAGCAGCAGAACTAGTAGTGGTGGCTGTAGAATGGGGGTGAAGAATATGGGTTTCTGCCACAGTGCCTGTGTAACCTCAAGCAAGTTACTTCATCACTTTGAGCCTGCCTGTTTTCTCATGGACAAACCTAGAATCTGATGGTAATAATTGGTATGCATACTCCCAGGAGTGTTGTAAGAATTAAATGTAAAATCACTTTGATACCTACTAAATTTAATAGACGTCTAAAAGATTATTACTACAAAAAGCAGTCACGTGTTAGACAAAGATGCAATAAAGATAAGTGTTACTTGGCATGAAGCTTCTTCTTAACCCCTTCCATGGCATTTATATGGACCTGAATTGGGCTTAGAGAAGAAGCCAGGTGTGTTCTCACCACTCCTTGGGAGGTTTTTCTATGGGCAAAATAGAGTACTGTATTCGAAGTTGACTTGTACATGAAACATGTTACAGAGTAGAATTCGTCCTTGTATTTAAGGAACATCCTTATCTGTACACAGAGATGACTGCTTCCAAACCTATGAATTCTATGGAGGAGGATTCAGTTTGGATAAGTGTATGAAACTAGATCAAATGCTCTGGGAATCCATTCATTTAAAAATCAAGTACATCAAACTGTATTGGTTTTTATTTTTTAATAAATTATCACCCTCTAGGACCCAAAGATACAGTCCATAAATGAAATGAACCAATCACCTTTAAACATTCAATCTCTGGGGAAAACATTTTTCATGGGTTGTCTAGACACTCCTATTATTAAGACGGAAGCATGGGGGGTGGGGGCAGGGCTCTTTTCTCCCACCCACTTCTTGGCTGTCTCCAAACACCTTTTTTTTTTTTTTTAAGCATAAAGTCGAGCTTTCCTTTCCATGCTCAAACCACCCACATTATAGAATCCTGTTTTCAGACTGACCTGCCTTAGTTCCTAAAACCTCATAATTTGGGAAATTAGCAGAATTGAGATCTCAGAATTCCATCCATGCTCTCTTGGTCAGCTGATGACTCTTTGTGAGATAGGTAGGTAAGTAGGTAGGTAGATAGATGGATAAAAAGGACTTTCAGAAAGTTCCAAGTAAGAAGGGGAAGTGTATATAAAACCATAATTATGTAGAAGCATATTTGTATCTTTTTCTTATAGCAAACTAAGTAGCACTGAATGATTTATGAAAAGAAGACACTTTGATGTATAGTAATTCCTCTGTTCTAAAATAAATAGCCTAGGTCTTTAGGCATTTGAAAGTTGATACTATAGTTATGTATTTTTAAAATAGTATTTACTTGTCAAACAAGAAAGCCTTCGGTAGAGCAAAAATCTATGATTTATAGCAAAGATAGAAACTAAAGAAATCCCTGAAATCCTAGGGACAGTATAGGATTATAGAACGTCATTCCGCCTCTCTGGGACTCATCGCAGTTGCCAGGTAAAAAACAGAACTCCCAGTTAAAATGGAATTTTCAATAAATAATTTTTTAGTATAGATATGTTCCAAATATTGCACAGGGTATAACTATGCTAAAAAATTACTCATTGTTTATCTGAAATTCGTATTTAACTGGGAGTTCCATATTTTTATTTGCTAAGTCTAGCAACCCTGTGGTAAAATGCAAAGTTCAGGACAGGATGACACGGGTAACTTCTAAGGGCTCTTCCAGGTAGAAACATCCTGATTTCTGTTGCAGGAGCAGCCTGGCAAAGTCTAGGCATTTGTGGATCAGATATGAGTACATGTTTGTAAGGCAGTGGTTCTCAAGCTTCACTCTCCTCATGAATCACTTGGGGAATTTGTTAAATATCAAGTCTCAGGCTACACAGTATGAAAACTTCGGATTCACCAGCTCTGGGGTGAGGCCAGTGAATCTGCACCTTTAACAGACAACCCAGGTAATTCCGATGCAGGTGTTCTAGGTCTATATTTTGAAAAACACTGCGACTTTCTCCTACAAATGCAGAAATCGTGACTACCTGGATGACAGGATTTCCCTACCCATCATTTACGAGCATACTAAACATTGAACACTGCTCTGTTCTAACCACACAGAAGACCCACTTGGAACTATTCTGTTTATACTTCTTTGATTAATACATATTTAATGCCAAATTGGTCATGAAATTGGTTTCCATTAATTTTCATGAAAGTGAGGAAAATTCAACTTAATCACATTCAGATAGGAATAAAAGCATTCTCGAAAAAATAAAATGCAGTGTCCCTTTAATAAAGGGAAATGACTTGTTGAATATTAGGCATGGTCATGATAGAGCAAACTCGAATGGAGGAGAAGCAGCGTGGGGAAGTGTTTTGACAAGAGAAAGCTAATTATTTTAATCCAATTCAATCTGCTATTCGGCTGCAACTCTAATAAAAGGCCAGAGAACACTACATGAAACCACTGCACGAAGCTCATCTCCAGTGAGGATTCAGTATTCTGCAACAGTCCTTTTCCCCCCAAATTTAGTATTTCAATACTTTCCCCTTAAGAGTGTGTCTAAAGTTAACATCGAACACCCTCACCAGAGGTTGCTATCGTAAGCACAGTTAGTTCACCTTTGGTTGTTCATCAGACGAAAAAAAAAATTGGTCTAATTTAGTCATTAGACCAAAGATTGACTGCTTTGGGGCCAGAACTGGATTTTGATTGACCTGATCATGAATGGTTTAAACCCCTGTGTATGCAGATGTCACTTAAGGATACATCCACACATCCAGAGATAGTTAGGAAGGGAAAAAAGGACCTTAATTGTAAGTTTGAGTAAAAACCATGTTTTTATAAGGTTATCCCACTATAAGAAATATCTTTGATTCCTTCCTATGAGTTACCTCTAAGAGGTCTGGATTTCCATCTTCTCAGAAGGAATTAAGATGAATCTATTACAAAATGGGGTGGCGGGATTTCTTGGGTAATTATTGTTTTTACTGTGAGGGAGGGAAAGCGGTTATAAAAGTGATTCTGAAGCCAGAATTCTTGGGTTTCAATCTCAAATCTGCCACCTATTACCTGTATGACCCAGGAAATGTATATAGCTTCTCTTTGCCTCAATTTCTACCTCTCTAAAATGGAACTAGAACCCTCCTCATTAGTTATTCTGAGGATTAGATGAGGTAATATGGGCAATGTTCTTACAATTCTGCCTGGTGCGTGGTAAGTACAGAAGTGGAAGATGGGGTTATCCTTCTGGGTCATGGCCTTTCCAAACATGGTCCTGGCTGGTGGCAACCCTCAATTACCAGTTTTTTTTTTTTTAAGTTTCTCATGATTTTTGGGGGAGATATATATATATATATATTTTATTGAAGTATAGTCAGTTTACAATGCTGTGTCAATTTCTGGTGTACAGCACAATGCTTCAGTCATCCATGAACATATATTCGTTTTCATATTCTTTTTCACCAAAGTTACAAGACATTGAACATAGCTCCCTGTGTTATACAATATGAACTTGTTTATCGGGTTTTGTGAAAATCTTACTGTATTTCGAAGCGAGAGAGACTCTACTAGAGTTCAGTAGGTGTTCTGTGCGATTCAATGGGTTTGTAGATGTAATTCTTGGTGTATTTGTGGGAGAGGGTGAGCTGTGAGTTTGGGTGTGTGTGTGTGTGTGTGTCCAGAACCATTTCCTTCCCCATTGTTTTATTTGTCTTTCAAGGCCAAGCCTGTGTGTTCACTGTCTATTTGCTTATGTCTTCATTTCTAAGATTCCCTGCCTTCCATTGTTACCTGTAGCCTTAGCAAATCTGGCTTCTATTTCGAACTAGTTCTTGAGTTTTAAGTCCAAGTAAGTTCTCACACAACCCCTTTCCCTAACTTGCTCCTCCATCAATTCTGACTCAGTGTGACTCAGGCACTGAGACAAACTCCACCAGGCCTTTCTCAAGGTTCTGTGTACACATATGCTTCCAGCAATTTCTCTGAGTGAGTATGGAGGTCTCCTGAGCTGTCTTATTCATAACTATGCCCCCAAGATTAATGACAACACCTGGCACAAAATAGACAATATATACATGAAATGAATAAATAGAAATTAGTGATTTATCTCCACCAACACATATATTTCCTTTTGTTTACATCCTTCCCTTCTTTGTTGCCTAACTTTGTGCTTATTTAATTAATTAATTTATTTATTTATTTAATTTATTTATTTTAGTGAGCTCATTACTATCCAGTCTCTGCACTTAATAGTGATGTGGCCAACATTTCCTTCAATTCCACTCATTACCACTGAGTGTTATTAGCAGATCTGGTTCTTGCACAGACATCTCCATCCGGATCTCCAAAGCTTGGTTTGCCATGTAGGCAATTAACATACTAGAGAAACTCTTAATGCATTGTATTTTAATTCCAGGTCAAGTCCTCTATTTCTGACTAGACTCAAATCCATCATGACCCTTAAAGAAAGGATATTTATTATAGAAGCCAACTCCATGACAAACAATTCCTACTTTTGTCTCAAGCCCATATTTGCCCATCAACCCATGATGGCAAAAACGCCACCAGATTAATATTTAATGATCAACATTTCTGGTGACGGTAGGAAATACCAATACAATTGTATAGAGGGTAGACCAAGCAGATTTGGGACATACTGGGTGACACTGACTAAGACAGTAACTGGAACCTGCAGAGTAGTTTGTTAGGTGTTTCATATGACAGGTGGGTGGAGACCTTCAGTTTGTGTCTTAGGGTACAAGAGCACCTCAATAAATGTCACATGGAGTCAGACAAGAGGTTCATCCCACGTAATATTGAGTCTCTGAAGTCTTGCGGGAGATGACCTTCAGTGGATCGGCACTGCCCTGATTCGGTCTGTCAGAATACCCTGCAGGGGGCTTCTGAGAAAGGGTACTCGGCTTAGATGGCAGGCTTGGCTGGAGGGGAGGGATTTCTATGGACAGCTCTCCTAAAGCAGAGCTGATCAGATTTACTTATTCATCTAACACTTCTGTGTGGGTTACCTATGATGCCAAATTTTTTTTTTCTTTCAAAAAGTTTTTGCTTTTTTATAATCTAGATAGTTTAAAACATCTTCTCTAACTTTGATGAAACATTACATTCCTTTTTTAGCAAGTGAAATTGCTGTTCTCAAATGGAAACAAATTTTTGCATCAAAGAGCTTGAATTCAATGCAGAGGGGAAAAAAGCCAAATATGTAAAGCATTCTAGCAGCTGGCACTGATATTGGCAAAGGCCGTCTCTAAACATACAAAATGAAGATATGAGGTGGTTTTTAAATGATTCCAGAAGTTTCACACCTTTATTATAATTATCTGAACATTTAAAGTGTATCTTGGCCCGAGTGACATGAAACCTAACCCTTAATTCTCCTTAACTTTATACAGAGAAAGGCAGACTCTATGATACTACATACCTACTTGTTTAGAAAAATCTAGATAATTGACTGAATTTTTCAATCTTTATCCAGAAGCCTAGCAACGTGGAGCCCAAGCTAAGGCCAACTGGAGTATCTGTAACCTTTTCCAAAGGGCAGAGAAAATGGTTGTCAAAATATTTCATGACAGAGAAAGAATGAGGTTGTACCTGTGTAATACAATTACAGTGGCAGTGGACTAGGAGGCATAGGGCTGCCTGGATCCCTAGGGCCTAGGCAGACTGAGATGCAGCTACGATCCTCTTGCTACGGTCTGTAATCACTGTTGGCTACCTCTTTGCCAGCAAATAATAGTTCAGTTAGAAGACTACATTTTTTGACCAAAAGAGGATTAGAAAAATGAAAGATATTAATAATACCTCTTGGAAAATCGCCTCAATTCTCACTGAAGAAGCAAAATAGAAGGAAGTGTATCTGTTTTGTAGCAAACTCTGTCTTGACAATTTAAAGAAAAAAACAAAAACACAACAGCCAGCCCCTGCAACACCGTTGATTCAGCGGGCAATGAGATTTTCAAACCGTTGGATTTCAACATTCCCCATGACTAGCTCTACTGTTACTGTGCCTATGTGTAAGTGACCGCATAGGAGGAGGAGCAACACAGAGAAGGAGGGACATGGGAGAGTGAGGGCAAGGGAGGAAGGAGGAGGGGAAAGAGAGAAGGCAGAGAATTTTCATTCCAGCAGGAGGACCTCTGTCTCGGTATGGCAGAGAAAACCAGCTGAGGTATTTCCCTGTAGCTCAGGCTTCTGTTAAGGTGGTCTGCCTGTGGTTGAATCTAATTGATAGATCAGATATATCTGGCTCCTGGGCCCACCGTGACAGGGTTGGGATGGAGATGGGAGGCCCAGAAGGATCCACCCTTCTCCAAATATAGGTTGACTAGCCAGCCTCTTTCAGCAAGTTAATAGCAGTCTCCGGGGTTCCAGTTGACTGAATCAACTATTTCCGTTGTGCAGAGAGGGCTACCCACAAAAGCACTAATGTGACCTAAAAGTCTTTTTTGTTTTGATTGCTAAGCAAATGAATACCACAAAATGATTCCTTCAAATGGACAAGATTCTCATAGCTGAGCAGGAAAGAGGGACAGGATGTATCTCTTCATTTTTCACAGGGAAATAACAAGATCTCATTGGTAAGTACGAAACAGAACTCTTTGCCAGTGATGTAACAGCCAATGCGGTGGAGAAAGGGTATCTGATCATAGAGAAGAAAGGAAATAAATTAAAGAAAATGGGACTACCAGCACAGGATCTGAGTAAGAGTTCAAATTAATGTTGGCAGAATGGAAGAAATAGCAGAAACCTGTGTGACAAACCACATCTAACAGATTTCCAATCGTCTTTTATGTGAAAATATTTGGGTGCATAATTTCCCTGTCAAGCCAGCTATTCAAAATTCTAAACCAAGATTTTCTTGGTATGTGAATATAGTTTTCTATTTCCTTTGTGAGAAGATATATTTGACAGATGAATGAACTCTTGGAGACATTTTGTTTGGTTTTTTTTTTATTCAGGTTTTTTTTTTTTTTTTAATTGTTGTTCCCTTACTAGCGGCATGTAGGTGAGGAAGCCATGAATAATTGGCTAGTGGAAAGGTAACAAACTGGTCTTTTCCATGTGGTTGTTCATCTGACGAAATGTCTTAAATATAACAATTACGTCTCATAGAAGAACACTTAATTCATGAGCTCTTCAATCCAGCCACCCAAAAGAAGCATTAGGTTAGATCCTTGCTATGCCACGCACACAAGCTTGCTGAATTTATTTCCTTTGATCTGCCCATCTGAAAGTCCATCTCACTTAGATGTTTCCAAGGTGAAGTTTCTTTGATCTAATATGACCATGAGAACTCAGGTTCTCTATCTCTGGAAATCTCTTGCCAACAAACTTTTTATAAGGCTTTGTCTGTGGGAGACACTTTCAGGGGAAGAAAAAAAGGTTTTCAAGTCACACTAAGATACTTCACACCCAGCTATTCAATTGTACTTGTTTGAACAAACAAGCAAATTGTACTAAATAGGTAAATACAGTGAGTTTGGCCTCACACTTACCCCACACACTGCATCTTAGATGAAAATAATAAGCAATGACTTGACAATGAGATACAGGGTGATTGATTTGCTTGTGCACAGAATGCTCAACCCTCGGAAATAATAATCCATTACTACAAAGCATGCAGGTGTTCTACAGTGAAGACATTTTTCAAAGAGGAAGAGAGGGAGAAAATGCTGGATCCAAGAGAAGCATGCTTTATGTTTTGGCTTGAGAACATCGGTTCATTTAAATTCAAGTGAGGTGACTCTCAAATATAATTGTATAATTCCTACAAATTTAAATACTTAAGACTGTCCACTGGGGAAGGGCCAACATTGCTGTCTTTGAAATCACAGAAATCTTGCTTCCATTCGGGAATGTCAAATAGCTTTGAAATGGATGTGTTCAGTCATTAAGCATGAATACTTGACAAAGCATCTTTGATTTCATAGATTGTAAATCCCCGGAACACTGTGAGAAGCCATTTGTGAAATTGAGCTATTGATTGTGCTAATCTATACAGTGATCACCAGAGGCAGCCTAATGAGTAGGTGCTGCCTCTATGGTATGCCGAAGAGGCCCCACGCAGGGCTACGGCCAAAAAGTTTGTGCCTTTGGGCCTGAGTTTTCTGCTCTGCTCAAGTTTTGTATTAAAATAGCAGTGTTCTTGTGTACGGACACAGCCCCCAATTTTTTTTTTTTATTCATTAATCCATTCACTTTTTAAAATAAATATTGAGTTTCTCCTACGCACAGTGTACTTTAAGAGGTTTCAAAAATAAATATGATCTGATCCCTGCTTTCAAGACCTTATCACCTTAGGAGAGGAGATGTGATATGCATATACGTAAGTATGAATTAAATAGAATGAGGAGGAATTAGCTGGTAATGAAAACCAGAATAGGTACCTGGTAGGAAGACAGGGTTAGAAAGAGACATCTCCAAAAAGATGTAAGAGGAAACAGGAGAGGGAACTAAACACATCTTATTTTTGCACATCATAATTATCTTTTTGTTTTGTTTTTTTTGTTTGTTTTTTCTGTTTCCTTTTGCTTTTTTTCCCCTTCATGTTTGTGTTTTCTCTTGCATCCTATAAGTTTTTTTTTTAATTGAAGTATCGTCAGTTTGTAATGCTGTGTCAATTTCTGGTGTACAGCATAATGTTTCAGTCATACATATACATACATATATTCCTTTTCATATTCTTTTTCATTATATGTTACTACAAGATATTGAATACAGTTCCCTGTGCTATACAGAAGAAACTTCGTTGTTTATCTAGTTTATATATACTAGTTAGTATCTGCAAATCTCGAACTCCCAATTATCCCTTCCCACCCCCTTCCCCTGTAACCATAAGTTAGTGTTCTATGTCTATGAGTCTGTTTCTGTTTTGTGAATAAGTTCATTTGTGTCTTTTTTTTTTTAGATTCCACATATAACTGATATCACCTGGTATTTTTCTTTCTCTGCCATTTGCAGCAACATGCACAGACCTGGAGATTGTCATTCTAAGTGAAGTAAGTCAGAAAGAGAAATAATTATCTTCTTTAATTTGTCCTTCCCTGAGTTAGCCAGAATGATGCAAGAAGGTAAACAAACAGCTAAGCTTGAAGCATAACCAGTTACTCTAAGAAAGGATGTGGGGACAGTAATAGGACTAACCATCGAGTTCAGCTGAGAAAAACATCAGCCTCAAGGGATCAAATTACAGCCATACCAATGAGCAGCTCAGAGCTAGAACTCTCCTGTAATCTGTGTTTATTCCTTAACAGTCTAAAAGAGGGAAGCAGAAAATAAACTGATATGACAAATGTAACCTGCAAGAACTGTAGATGAGGCCTGGGTGCAAAAGATGAGTACAGAATTCAATTTGGAATGGAAAATATATTAGGAATTTACTGTTTTCCATTTCTCTCTTGACAAGAATTAACATTGTAAGATTTGTTGTTAGAAATTCCTTACAAAACAAGTATCTACAGAATTTAGCTAAAGGAAGAAATTTGGTAATCCCTAACAACACTGAGACTTTATAACTAACAACATACCACAACTTAACATGCCAAAGAAAACTATTATAATGATACCAGGAGAATAATGGCCATCAGCAGATTGATGATGATGATGATGATAATTCCTAAGTCCAGAAAAAGGCTTCTTGGCAAATACTGGCACTAAATAAAGTCAAAGATACGCAAATGTATCTACTTGAGCTCATAGATCGGCATCATTTTTTTCCGTACGATGCTTTTTTTTTAAATATATTTTTTATTGAAGTATAGTCAGTTTACAATGCTGTGTCAATTTCTGGTCTACAGCACAATACTTCAGTCATATAGAAACATACATATATTCATTTTCATATTTTTTCATCATAAGTTACTACAAGATACTGAATATAGTTCCCTGTGCTTTACAGTATAAACTTGTTGTTTAGCTATTTTATATATAGTAGTGTCTGCAAATATCGAACTCCCAATTTATCCCTTCCCACCTCCATTCCTTCTTAAATGTTATAATATCATCTATACTTGGAAGTTTCCTACAAATATTTCAGTGACTAGGTCCCTAGGTGGATTGGCTACACTGAGAAGAGCATTACACAGCCCCTAATCTGCAGTCTAAATATATGTACTTTATAGCCAATGTCTAGAACTAGCTTCTATCAGGAAAAAAAGAAGTATTAGATAATAATTGTTGTTACTGTTATTATTCCAGGAAATATTTCATTTATTTCCCTTTTTGAGGAATTAATGATTTTCTCAAGGTTTTTTATTATTATTATTATTGAAGTATAGTCAGTTTACAATGTTGTGTCAATTTCTGGTATGTAGCATGATGCTTCAGTCATACATGAGTATATATATATTCGTTTATCGTATTCTTTTTCACCGTAAGCTACAAGATAACGAATATAGTTCCCAGTGCTATACAGTATAACTTTGTTTATCTATTTTATGTATACCAGTCAGTATCTGCAAATCTCGAATTCCCAATTTATCCCTTTCCATCCCCTTCCCCTCTGGTAACCATAAGTTTGTTTTCTATGTCTGTGAGTCTGTTTCTGTTCTATAAATAAGTTCATTTGTCTCTTTCTCTTTTTTCACATATGATCTCAAGGTTTTTGAGCCCTGGCATCCTAATGTACAGTTATCACTCATTGGTCTCAGTCACACAGACTATTATGGATGTAGTTCTTTTACGCATGACAAATTAGCAAACTAGGAGAAATGCACTATGTAACTGAACATTTTGTTTTGTTTTCTGGAAGGGAGAGAGGTCATTAGGTTTATTTTAACAGAGGTTCTGGGGATTGAACCCAGGACCTCGTGCATGCTAAGCACACACTCTACCACTGAGTTATACCCTCCCTGCTGTAATTGGGTATTTTTAAAAATACTTCTGCTTTTATTTTTTAAAACCTATACTGAAAATACACAAGGAACTAGTTTCAATATCTTGTAGTAACTTACAATGAAAAAGTATGAAAACAAATATATGTATATATCTGTATGACTGAAATATGCTGTGCACCAGAAATTGACACAACATTGTAAACTGACTATATGGCAATAAAAAAAAAAAGAAAGAAACTTTAGGAGGTGCGGAGGGCAATATCCTAGTGAGAGGCAGTTTGCTTCTGACTGGAAAACATGCATGCATATAGCCTAGATATTATTAGGAATACAGAAGACTGCCTATTGTCTGGCTAGGTATATTCTGTCTAAGCCACCTCACTACATGCTACTTGCCCCCTCTTCATTGCACATGCCCAGTTGCCTAATGTATAGTCACTTTGTTTCCTTCATATACTCCCATAAAATGACTGCTAAACCTCTTCCCCAGACATGGAAACTTTGTGGTTGGATTTCACTGCTCCCAACACTCAGAGACAGTATTTGTTATTTGTTGATCCAGGTTACAACACTTATTAACAACCTCAACACTACTGCACAAGCAATGTACAAAATCTCAGCATAAAATACTCCAGATCCATCTAAGATATCACATCACAATATCTAACCCTCCTCTGTGTCCTCATGACCACCTCACTCCCAAAACCCCGATTCCATTACATCACAACACTAGAGATCACAGCTTTGAGTCTGAGGGCAGAATTTGTGAAAGACTTCATAGAGGAGGCCACATTTAAGCTGAGTCCTAAAGAGCAGGCACCAAGAAGAGCAAAAAGAACGGATAGTTGTGTGATGAAAAATACAGTGCTAAGTGTTTTAAAAATAACATCTTTGTGTTTCTCAAAATGTAGTGGTTTTTATTTATTTAATTTTTTTAATAGTAGCTAACTTTATTGAGTAATTTGCTTTTAAAAATTTTTATTAAAGTATAGTCAGTTCACAATGTTGTGTTAATTTCTGGTGTACAGCATAGTGATTCAGCTATATATTTTTTTTCATAGTCTTTTTCATTATAGGCTATTACAAGGTTTTGAATATAATTCTCTGTGCTATACAGTAGGGCCTTGCTGTTTATCTATCTTATATATAGCAGTTAGTATCTGCAAATACCAAACGCAATTTATCTCTCCACCTCCCCGGTATTGGTTTTTAAATATCAAATTTTCTGAGCTCAACCCTAGCGCTAATGTAAAAGGCGGCCCTGGAAGTGGAGTCCAGGAATCGACACTATAAGGACATCTCTCAGGTGATTCTGATGTACTGCAGGAGTCTGTATTACAGATTCTATAAGATCAAAGTAATAACATTTTGCACACTCTTAGATGTAATGACTCATGATTTTGGTTATGGTGGCAACATATCAATTGGCTCCCATCATTTCGAAGAAAAAGATGTCTGCTCTAATATTTTCCCGGTTTTTTCAAGACATTTTTGAGAAAGACAACTTTATATGCAGCTGGGAAATAAGGGAGTTTGGCAGACTACTGCAAAAGGAGATGAAAAGTAGCCTAATGGGATGGTGAGAACATTTGAAAGACTAGTTTTGGATAGAGAATTTGATGTAACTTAACTTAATGCTCAGGCTTTGATGTGAGTAGGAACATTTACATTGCATATTCCCCATTTGTTTTGGAAGGACCTCTGGCAAAATGGCATTAAATAGAAATTCACTATATTTACATAGAATTTGAGATAAATGAAAATTAATTGCCCTTTCAGCTAATTCATAGTGGACTCATAAAAATGCTTTTTATTCTGTAAGGCCCTTCAATATTCAAACTCCTCCAGCACACCATCTGTTCAGTCTTTCGGTGCATCTGCAAATTCCATCTTAGTGACAGAGAGATAGGAGAGCTGTACAGCTTTAGAATATTTTTAAAAGACTGAAATATTTCAAAAGTATACTACTACTGAAAAGTCTCATGATGCTTGTTCCTTAAAATGTGGAAATTTTAGTCAATAAAACAATATTTTCGCAGCCAATACAGACCTTGTTGATGTTATTTGTCTTGATTCAGAAATCAAGGACGTAACTTTTCTTCATCAGCTATTCTAGCTGAAATTATGGGTACACACTTTACAGACAGCACTGTGAATCTCAAAGTTTATACACTATTAATCAAAAAATCCCAAATATGGATTGATCTTGTGCTTCTATTTGGGGCCAGATTCCTTTTCTAATTTTAGATGCCAGAATTTATTGAATGAATTTCATCATTACATATAATAGTTCATTACGTATTCAGGAAGCTTTTCTAGTTTCAATTTTAAATGTTCATGTCAGTATTTGGAATCTCTTTTCTTTCCCTCAGAGAAAAGAGTACTTTTTTCCCTGAAGTTAAAAATTCCCCCAAGGGTTTGAAATTAATCTGTATTGGAGAAAAGTCTAGATTCTTAAGAAAAATCCATTCTCACAATCTCTTATTAAATTAAGAATTGCAAGTTGTAAAATTCCCATGACATCTTTTTCCATATGACAACTACAAAATAATTTTATGACCAACTCATTAAAATGTATGTTATTATTAACTGTTCAATATTGCAGAACTGACATTTATTTACTGACCTTTGATACCACAAAGATAACCTCAAGATGGTGTCACAGATACTTTTCACTTTGGTGATACCAAAGGAAGGCATGCCAACACAAGGGAGGTATGCAAATATAATACTCTAGGTTTCAAAGGTGACTTGAGACACTATGCTTAATGCAAATACAAAAGAATGAACTTAGAAACTTTACCACTGTTTCTACTAATTGTTGACATAATTTATCAGTTAGCAAAAGGAGTAGACATCAATTTTCTTGATCAATGTGATGAACAGAATCTGTGTGTTTCAGAGAACACCTCCTTACAGGAAGGTCAGCAAATTCTTAAGGGAAAATGTTTGATAGATGCTATTAAATGTACAAGGCCTGGGTGTATTGCTTATTGACATGTTCTTAAACTAAATGATTTTCACTCATGCTTGAAGGTCAAACCAGCCACCCTTTGATAAATCACCAGCGACAAGATCATTCTTGGTGAAACGCGGAGCTCTTGGTCAGAAAATTGAGTTTTTTATAAGCTTAAAATAGGTCTGAGGGCAAAGGAGGGCGGGAAAAAGCCCAAAAGGTTTGTTAGGGAACTAGAAAGAAAAGCAGCTTCTATCTGAAGTTGTTTTTCTTCTGGACAATAAAGCAGGAAATACCTCTCATGGCCACCTAATGAGGGTATGATAGACTCCAGCCTTCCTAATTTGCATATGCAGACATCATGGCATTAGTACAGAGCATCACGGTGCTCACACATCTCCCTGGTAGCTGAATGTTGGTTTTCAAAGTGCCCTTGGATCCCAAATAGATAAAAAGGCATTTGTGAGCAGATGGCAATTGTGTGATGAAAAGTCTAATTGTATTTGCCTTCTTTAATGGAGAGAGCCAGGACAGTCAGGCAGGTCAAGGCATGTGGGAAGGACTAACATATTGTGTGTGAAGAGAAAACTTGGAAAGCTCAGTTAGATAGCTAATGAGATAACTTACAGGCCCCCAGGCTGATTGTGCCTGCAAAGGGATGAAGGAAAGGCAAGAATTGAAGCACTAACCCAGAAAATGCAGACCCATAAGCTTCCTGAACACTTTATGCAATACAGGAGCACTGAAACCAGCCAGAACTGTGCTCCTGAATCCCAGCTCTACCACCTGAAAACTCTGCCCCTAGGCAAAATAGCTCACCTCTCTAAGCTTTCATTTTCTCATCTGTAAAATGATGATAATAATAACCCTAATGTAAGTTGCTGGGAAAATTATGTGAAATAATATAAATACAAATAGCATACAGCAGAGTTTTTGGTTCATCATAAGAGCTCAAAAAAAAAAAAAAAAACCGCAAAGTGACTTTAGGTAATTAAAAAAAATAAAATAAATAAAATTTTGCTGAAATTTTGATTGAGACTGCATTAAATCAATAAACAAATTTTGGGAAGAATTGAAAAAAAATAAGAGCTCAATATTATCAATTAGTTTTAGCAATTATCTAAATGATGAGGGCACAAAGTATTGGGAGGGGCTCTATTATGTTACATTTCCCACAAGCAGAGCCCGAGGTAGGGGTTATCTGTAATGGAAGAAATGTTCACATATTGAGGTATGGGGAAGTCATACTAGCTTATATATGATTTGGTTTGAACTTTATGCTAACTAGAACAGCCTATCTTATGGCCCATCAAACATGCATTGCACATCTGCTTTAACCATTAAAGAAAAGAATGCATTTAAAAACTCAAAATGGAGTAACTGTGATTCAGGCATGCAAAATGGAGCTGATGACCACTGTGGATGTGGTTTCAGACACATTCCTGCTTCACTGAGAACTTGAATTTCCTGAACTGAATCAGACTCAAGGACACCACCAACCATTCTCAAAATAATATCTGCTAGCAGCTGCCAGCTGCAAACTTACGATCTCAAGGTCTTCCCTTATAATGATGCAACTATTCCAAACCCCAAGCAATCCTTACTTAACAAGCACCCTTACTTCTTGCCGGCTCTAATTATAATTCTTGACAGACAACTTATGTAACTTTGCAGTTTTGGCCTGTATAAGCTGCCTCCACTTTGCAGTGGAACACAATTCAAGTGCTTCTTAAATCTGTGTCTCCCAGGTTATAGTCCTCAGTTTGGCTTGAATAAAACTCTTTTCTATTCCTATTATAGACTGCTTATTGATTATTTCTATCAACATTTGGAATTAAATACCAGTGGCAATTTCAGGGCCACCTCCCACCATGTTTTAGTAGAATTAACAGCGATCTCAAAAAATGCCTGTGTACATCTCTTCCCAAGTATGTGTTCAGGGATGGTATGTTGGTAGCCTGAAATCAGCCATGGTGGGAGCATTTTATACCACAGAAATCAGCAAATGCTATAATCAGCCTCTCTCACTCTTGCCCCCTTCCAGCCAGCTGTTAAATATTTACCAGCATACCACTGTCTGTAAGTAAAGATATTTGGAAACCTAATTTCCCCATATGATTCCTAAGGTGGGGTAACGGCTGTACAGGGAAAGGTCCCAAATGTCTAGAAACAGCCAAGATGTTTCCAGCTAATGGCTTGCTTAGTACACAAAAATATTCTCCTATACAATCGGATCTCCAGAGCCCTGTGTTCCACATCCAGGGATTTAACCAACAGGGGATTGACTTCCCACAGATGCAAAACCAATGGCTAGGGCCAACTATACTACACCTTTTTATATAAGGGACTTGAGCATCTGTGGAATTTGGTATCCACAGGAGTCCAGGAACCAATTCCCTGCAGATACCAAGGGATGACTGTATGTATACCTAATTTAATCACTTATCCTTCATTTCTGATTTTTGTTTTTGTTTTGTTTTTTTTCCTTTACTCACCCTTCCCCAATCCTCTGCTGATAAATAATCTGGCTCTAGCAATGGACTGAGCTACTACGGTAATGTGACTCTAACAATAGACTGGGAAGAAATAGCAGGACAGGAACAAAACTGAGTCACTTAGCAACCTGAAGTCACTCGGAGAAGCGATGGAATCATTTATGCCACAACTGATTTTCCCAAAAGGATGCTATATCCTGACCCAAATAGACAGCTCAAAGTTTGTGGTACTACTTCCCAAACTGAGTAATCAACTTCACTAGAAATGTTTTCAAGCCATGCCTAATATCCTTGCAAATCAGTCTAACTCCCTGTCTGGTGGACAGCAACCATACACGAACAACTGCAAACTGGATCAGACTGAGAATGCAGCATGCCCATCCCCAAGGATTCCTTTCAGTGCTGAGATACAATAAAGTAAGTATTGCCGTCTCTCCAATCCCTGATCATCATCTCACCCTTTGGGTAAAATAAAAACAAAGCAGAAGATAAAGACAGTGAAACTTATTTTCCAAATTTGCATGTCTCCTTTGGGAGCTAAGGGGCATTTAGAAAAAAAAGAAAAAGGTTTGATTATACCCCTCAAGATACACCCCCTCTACCCCAACTACATACCAGGCATTAAAAAAATAAGCTGCTCAGCTTCATCAAACAGCACATGCTATTGATGAATTGCACTGCCAGGTATCCTAAATCGAACATAAAAAGCCGTAAGAAGCAGCTTTTTCAAGTTCCCCTGCAACTCTGGGACCAACATATTCTGAGCCCACAAGCAATCTGACATTTGGATGGGCCCTTAGGTTTATCCACGACATTACAAAGTGTCATCATTATTATGTCTTAGAATAATAAATACTAAATATAAAATAGCAAGTATGATGGGGCTATGTTTTTTAATAACTATTGGTTAATGACACTTTATACAAACAATATAGGCCATGATTTTTAAAAAAAAGTCAAGTCATACAAAAAGTCATGATGGTCTAGAATTATTCTCATACCCGGCCCTTTCTCATTCTTTAGGACTTAGCTTCAGTGTGACCTTCTCAGGGATGTCTTCCTTTTCTAAAGATGTCCTTCCTGTTTCTACTGTTCATTCTCTTGGGTACATTTTTTTCACTTTTATTTGGTCTTTATTAAAATTACAGTGTATGATTATTTCATTTATCTATTTAATGTATCTCATAAAACCTAAAATTCCATTATTACAAAGTTTATTATTTTATAAATTGATAAAGTGCTTTCTTATCATGTGACTTTTAAAACACTTCTTCTGTAATGTAAACTTCATGTGGGCAGTGACTGTGTCTTTAACACTGTTGGATTTTCAGTGTCTAGCACAATGCCAGGTTCACTAAGTGTTTACAGAATGAATGAATCAGATCATGTTAATCATACTGGCTCTGAATCTTCTCATATCAGTACATAAAAGAGGGACTGTTTCCTTTTTTAAACAGTTTTATATTATTCCACTGTACTTATTTAAAAACTGCTTTTTTGATGCCTATTAACAATCTTTCCAATTTTCCTGCTCTTAAAAATATTCAATAAATATCTGGCATATATGACTTGTGGGTAACTGTAATATTGTTAAGATAAATTCTTACGAGTACAATTGTTCGGTCAAATACATACACATTTTTAGTTTAGATATATTGCCAAATAGTAAGATTTTGTTTGTTTTTGAACATGTAGCAAAGAAGAGATGTTCTAGTAAGAGTTAAGATTTGAGTGACCTACTTGGAAGAACACCCTTCCCCCTTTATAATTTTTTTTTTTAACCTAAACATGGGTCCCAAGTGGCAACTACTCCTCTAGATTTCTTAGAGACATAATCCAAGATGTTCTAAATTTCACCAACATCTCTGCTTTGGAAGAGACTAAACAACTCTCACCCTCTTCAATCTATCCTGCACACTATCACCAAATTAATTTACCATAAACACTCTTTTAATCTTGTCAGAAAACCTGGATTGCTCTGGGATCATGTGCAATCTTTATTTTGTTCTTCATACTTTTCTGTGTTTTCCAAATTCTAAAATATACATGTGTTGTTTTTAGAATTGATAAGTGTTATAAATAAATAGGAGAAAGTAGCAGTCTTCGTCTCTTGAAAACCAATAGCAAATCAACATAAATGTATTTACTTCTCCAACCAGAAAAAGAAAAACACTAAATCTTATTTTTAAAATTCCACTGGCTGCCCAACTCTGCATAACTGTAAAATATCTCAGTCTAGCATTTGAGGCTCTCCATGATCTGTCCTCAACCTAAATTTTCAAAGTTGTTATTGATCAATCATATTTTTGAGCACTGTGTTAAAGACATTAATCTAAGCATGGTCTCTGAAACATACCTTTTAGTTGTGGCTTTTCTCATATCATTTGCCTGACCACTTAAAATCTCTACTCCTTTTCCTCATTCTGAACTGTAAAAATCCCTTAAGGCCCAAAATCAAGTCTTACTTCTTTGAGACAGACTTTCTTTTTTTCATGTGTTTACTCTGAAAACTATTTCTTCATCATGTGAGATAACACTAAGTTGACCACTATTTTATATGGATGAATTAGTAACTTTTCATGTATGTAAATACTGTTCAAATAATTTTAAGAAACTAGAGCTGCATTCTTCAATTGAATAGTCACAAATGATTATTTAGATTTAAATAAATTAATTTATTTTAAATTAACCAATTGGTTAGCTGATCACTAAACTAACCAGAGACTTCAGTGACTACACATCACAAAAGAATACAGACTTTACAGAATTAGTTCAAAAATACCACCAAACAACAAACACTAACAACAAACCCTGGAGAGAAGGGAGAATCTGATTTCCAGAGCTGCCATGTTATTTAAAATGTCCAATTTTCAACCAAAAAATTGTGAGAGATGCAGAAAAACAAGAAAGTATTGCCCATACATAGTAAAATCAATCAATACTGTCCCTTTGGAAGCTCAGACATTGGACTTACTAGATAGAGACTTTAAATCAGCTATTTTAAATATGGTCAAAGAACTAAAGGAAAGTATGAAAGCAATGTCTTACTAAATAGAGAACTTCAATAAGGAGACAGAAATTATTTTTAAGAAGAACCAAGTAGAAATTCTAGAGTTGAAAAGTATAACTGGAGTGAAAAATTTACTAGAAGGGCTCAACAGCAAATTTGAGCAATCAGAAGAAAGAATCCATGAATTTGAAAATAGATTGATAAAAATTATGCAATATGAAGAGTAGAAAGAAAAAAATGAAGAAAAATGAATTGAGCTTTGAGACCTGTGGGACATTGACAAGCATATTAAGATACACACAGTGGGAGTATCAGAAGGAGAAGAAAGAAGGGGTAAGAATGAATGAGGAAAGAATGGCCCCAAATATCCCAAATTTCATGGAAAAAAAATATTAATCTACACATCCAGGAAGCTCAAACTCCAAGTAGGGTAAACTAAATACAATTAAAAAATAAATCCCCAGTTACAAAGCCACATTTCAAATGCTCAATAGCCACATGTAGCTAATGGCTGTGATACTGGACATGGCAGATACAGAAAATTTCAATAATTGCTGAAAGTTCTGCCGGAAACAGTGACCTAGAATATAAAGCCATTGTCTTTTATGTAGATTTTTGGTCCTTTTTAGTTCCCAGTTCCTGAATCTCTTCAATTCCTTTTTTAAAGCCACTTCTCCCACTCTGCACATCTATAAACTTAGTCTTATTTATGGAACAAACCATAATCATGTAAATTGGAAGGGGTTTTAGGAACTCTAACCAGGGTCACAAGACTCAGTATTTTCTCTTGTTCATAACTTGTTTTTATGACAGAGTGGCCACCTTTATCCTTGTAGATTTCTATTTGTATTTTTCCCCTGTGCCAGAGTAGTTCCCTGTCTTAGAACTATGGTCCTCGGCTGGTTACAAAAGACTCAAGTCCTGCTTTGCCCTTGCCAATTTCCTTCCCAGGGACTAAAGACTTTCAAAACCAAAGCTCAAAACTGAAGCTCCTACAACCTGATCACAACTTTAGTAAACATAAATAATAAAGGAGCAGTCCCACTAAATGCCAGACACAGTCTAGCTGCTTTAATTCTCGGTACAGTTCTGAATCATTGATTATATATATATCACTTCTATTTTAGAGATAAGAAAATTAAAACTCAGGGAGATTATATAATGTGTCTAAACTCATCCAGCAAATAAGTAAAAGACCTAGAGTTTTAACTAGATTCATCTGGCTTCAAAATCCATGTCTCTCCTATTATTCTCTATGCTGAACATCAGGGGCTAGCTCTCCATAGTATACTCTAAGCTAGCGAATAGGATCGGGCAACCAGACATGGTCTGTTACGTGGTCATATTGCAGACATGCCTTATTCCAACTCTCTGCCTCAATTGTCGGCTTTCTGCTGACCCAGGATTGCTCACTGCTTGCTGTCCTTGGTCCACTTACTTCATTGCTCCCTGAATGGATTCCTTGATGTTGACTGTGATAGTGAACTACATGCGTGTGGTCTCCTTATTATCATATTTTGTTTATTGACCTGGACTTCTTTCTAGGACCTACATTTGAGTTTGCCTCACAGAGTCTACTCCAATCCAAGAGAGACATCTAGTTCCCTGGTCCTGATCCCCTCAGTACTTTTCACCTTAATGCCATTAAAAATATCAAGCCTGATCTAAACACTGCTTGACTTACAGCCTTGCACATAATAGGGATAAATACACATTTGAAGTGGTTATGCAAATGGTGATTTTTAATGTGAAGCATTAAAAAAAAAAGTGCATGAAATAAGTCTTAATTGCTCAGTTTCAGGTATGGATGTCCCCCCTGTGTAGTATAAATATCATTTGAACCAAAAAAGGAAAAATCAAGATTAACACAGTGACAGGAAAAAGGGAATCCCTTGAGTCAAGCCAAGCACAACCAATAATAAAAACAGAATATTGTTATTTTTATTGTTATTAAAATATTAGTGCTGTTAACTTTAAAATAAGATAGAATTTATTTGGTGGTGAATCTATCTCAACAGTACGGTAAGTTCTCTCTTTACATACATTATTTGATTCAATCTCCTCACGTTGAACTATAGTTTAGTAAGTTATTATTACCTTTTTCAAAATGAAAGTTTAAGTACCTTGACCAATGTCAAAGAATAACATTAGAAAATTTCTGTAAAGGAGGGGTTTAAGAATGGTAAACAAAGGGGAAAGCAAAGGAACTTGACTTGAGGTTTTGTTAGCAGAGTAAATCATCTTAGGTAATGATAGTGGCTCCAATTAGTGGTTTACTGGTAATTATGGGCAGGGGAAGGCTGCGGTAAAGGCACTGCCACTGCTAAACTAGTAAATTGCGTGCTGGGATTTGACTCTAGATTGAATCCAAACTGACAGCTATAGCACCACTACACTCCCACTCAAACCTGCATTCCAACCCTCTACTCTGGGAGGTGAGCACTGGGATCTGATCAGAGATTTATCTTTAAGGAAGAGATTATTTCAGGAAGGACTTCATCTGGAATTTTTATATTTTAATAAAGCACTGTGGGCTTTTTTGTTTGTTTTGTTTTGTAAAACAATTGACAAAGTCCTTCAGATTTATGTTTGTTGAAATTTTAGGTCATTGTATGCAACAGCTTTTCTTGGCGGCCCACAGGCAGTGAGTGATCTGTGAGGAGGTCTTTCTTGATTCATCCATCAGTGTGCCTTCTTATTTCCTATCCCTTAAGAACAGCCAGCTGACCGATAACCTCCACAATGCACATGATTTCTGTATCTATCAAGAGAGCTCTGCAAAAGGAGTGAGAGATGGCTGCTAAGTTCCTTCCTTGGTAACTGACTTGATCACCTGTCAGTAGTGTTTCCTCTCAAGGCAACTTTCAAATAAGACAAACTATGAGAATATGGAAAAGTTCCTAAGGAGGAAAGATACTTGAAGTCCCCTGCTATAGTGACTGTCTCATTTTTGCCTCTCATCTTGCAGGACCTGGTGTTCTGTGAGAATTGCAAATGTCCTTAGTGAGCAAATTATTGTGCAAGGTCTGCCCCTTAGCCGATTGCTGATCAAGTGATAACATAGAACTCCTATGGGTTTGGGAACTGTGCTGATGTCAGCCTGCCTTTGCGCTATAGTACTCGACCTAAAAAAAGGCACGTGATGACTCAGGTCATCTATTAACTTTTATTTTTATATTCCGTGCTTATCCAAACGTAGAAAAAGCAAATGTGCAGACTCATGCCTCCTGCTTCTTTGCCACTGTTGGAAGGTTCAAAGAGGTGCTGATGCTTAAGGAGGAAGCACAGAGGGTTCATAGTTAGATTGACATGCATCCGTGTGCCACTACATAATTCAAAATCCCTTCCTGAAATGTCTGTGGCCTTCAGTGATTCACAGTAAGAGAAGGCCACAGTCCCCCTTCAGCAGCCGCTCCCGTTTGGTGAAAGCTAGATGGCCCCTGATCTGCTGTTAAGGAGTACCTTCATCGCAGAGGGGTTTGTGTGTCCCTGGTAGCTTCTGAGTAGTATTCACTTTCAAAATGCCGTGTTTATTAGCCTTTCAGGTCATCAAGGGTCCTGTTCAACAAATTTAAGTCGCTGACTGAAGGCTACCATGATGACCTGAAAGATCTAGTCATTCTCAAGCAGGAATGTCTAAATCCGAAGGAGGATTATCTGGACTGAATGACAAGAACAGAAACACAGGACCACCAGACAAAAGAAAAGGCAGCAAACCCCTCCCCTCCCCCATGTGTGACGTCACTTCAGGCCTCCTTCCCATGTGAAAAGGACTCGCCTTGGCTGGGAAGCAGGGCTTTTCACCCCATAATGTTGCTTCCGCTTCCCTCTGTTCCTCACAGCTGAAATTTTTATTAGGTCCAGGTATTGTTACCAATAGATGCAACCGGTGTTCCAGGTTCTTGTCCCGTCCCAGAAAGAATTCAGAAACAAGACTTAGAGGTTAAAAAAAGGTAAAGTGAGGATTTATTAAAGGATGGATAGTCCACTCTCAGGGGAGAGCAGGCAGGCTCAGGTGAGCGGCTGCCCTGAGTTTCTTTGGCAAGTGAGTTACACAGGGTGTAAAAATGAATGGGCGGAATATTCATTGGGGAGGGAAGGGTTTGGGGTCGTATTCCCTGATTATCATCCCAACTCCACCTACCCAAAGGGAGGAGGGATTTTTGTCTTTATTTAGTCTGGAAGAGAAGTGTCATGGCGTCGGTGCATGATGGGTACTTCTGATCTGCAAGGCTAATTTTATTGAAATGAGGGCATAATAAGCAAAAGGTTACATTCGGACACTAGAAATTCCTGCCTTTTCTCACCTTTTTTGTTCCTCTCCAGGCCACTTGTCACCCCAAAAAACATGATCCCTTATCAGCCCCAAGGCTCCTGCTTTTCTTTCTCTGCCCCAGGATCCCTGCTGCTTACATGATGTGTGGTTTCCTGCGTTTGGCCTGTGCCCCTCCTTTCTGCCCAATTCCTGCCATTTGGTCTGTGTTTCCCTTTCTCTGCTCATATCTAGCTATCTGCCCACTCTAACAGTATGTCCCAGCTCCTGACTGAGACAGTTGAACTGTAATCTCAACCTAACAGTTAGCGGGGCTTAGAAGTAAGCTACCAACCCCAGGCTAGATCCCAGTCACAAGTTAGGGGCCCCTAAATTGTTTCCCAGTTTGACATGGCTGATGTCAACATGTGATTTTGTGCCTAGAGACACACAGGGGCCTGGCTTGTCCCCCAAATTGCAGCTGTCCCTTGCCACTGCCATTCCAGACTGAGTCCATAGTTTTCATTTCAGTCCTTTAAGAGTTTGAGATCTAGAATCAGATTTCATGGTTCATAGCCTAACTATCATTAAAATGCTATGAGACTTTGTACAAATAACTCAATTTCTTTGAATTTCAATTTTCAAAACTGTAAAATTAGGATAATCATACATGCTGCAGAGGGTCACTGGGAAGAGTAAATGAGATGGTACATTTAACGCACTTAACAGTGTCTCAGCATAGCAAGGACATGCTCAAATGTTCCCCATTGTTACTAATATCCTTATTCACTCAGCTATCCCGTTTGCTGACCCAGTATTCCCCTATGGGTCAAGAGCTCTCCCTGAGCTTCACCCCAGCCTGGAGACCACACGGGGAGTTGTGAGGAGGAAGTTAGCTCGTGTTCTGTTTTTCCTAGTCAGCTATAGTCTCTCCTTATGCACACATCTCCCAGATGAGGACTACCACCACCTACTTATCTTCTACACGTCCTACCCAGTTTTGGATTGACTGGATTCTCGCCACCTGATTGAAACATTGGAACCATCTTTAGCCTGTGCTGTGACCTGGTAGGCCATGCCTTCACCCTGTACCCTACACCCTCAGCTCCATCAGCCCTGACTGGACACTCACCTATGCCCTGGAACAAGATCTCAACCCCCTCCTCTCACTACCTCTTGAAATACTGCCTCTACTAATCCTGAGTCATGCCAATAAATGATAGGCCAATGGCCACCATGGGGGTTTCCTTTTTTTATTTTCTTGTGTCAGCAGAGGTAAGAAAGGTGAGGTCAGTAAGGCTGACCTTTCACAGAGACACCAACTTGGTGAATATCAGAAGCACTAAAAAAAAATCCAACTCTTTCCCTACCCTCAAAAAATATGTTCTCTAAACAAGTTTCTTCTGTATAGCACAGGGAACTCTATTCAATATCCTGTAGTAACTTATAATGAAAAAGAATATGAAAACAAATATATGTATGTATATGCATGACTGGGACATTGTGCTGTGCACCAGAAATTGACACGTTGTAACTGACTGTACTTCAATTAAAAAAAAAAGTTCCCTACCCACAGGCTGATCCCAGAAAGTCCACAGTTAAAACTGTCCCTAATTTAAGAACACAATCATTGAACCCTACTTCAAAATGACACCTGCACCCCAATGTTCATAGCAGCACTATTTACAATAGCCAAGACATGGAAACAGCCTAGATGTCCATCAACAGATGACTGGATAAAGAAGATCTGGTATATTTATACAGTGGAATACTATTCAGCCATAAAAACGGACAACATAATGCCATTTGCAGCAACATGGATGTTCCTGGAGAATGTCATTCTAAGTGAAACCAGAAAGAGAAAGAAAAATGCCATATGAGATCGCTCATATGTGGAGTCTTAAAAAAAAAAAAACATAAATACAAAACAGAAACAGACTCATAGATATAGAATACAAACTTGTAGTTGCCAGGGGTACAGGCAGTGGGAAGGGACAGACTGGGATTTCAAAATGTAGAATACATAAATAATATTGTACTGTGTAGCACAGGGAAATACATACAGGATCTTGTGGTGGCTCACAGCGAAAGAGAATGTGACAATGAATGTATGTATGTTCATTTATAGCTGAAAAATTGTGCTCTACACTGGAATTTGACACAACATTGTAAAATGACTATAACTCAATAAAAAAAAATGTTTAAATAAAAAAAAAAAAAAAACAATCCTTGGTTCAGGCAAAAGCCCACGGCAGAGCTAATATCAATCTACCATCTATCACATATTTTCAGCCCATTTGGTCTCTCTCAATACTCTCTTTATCTGATGAGCCCATCTGTAAACTCAAGCCTGTCCCAATTCCTGAGCCAATCCCAGTAGACTCAAGATTTATATCATCAGTATCTACCTGCTCCTACCCTCATCCCACAGAGCCTAAGAAAGACAAAACTGTCCTCTTTTCAACAGCACATACTGTTTTTCCAAGCCAGCAGGCTAGCATTTCATGTATGTAGGAACTTCTAAATGTGATCTGTTTATTGATGTTTTTTCAAGTGGAAGGGATTTGGAAAAACAAAAGAGAAAACGGAAGTGGGATTAGGCTGATGCCACCAACATAGATTCACAGGAGAACCCGGAAATACGGATGCACAGTCCCATGCAGATGTGCATGCTTGCAAATGTATGCACAAACTCAAACTGAAAATGACAGGCTAATAGCGATAGTATGTGCAAATGAAAGGGCAGAGAGATGGGGCAGGAAGAGGCAAGGGGAAGTGAGGTGGAACTAACAGACATTTTTAAATGATGGTTATTGAAAAATAAAGGCAATGGAATCAGGTGAACAGGGACCCACATAAGGAGAAGAGATGATATCACAGAGCAAAGGAATTAGAGCAAGTCTACAAATTCATACAAACATGTCCACAGAGGAATAACTTAAAGCTTCACATTAATACATTAATGTTTTGGATATTAAGACATGGTAGATTAAAAGAGTCCTTCTCAATGTTGATAAATGCCACTGACAGTGTAACAATCCAGACCAATATAGTGTCCCCATTTCTAGACAGATGGGTCCCTTGGGGTTTTGGTAAAAAGAGTTTCCTACAAAAAAAATGTATTACTCACCAAAAGATAATGATCACAGTATTCTTTATTCAACATTTAAAAGAAGAATCACTCACATGATGCAAAAATTAAGTATAAAAAAGTATAAAGTGAAAAGTCTCCCTCTCATACCTTTTTCCATATTTGCCCAATTTCTAATCCCACTTCCAAACAGGTAAATACTCTTTTTAGTTTCCTGTGTATTAGCTATCTGGAGGTTTTTAGGCACAGAAATAATTATTCTTATTGCTCTCTCCTCTTTATTAAAATGGCAGCCCACTGAACACAATTTTCTGCATCCCCCTCCCCCATTTAACTGTATTATCTTGGAAATCTTTCTTAATCACTAAACAGAGAGCTTCCTTATTCATTTTTTTATATCTACATTAACAGTCCATTGTATGGATATATCATAATTCATTTAGTCTGCCCCTACTGGTAGATATTACATTGCTTTTAGTATTATAAACAATGCTGCAATTAGTAAACAGATACATATATCAATATATATTTCATTTTGCACATTATGAGAGTTTATCTGTAGATTTCTTAGAAGTGAATGCATTTGAATATTGAGAGATATCACCAGATTGGACTCCATACAATGGTGCCATTTTGCATTTCCATCAGTAATATGTGAGAGTAGCTATTTCCCTGTGTCACAGCCTCACTAGCCTTTGGATTTATTTCAACCTGAAAGGTGATAAGTGGCATCTCAATATAACTTTAATTAGCAGGTCTCTTATAAGTGAGTAAGATTAAATTAAATACAATTAAGGGCCATATGTATTTACTTTTCTACAAACTATCTTGTTCATATCCTTTGTCTACTTTTCTGTTAGCCTTTTCTTATTCATTTAGGGATGTTCTTTATATGTTGGGGTAATTAACTCTTTGCATATGAGTATCTGGTATGCACCTGGCTATCCATTTCTTACTTCAAGGCTTTTGTTACTAACTCTTGCTTTTGTGTATACACTTGCTCAAAATACAAATATTTAGTGTTGAGTTTTTCCTCTACTTATTTCTAAGGGAAGCTTTGCTTCTACACATGCTCAAAAGGAGGTGTCTATTGCTGCATAATGCTACACTTCTGTGTCTCTTTAATCTACATACAATGTGTGTTTAGTCTCTACACACTGAATATTCTTCTGCCACTGTGGTGTTGGTGGTGCACTATAAGCAACTTTTAGTGAGAAAAGTCACTTTCCCTTAGAATAGGAGCTGCAAATGGAACCCCCTCTTCACACAGCAACACATGAGAATTATGACATTTCTTGTGAAACATTAAAAACCCACCCCCTATATTATCAACAATGGCAATTGAATTTTTTGTACATGATATCACAAGTGTTGCCAGATAAAGTTCAGGATAATCAGTTAAGTTTGAATTTCAGATAAACAATGAATTTTTTCAGTATAAGTATGTATATCCCAAATATTACATGGGGTAAATATATATTAAAACATTTCTCTTTTTTATCTGAAATTCAAACTAAACTGAGCTTCCTGTATTTTTATCTGCTCACTCTGACAACGTTGATTATATTTTATATTTTTCTGAGACCAAGACCTCAAGGCCATGGTTTGCTGACTTTGAAACATGTGCCTTGCTGACAATACATGGAATTTTGAAACATGATTATAAAAGTCTTCAAGATGGATAAGAATATTTTTAAGATCACCAAATTCAGCCACACATTTGATGTGTGAATGCTATCTACAATATCCTCCACAAGCACTCATCCATTTTATAACTGGATACTTTCAGTTGGAGGAACTTGTCACTACCTAAAAGACAGTTCATTTGACACTTGCATTGATCATTTAGTAAACCATTTCTCAAATTAAGCAAATTCTCTTTTCTTGACATTTCTTCCATTCATTCTAGTCTTAATGGTCACCAAAAACAAGTTAAGTCCCTCTTCCATATATATGTCAGCCCTTCAAATATCTAAAGACAGTGGACCACTCTTGAGGTTTTTTTCTCTTTGATAAATATTTTGAGTTCCTTCAACTGTCCTTTATAAAAAATTGTTTCAAGTCATCTCATGCACTGCAAAATATTGGTTTTTGTACCTTCTATGTGTCAAGCACTGTGCTAAGTGAAATGACACTATAATGAACAGTATAAAATTCCCCACCCCTCAGGATACTTAGTCTATTGGGGGAAAATGACAAACATTTACAAAGCTCTGTGACAAGTGCTTTAATAAAATTATGAATAGTATTTTTTAAGAACATGGAGGAGGAGTGTTTAAGTCTACCTGGAAGGGAGAGGGGAGAATGGGTAACAGGGGGAAGATTCAGAAAAGGCTTAGCATGTGATGCCTGAGCAGAGTCTTGAAAGTTTCACAAGAATTTTCCATTTTAACAAGGGGACAGAGAAAAGGCTAAATTCAACCTATATTTTAACATCCTTATTTTATAGAAACTCGAGAAAAATAGAGCCTCAGAGAAATGTGGGACACCCTAAAATGTACCAACATACACATAATGGGAGCACCAGAAAGAAAGGAGAGAAAGTAGCAGAGAAAAACATTCCAAGAAAGCTTCCCAAATTTATTGAAAAACAATAACCTACACATTGGGGTAGCACAATGAACTCCAGTAGGATAAACACAAGGAGATTCACAAACAGAAACAGTAAAAATGCTAAAAATTGAAAGAGAGTCTTCGAAGTAGCAAGAGAAAAAATGACTCATTACTTACAAGTGAGTCCCAATAAGATTAACAGCTGAATTCTCAGCAGAAACAATTGAGTTTAGAAGGTAGTGGAGTAACAGTCAAAGTGCTCAAAGGAAAAACACTGTCAACCAAGAATCCTATATCCAGAAAAGCAGTCTTTACAATATGAAGGCAGCTAAAGCTTTAGTGCTGAGAGGGAATTTATATCTGTCAATGCCTATAAGAAAGATCTCAAATCATTAACCTAAGATTTCACATAAAGACATGAGAAAAAGAGGAAACTAAACCTAAAGCAAGCAGAAGGAAAGAAATAAGGATTGAGCAGAAATTAATGAAATACAGAAGAGAAAACAGAAAATAAATTAAACCAAAAGCTACTTTTTTGCAAAGGTCAACAAAATTGACATACATTTAGCTAGATTGACCAAGAAAAAGAGAAAATTCAAATTAATAGAATCAAAAATTAAAGAGGGAATATTACTACTGACCCTAATAAATTAAAAGGATTATAAGCAAATACTATGAATAACTGTATGCCAAAAATTACATAATTCAGTTGAAATGGACAAATTCTTAGGAAGACACAAACTGCTAAAACCGCTTTAAGAAGAAATAGGAAATCTGAATACACCTAAAACAAGTAAAGAGATTGAATTAATAATCAAAAAGCTACCTACAAAGAAAAACCCAGACCCAGACGGCTTCATCAAATTCTACCAAGCATTTAAATACCAAATTTTCAAACCCTTCCAAATAGCAGAAGAGGAAGAAAGACTTCCCAATTCATCACACACAGACAAAACTACAAACCAATATTTTTTATGTATGTGGATGCAAAAGTTCTCAACACTAAGAAACCAAGTCCAGCAACATATAAGAATCTTATACCATGACCAAATGAGATGTATCCCAGCAATGCAAAACTGATTCAACATTTGATAATCCATTAACATATCAAATCAATAGAATTAAAAAGAAAAAAAATCACATGATCATCTTAGATGCAGAAAAACATTTGACAAAATCTAATACCATTGCATGAGAAAAACCGACAATTGAGAAATGGAGTGGAACTTCCTCAACCTGATAAAGGGCATCTACAAAAACCACACAGCCAACTTCACACTTACTAGTGAAAGGCTAGATGCTTTCCTCCTAAGATCAGGAACAAGACAAGAATGTATGCTCTTACCACTTCTATTTATTACTATACTGGAGATTTTAGCCAGGATGATTGGGCTAGAAAAAGAAAAAGCAACCATATTGGAAAGGAAGCTGAAAATCTATCTCTATTTCCAGATGACATGATCTTATATATAGAAAATTCTCAGGAATCTACTTAAAAACTATTAGAACTAACAAAGTTCAAAAGAGTTGCAGGATACAAGATTAACATACAGAAATCAACTGTATTTCTATGAATTTTTAATAAACAGTCCAAAAATGAAATTAAGAATACACTTCCATTTACAATAGCAACAAAAAATGAGTAAAATCCTTGGGAATTAATTTAACAAAAGAAGTAATAGAGATATACTCTGAAGACTACAAAACATTGCTGCAAGAAATTAGAGACATCTCAATAACTGAGAAAATGTCCCATGTTCACAGACTGGAAGACTTAACATTGTGAAGATGACAGTACTCCCAGAATTTATCTACTGATTGAATGTAACTCCCACGAGATTCTCAGCTTATATCTTAGTAGAAATTGCAAGCTGATTCTGAAATTCTCATGGAATTGCAAGGGACCCATAATAGCCCAACAATCTTGAAAATGAAAAACAAAGTGTGAAAAACATACTTCACAACTTCAAAACTTAATAAAAGCCAATGTTATAAATCAAGTGTGGTACTGTAAAAAGGACAGACATATAGACCAATGGAATTGAATTGAGAATACAGGAATAAACCCATATATACCTAGTCAACTTATTTTTAGCAAGGGTGGTTAAGACCATCTAACAGTCTTTTTAACAAATGGTGTTGGGACAACTGGATAGGCACATGAAAAATAATAAAATTTGACCCTAACCTCATACCATATATAAAAATAAACATACTATGAGTCAATGACATAAATGTAAGAGCCAAAACTATAAAACTCAGAAGAAAACAGGGGTAAAACTTGATGACCTTGGATTTGGCAAAGGATTTTTAGATATGACACCAAAAGCACAAGCATCAAAAGGAAAAAAAAAATAAACTGGACTTCATCAACATTAAAAACTTCTGTGCTTCAAAGGAAAACATTAAGAAAGTTGAAAGATAATAGGAGAAAATATTTTCAACTCATGTATCTGATCGGGGCTGTATCTAGAATATAGAGAGCTCTTACTGTAACTGAGCAGGACCCTATGGGGTCTTCCCAGAACAGCCACCCTTCTCTATGTCCTCTGCCTTCCTCTTGTTTGTAGAAAAGCAGTAATCTCCTAGGCCTCCCCCAAGTCACAAAAGCCCCAAGTCACAATCAAGAATTAATGATTGAAAGGATGTGAACATGTAGTGACAAAAGTAGCAGTTGGGCCAGGAGAACTGGTAACAATCTAAACAGTAAATCAGCCATATGGCCATCACAGAATCTTTAGTTCCTCCCTGAAGGACATAGATAACAGTGTCTGATACATATTCTTGAGTTGTTTTGAAATACTAAAACCACTTACCGGAGGGAAAAAGCTAACTGCATGATGACCAGACTGTAGCCATGACATAAGCTGCTCCATCTTGCACAATTCCAGAAACTGGCCTCAAGGAATGAGAACAAACTGACCCTGGAGTTAAAAGATTAACTGGGCTTAAAACAATGAAGATGACGCTGACCAGACCACCGCATGACTAGTTTCAAGATGATTGTCGGAGTTCACTATGCTGTTCTGCACATAGCTCCATGCCTGCACACACTTGAAGCTTTCTTTCAAAAGCTCTTGCCCTGTGATCAGCAATGGAGAGATAGTTTTGGGGGCACTAGTCTGCCATCTTCCCAGGTTGTCGGCTTCCTGAATAAAGTATCTTTCTTTTTCCACCAACCCTAGTCTCTTGAACTTTAACTTCTGAGTGATGAGCAGCTGAACCTGAGTTTGGTCCTGGTTCTGACTGGTAACATTACAATTCAATAATAAAAAAGAAAAATAACCCAATTAATATGGGCAAAGGATCTGACTAAGCATTTCTCCAAGGGACATGTACAAATGGCCAATAAGTACATGAAAAAATTCTCAATATCATCAGTCATGAGGGAAATGCAAATAAAAGCCATGAGATACTACTTCACTAGGATAACTATAATAACAATGACAATAACAATAATAATAAAAATTAGCAAGTGTTGGCAAGATGTAGAGAAATTGGAACCCTCATGTTCCTGGAGGGAATGTAAAATGCTACATACAGCCACTTGGGAAACATTCTAGCAGTTTCTCAAAACATTAAACACAGAGGTACAATATGATCCAGAAATTCCTATATACCTATATTCTAGGTATATACTTAAGAAAAATGAAAAAGTATGCCCACACAAAAATTTGAACATGAATATGCATAGAAATAATACTGTAATTAGCCAAAAGATTGAAGTAACCCAAATACCCATCCACTGATGAACAAAATTGTATATATATATATGTAAGTGAAATGGAATATTTGGCCATATAAAGGAACAAAGTACTGATACATGTCACAACATAAATGAAAGAAGCTAGTCACAAAAGACCATATATGATATATTATATGATTCCATTCATATAAAAGAGTAGGAAAAATCTATAGCGCTAGAAAGGAGATTAAGTGTTTGCTTAGGGCAGGGAGAGGAGGATGGTATGATAGGCTTGTGGTATCTAGAGGGTCAAGGGTTTATTTTTGAAGTGATGAAGATATTCTAAAATTGTGGTGCTATTACACATAATTATGAATATACTGAAAAAACACTATATTGTATATTTTAAATGGGTGAATTGTATGGTATTTGAATTATCTCTCAATAAAGCTATTAAAAATAGTTAACGCTAAAATGTGAAACAGTGTTATCAAAGATCACTAAAATTATAAATACTAATGAGATCATTTCAATTTTTTCTTAATAAAATTCTTTCATGACCTCACTGCTACTCATAGAATCAAGCTCACGTTCCTTCTCATGTCATTATGATCGGGGCTCTACCTGCATCTTCAGTTTCATCTACAGCCAGCCTTCTGTCTCTTGTTCTATCACATATCAATACCAAAAGTTCTGTTTTTCCATGTATACTTGTCTGTTTCATATCTTCATAACTTTCTTCATGCTCTATACCTTCTACCAGGAATTCCAGAATTGGCTAATTCCTTTGCCCTCTGAATTCAGGTCTCATCTCCTTCAAGAAAATTTCCCACCCCAGCCTTGACTTAGGTAGGTTTTCCCCCTGCACCTCCATAAGACCTCGATCTTGATGCTTAACATTATAATAATTTATATGGTTTTTCCTTCCACTAAACCATGAGCAAACTGAGGGCAAATACACGTTTTTCTCTCTAGCACATAGCCCAATGTCCAATATGTGTATTATAAGTATAAATACTAGTAAATTCAAAAGCACAGAGACATAAGGGAAATTTGGGGTTCAAGGAAATGCAGGTAATCTGAGAAATAATGAACTAACATCTGAAATTCAGGCAGTGACAAGTTAAGATGAAGAAGATAAAGGGATTGGAGAGAGATGCAACAGTAGAAATGATAGGAAATGGTGATTAACACTGGGTATGGGGAGTGAGGTAACAGGAATCAAGGATAGTTCCCAGGCTTCAGGTTAATATATTGATCGCCCAGATTTGGGTGACAATTATGTTTCCTGAGGGGCCCCATCACCCAGATATGGGTGATGCTTTCCCTCATCCAATTATGCAGAATTTATTCCATGTAGAATAATGATACTCCAAGAAGAAATAAAACTGTAAAGAGGTTAAAAATTAAAAACAAGAAATTGTTTTTTAAAAAAACAATTCCAATTATACTGGAAAAACAAATAGATTAATTATAACCACATATACTGTTAGTGCGTCACACTGCAGTGAAGTGTGACTTTGGGCCCTGCAGGAAACACCTGATTCACTGTGGACGATCAATGTGTTAAAGCAGGTGGATGCCATTATCAGAGGTTAAAGATACTCATGGAAGAACAGGTTTTATTGCATGGGCATTGGTGTGGTAATAGATGGCGACACATGGGTGGGAATGATGACTCTGACTTTTGATGTCTTGAATTTGAGATGCCAAGGGCACAACCAATTAGAGATGTCTGGTTAAGCAGTTGGAAATAAAGAAATGTAGATGTGAGAACCAGAGAAAGGTTCTGGCTGGAGATACAGATTTGGGAATCATTGATTTCTAGGTGAATTGAAACTGTTACCTTAAGGATGAGAAGAGAAACGAGAAGGGAAAATTCACCTAAAGAGTAGGGTTCAGAACTCAACACAAGACTCCAGATGTGGCCTGTTAAGCACAAAAGACTATGAGATATGGAACTATCATCTCACTCCTTCCAGATGCTGCATTTCTATTGTAGCTTAGGATTGCACTAGCTTTCTCAGCAGTACTGACTAATACTGATCAGTGAAAACATTTTAGTCTCTTATTCATAAAGGCTGCTGTATTTCCCCCAATGGATACATATACAATTGGTTTTCTGTGTGTAAGTATGTAACTTGTATTTATCCATGTTAAGTTGTATCTTACTAGATTTGATCACTCTGGTATATTTAGATCACATCATATCTTGATCCTGCCATATAGTGTGTTTACTATCTTGACACACACAGATTTTCTAAATATGCCTTTGATACAACATGCAAGCCTTTAATAAATTGCTAGAAGGATCAGGCTGTGAACAGATCCCTCACTGGAAATCTCTCTTCAGAGTAACAGTCTGTTAATCATTTTCTTTGAGTGTGGCCATTCAGGCAGGTAATGATTCCCAATTGTACTAAGAGACATTTCTCTATTTTTTCCACATATATCTCATTCCATACCTAGCCAAATATCAAATCAAATCTCATTGATGAATTTCAGATTCACTTGTTTGGTGAATTTCCCTGATATCAAAGGGTATTACGTTATACTGCTTTGACTTATTTTTAGTCAGCTCAAATTGGACCCTAGTGATCATTTTTTCTCGTGGCTCACAAACTATGTGATAAATCATTCTAGAATTTGGTTCAGGACAATGTCAGGCTCACTGTTGTTTCTTAAAAATTGAGATGCTTTTAATCTATTTCTAGTTTTCCATCACCCAGTTTGTAATGAGGGGGATACTGAAACATTTAGTTCTATGAAACATGCTCGTAAAAACCAATGGTAACTTTCAGGGCTGTTAAGTGATGCAATATCTGCCAGTGACGTAGAGACGTCATTCACTTGAGTCTGGGGACTGGAATGCAAGTCACATGAGGGGCTCCTAGAATTAATTCTTCCTGCGTAGCAGAGCATTCTCAGGTCAGCAAATTCTAACTGGGTCAAAAGATCAGCCCTGAGAATTAGCCAATCATCAACAACACAGGACAGGATACGGAGTGCTCATCTTTGCTGTACTCTGACAGATTATATGTCCTACCTCCTCTCTTAGGGGGAAGTAATTAAGAGCATGTACAAGGTAAAACACAAGTGAGCAGAGATAATCACCCTCCCTTATGGCAACCCATACTTTGATTCCTATCAGATATACAACCCTAGAACTGGTGTACATCACATAGACTGTGGACCAAACTCACAATTACAATTTTAGTCATAGCAGTTACAATTAACATACTTACTGAGTAAAGTATATAAGAACTCGGGGACATGAAATAATAAGTGATTAGAGTGAGCTTGATCAAGAAAAATTTTTTGGAGGAAGAGTTTTTTTTTGATAAAAATTGTATTTGTTTAAGGTGTACAACATGATGTTTTGATACACATAGTAAAATGGTTACTACAGTTAAACTAATGTATACATCCCTTCACACCTTCACATAATTAACTGTGTGGTTTGTGTGTGTGTGTGTGTGTGTGTGTGTGTATGGTGAGAGCACCTGAAAAACACTCTTAGCAAATTTCCAGTACACAGATGGATGTTAGTTTTGAGCAGGTTTCAAAGTAAGGGAGGGACTCAGATTCAAAGACCGCAGTGCAGGTGGGGGCTCTAATCAGGAGTGAAATTCAGAAGAGGGAGAAAGTGGTATTTTGAAGGGTGGAGCCAGCAAATAATCAGGTACTTCTAGAGCTGCGAATCCTGACACTCATGAATTATGGCAGGGTGGGAGCCCTGCAGCGAAGCAGAGCTGCAGAGGTTCTGTAGGATGGTCTGGGAGGGAGGGGTACAGTGCCAATGACAGGTTTTAGACTCTCCCACCGTTCTTGGTTACAAGGTGCCAAGTAGACAGTGAGAAATACCATTCACCTTGTCTCCCCAGGACTTAATTGGTGTCTGGTGCACTGAATGCTGAATGAATGAAATATGAACTAATCTGATGAAGTGATAGGCTCTCTTTCCATCAAGTTCAAATTCTTCACAGCCATTTTTGCTCTTTTTCCATGTAAAATAATTCTCATTGACAGAGAATAGATGTTAAGTAAGAGTTGAATAATTGTGATTTCTTTCGGCACTTATAAACATTATCTAATATACCTCAGGCAGCAAAACATCTCTTTCTTGACTGTATTGTTCTGCATGTAGCTTTAATCGGGTGATCAATTTATCCTGGTTTGCTTGGACTGTCCCAGGCTTAAGCACTGGAAGTATTGTGTCCTGGGAAACCCTTCAGTTCTGGGAAAACTGGGATGGTTGGTCACTCTAGCTTTAAAAATCCTTATTTATGTTCTTAGCAATTATTGCAGGCCTCAGATAAGTTGGGACGTTAGCCTCCCGGAATCTTTATGTTCTGATCTTCTCTCTCCTGTATGGTCTTATCAGCCCCCTTCACGCAACATTCGAGAACACACTCATTTCTTTACTTATGTCCGCCATCCATCATTATTGCCATCAAAATTTTAAAGACTTTCTCCTTGCAGGAACTCTAAAAAGCTAACTTAATCTAGCACTTTAATGTATATCATCACATTGTATCTAGAATTCAAGGAACATAACTGTTAGTTCCTTACGGCTGCCATAACAAAGTATCACAAACTCAATGTCATAAAACAGAAATTTATGCACTCAGTTCTGCAGGCTACAAGTCCAAAATAAAGTGTCACCATGGCCATGTTCCCTCTGAAGTCTCTAGGGAAGAAGACGTCCTTGCCTCGGTTCTAGCTTCTGGTGATTGCTGGCAATCCTTGGCATTCTTTGGCTTATGGCAGCATAATTCAAATCTCCGCCTCCATCCGCACATGACCACCTTCCCTCTGTGTGTGTGTCCAGATTTCCTTCTTCTTATAAGGGCACCAGTCATTGGATTAGGGGCTACCCTACTCTAGTAGGACTTCATCTTAACTTGATTGCATCTGGAAAGACCCTACTTCCAAAATAGGTCACATTCACAGTTTCCAAGTGAACATGAATTTTGTGGGGGGCACTATTCGATGCAATACAATAACCTACAGTAATTCATACAATAATTCTAATTTTATCAATACAATGTCAAATTGTTTCTCCATGTCATCCACTCAATAGTTCTGTATTCATTCTTAATTATACCACTTAATCATAATCATGATTACATTTCTCAGCTGTCTCTCCATTATCATGGCATATCCAGGCTTTGGCTTCCAGAAATTCTATTTAAGTTCTGTAATTTTCAGGCAAGCAGTGTACTCTCTTTGCCAACTGAGTGTTTCTGATTGATCGATTTTGTATAATTCAACGGCTATAATTTAGTACGTGGTATTCTTAATATATAACTCTTGAGTTAGCTTGATACATAGGCTTTTCACCAACTCCTCTGGACTCTAAAGTGCAATATCTTCAATCATATGTATCATAAAAAATAATAATAATGTGTATCATAAAGGAAAGCAAATGAGAAAAAAAAACCCTTCTTGGTTCTTCAGTTCTATCCTCTGCCAATCTACTTTCAAAATAACATCTCATTTCTATATGCCTCCATGTGTGATGAAAACATTAGATTGCATTCTTTCCCAAGGCCAAAGTCACGAGGCAATTCTGCCATCTCCCTCGTCATGTTCTCACATTCAGAATATAACACAATCTGTGAATTTTCTGACTTTTTAATTCATACATTTTTATGTGTCTTTCTACCAGTACCACTCAGCCAAATAATATTCCAAGGTAAATCATATTGATTTGAAGCATGCATCTTCATATCAGGAAGTTACTTTTACAGGTTAAATTCAATTTTGTCTCCTACAAAGTACAGCTTTTACAAGACATTTCAAGGTTTCCAAACTTGGCTGTTTCCATCATTTTCATTTTATTTTGAATTTATACACAGATCTGAATTTTCAGCTGGGGTGCTCACCTTTTCATGCATTCTTCCCAATAATTTTTGTCCTGAGTAGTTGACTTGGATACAATATAAGTCACAATTTGGCTACACAAAACAATGTTCAATACAAAGCAATGTGTTTGGGCTGTTAAGGCACAGATCAATGTCTTATAAATTACATCTTCAAAAGTCTTAAAGTTCTATTTATCATGTAAATATAGTTAATAGTTCATGAAAGGAAGTTAATTGCTATTGCAACATAAATTTGTATTGTGATGTATTTGTGTCTGCTGAGTGACTAGACAGAAAATAGACCCATGGCTGGGAATTTGTATCTCCTACAGTAAGGCCCTGTTGCATCTTCCATTTCCTGCTAACCTCTAGTCTGAGAGTACACTACTAAAGGCTCGGTTAATCTCTCCAAGCCTCAGTTGTCAAAATATAAAAATGTTGATTAAAAAACCCTAGATTGTTTTCCTTACGAAGAAAAAGTATAGCCAAGAATCTTCTAAACCAAATGAAATCAATGATATAAAACTGCTCACCACTTAAGGGAGGCCATGGATGCAAGGTATCAGATGCTGAATATTCCCTGAAAGGCTGTATACATGGGCCAAGACTACTTAGAGGGCAAAAGAGGTTTCCTTCTTGCTGGTAGATTGGATTAATTGAGGGTAGAAATCTGGGCACACTGCTTGGATTCCAAACCTAGCTTAACTACTTACTAGCTCTATGAATTTTGAAAAACCATTTAATTCCTCTATACTTCAGTTCCCTCATTTTATGGGTGCTAATCATAAAACCTAACTCACATTGCTGTTGTTAGGATTAAATGCTATACCATCGGTAAAGCACTTGGAATAGCATCTGGCATGATGTCAGCAGTCAATCAATAGATGTTAACCAGTCTTAGCACAGGTGGTGGTAGGAATAGTAGTTGTCATCATAGTAGTAGCAACAATCATAGGTAGTGATAAGATAGTATCTTTAGAATTATTGCCTTAAGTTGGCTTTGATCATGAATCAAAAAAAGTAAATCTATGTCATTGATTAGGAATCTTATCTCTTGGAGAGAGAGCAAGTGTGGCAGCAGCCAGGAATGTTGTCTATGGTGACAATGATGGAAAAAAAAAAGGAGAAAAAAGAAATAAGACCTCAGGAGTGTCCTACACATAGTGGTGGGTTTGTTTTCTGCCTAACTTGTGGCCCAACAAGGGAAGGTCAAAATACTTTCAGGAGCTCATAGACATACAAAACAAACTTATGGTTACCAGGATGGAAGAGGGTGTGAAGGAATAAACTGGGAGTTCAAGATTTGCAGATATTAATTATATATATATATATATATATATATATATATATATATATATATATATATATATATAAATATATATACATATATAATAGATAAACAAGTTCATACTGTACAGCACAGGGAACTATATTCAATATCTTATAGTAGCTCACAGTGGAAAAGAATATGAAAACAAATATATGTATGTTCATATATGACTGAAGCATTATGCTGTACACCAGAAATTGACACAACATTGTAAACTGACTATACTTCAATTAAAAAAAAAATACTTTCAGGAGGAGGCAGAGTAGCTAAAAAGATCAAACAGCGAGAGAGATGGTAAGTGGAGTTTGGAGTTGACCGAACATTCTCTGAAGATTTTTTCTGGAAAGAGATGAGCCAGGTACAGTCTTTGGTGGAATAAAGGGTCAGACTGAGCTCACAACCGAGAAGGAATTATCTGCATGAGGTTGGGGCTTTCCTGGATACAAATGAGCAGAATGTTCTATTACGATTTCTCCAGGGATTCCTCCTTCCCCCCAAGTCTACATTAAGGAACTCTGCAAAACATACATGATTGCTATACTGATTACAATCAAAGATAATCACTTTCCCCAAGGTTCTAGGCTACACAGCTGAACCATTCAATGGTTCTCAGACCTTAGTGCAGCAGAATCTACCTAGGAAGATTTTCAAAAATACATAACTCTGGGTCCTACCCTACAGAAATTCTGTTACAGTAGTGAGTTTGGGGTGAGGAGGGGTCTTAGGAATCTGCATTTTTTAACCAGTGCCTTAGGCAAGTCTGATGAAAGAGACCGTGTTCTGAGAAACAACGACATATCCCTGATCTCAGGGCTGACCTGCAATTCCACAGCTGTCCCAAGATGTTTACTCTGTACCACAAGGCCTGAAATTTTACCATTGGAGTAATGAGTTTTTCCTCGGTGGCAGCACACTTCCTTTGGGGAACATTTCAGAATCTCCTAAGAGTTTGTTTTTTTTTTTTTTCAAACTGCCTCCAAGACTTCGTCTCATTCCCCTGTGTTGAGAATCACTGCACTAACTGAGCGTCTGCTACTTATGAATGAATGCTGTATCCTTAGTTGTGTTGGAGAGCAAAAGTGTTATTAACAGTACTAATATCTAACAATTTTTAACTACTTACTGCTTACCAAGAACTATGACAGTCTCTTAATAGCACATGAAATAGAATCTTTATCCCCACTTGACAGATAAGGAAGCAGGATTCAGGAGGATGAGGACTTGTGCAAGGCACGTATCTGTTAGTGGCATAGCAGAGATTAAAACATACATCTCTATGGTACCAAATTCTATGTTCTTACCACACTGCAAGAGTGCTTTGGAGATACATTCCACTGGGATAAGCAATCTCTCTCCAAGAGTCTCGTATAAAGGGCAATGAACACTGAGAAGATTAGCACAATGCATCACTGACACATCAGGGACCCAGGATAGCAAGTGAGTTGGCCCTGCCAGGTTATTATCTTTTGTAAATAATTTCTGCTTGTCGGGGCAGGGTGAACAAGTGAAGGGCAAAACTTGATAGGGAGGAAATAAATGTGCTAATTCAACTTGTCTGAAGTTTACATCAAAATTAAAGTTTCAACTTCAAAGCAATGGATGGAGGTGCCTGAGAATTTATCAAACACACTCTCGTGTCCTGAACAGCTGTGAGAAGGGTAAAATGCAAGTTTGGGCAAAAATTCCTTTCTGAGCCCTGTTTGGAGAGCAGATATGAGCCTGGAGTTGCTCCCTTGCACTTACTTGTGTGGAAGATGACTAACAGAAATCTTTGGGTCAACCACTAAAGGACAGAAGCTTCTAAGCTTCCCAGCTGTATGGTACGTGTGTCCCTCCAACTCTATGTTCAAGAGGTATTTCAATAAATCCTCTTTAAATCAAATGAGGTTGTTCTTATCAATGGAGTCTTCTCCAATAACTGAAGGCTGATCAGATAACCTGTCTGTCTTCAGTCTGTTACAGTATTAATTCTAGAATATTCATTGTACTTCTTTGCAAAGGATGATATGATAAATAAAACAATCTTTGTCTTCCAACTAAGGATATTTTAGGGCACACACATGAAGGTCATAAACACTGATAACTGTTTATAGATGTTCCCCTGAAAAGCTGCCCAAACAATGAAGAGACTGGGATGATGCCAGGGAATGCCATCTAGTTTCCCAGAGAGGTCCTCACTGAGAGGCGTCACTCTAAGTTCATCACAGTTCAGGGTTTATTCTCATACTGCCAGGCTTGAAAAAATGATTTTATTAAATTACAGGTAAAAGTACAACTCTCAAGGTTGGACTATTAATATCATAGACATTGGCTTATATAACCTGAACAAAGTATTAATTTTTATTGAAGGGTAGCAGAATTTGCCACCCCAAAATTTGCCACTGGCATAAGGATTGTTTTGAGCTGATTATTTTGAGCAATGGTAGATACAGGAGAAGTTCTGAAAGGAGTAGAAGCTACCTTTTTGTAAAGGAAATCTCCAGTTTTAAGGTTGTCTCCCTCTCCTCTGGAAGAGAAGAATGACTAACTCATGAGTTTAAAAAAAAAAAAAAAATCAACGGAGAAGACACTAACTTAAATCTGCGTAACAAATTTTACCCTTGTTTACCATGCTTTTTCTGGTAATCACCCTATAACTGGCCTAGAGCCACTCCCCTCAACCACCACTCCCACCTTTCCTCTTTTGCCTTTAGCTGAAGATAGTATTTAATCCAGAGTTCTAAGCCATTCCTTTGAGTTACTAATTTTTCTGAGTATCTCGCATGTAAACTTGAGGTATACATGTTAATAAGTTTATGCTTGTTTTGCTCTTATTGATCTTTTATTATAGGGATCTCAGGCAATAACTCAGAAAGGTAGAGGGAAATTCTCTCCCCCCTGCTCACACGCATTATTTTAAAAGTAAAATGGTCAAAAGGTCCAGAATGTTTGCACTAATAAGGCCATTGCTCTCAAATCCTGACTAACTAGGTGTGTACCTTTAGGTAAGTCACGTAGCCTCACTAAAATCTCAGTTTCCTCATATTTAAAGTGGGAACAAAAATGGTAACTCCCTCTCACAATGTTCTGGAGAGGACTAAAGGAGAGAATGACTGTGAATCTCTCAGCCCAATGCCTGGCACATAGTAATTCCTCAGTAAGTCTTATTATTATTACTATAATAAAAATATTGCTTGGTAAGGCTTTTGTTTGAGTTAAAATCTGATGCTGTAAACTTGGGGCTCAGCTTTCCATGGAGATTCAACAGAAGCTGGTAACCACTCTGGAAACCAAAATCAACAGCCCACATATTGTCATATCCTTGAAGATATTTTCACTAATTACAAAACCTATTATTTTACAATGGAAATCATAACTTCACTAGATGCTGACTTCAGTACTGTCACCTGAGAGACAGAAAACCCAATATTCTGATGGGCAATAATGAAACTCATGGTACTTTCCCTATTGCCTTGACCCTAACTAGAGATCCAAGGTTTATACCAACTGAAAAACTGTGAGCCATTTCTCTACTGCAGAAATATTAGGTATTGTACTATTGAATTCTTTAGTTCAGAGTGTCAAAGAAAGTGGTTATGGAGGTGTCAATCACCCAAGACAGCCAGGCCAAGGTTAAGGACAATGCCTGACTGATTTGGCCAGTAAAGATACAAGGAGCCACCATTAGATTCAGACATTTTATTACCTATGTAGAGAGCAAAAGGAGGAATAGTCAAAGGTGCCAGACCCCCATCATCCTTGGTCTGCACACCTAAAAGAAGGATACCAAAACAGAAGGGGTAGATGACTACAATGCTGCTGAGGAGCCAGTTCTAGACTGCAGCTAAGAGGCTTTACAGTCCAAAGCTCTATTCTGAGAAACACAGGACTGAACATCTCATACCTCATCAGAACATGGGAGGTGATGAGAAACTCTCTCATGGCAGCCTTTCGGGGAAGGTAGGTAGGTGAGTGGCAGCTACTCACAGGCCTCTTATCCTCTCACATTTTAAGAAGGATATGAGATGTTAACCAAGATTTGGATAAGCTTTGGTATAAGCCTTGGCCTGCGTGGCCTATGTAGAAACATGCATGATTGCCAGGGCACCACGGTGTAGGCATTTGTCTACGGAAAACACAAACCTGAACTTCAGTTGAGCAAAGCCATACCAAAACAAACAAAAAGCCATGCTAACAACTGGAGATTAGTTATCCACAACAACCTATTCTCAAGGGCAGATCTGAAAAGAAGAGTCTATGGACATTCACAGCTAATTCTAGCTGTTTTTTTTAAACAAGCAAGTCTGGAATTTCAGTTTTCCTATCCTAGATATAAAGAAGTACTCTGAAGGGATCTGTGCACAAGCACCTCCCCTAAAGGCTTTTACCATGTGATAGTATGCTAATTTGCTATGCGGTTAACAGGTGTGTGACCCTTACTATATAAAGTTGACCCTCAAATTATGCAGCAGTTAGGGGTGCCAAGCCCCTGGGCAGCTGAAAATCCAAGTATAACTTTATAGTCGGCCCTCCACATCCGTGGTTCTGCATCTACAGATTCAACCAAATGCAGATGGTGTAGTACTGGAGTATTTTTTGAAAAAAATCTGCATAAAAGTGGACCCCTGGAGTTCAAACCCACGTTGTTCAAAAGGTCAACTGTACAGTTTATTTTGAAATCATCTGGCAATGTTACCCAAATGGATGTTGGGAGGGGGAAAGGACAAGCCACATGATTATGCACTGGCAAACAATGGCTCTAAAGAGATCTCGCTATGTTTAATGGTAAGTTATTCCAGCAGAGCCAAACCAAATAAAAAGTACCCTAATCTTATACACAGACTATAAAACTACTATAGCACCAGAAAAAGTGAACCTTATTGTTAGTTAAAAAAAAAAAAAAACACTTCTAAAGATTATTTAATAGAGAGAACAAAAAATTATTAGTTACTTACTATTCTCATCAGGATACAAAACCACGTGGCTTTTACAAAGCAAGAATAAAACTATAAATATACTTCTGTAAGATTTTGATCAAGAAAAAAGAAAAGTACACACAATTAAAACTGATAAAGTAAAAGGTGATATAACCAGAGATTAACAGGTATACATTCTAATTTAAAATTCGAAAACATAAATGTAGTGATATCATAAGAAAAGGCAAAATGGAGTTTTTTGGGGGGTTTTTATTTTTTATTTTATTTTTTTACCATTTTCCCCTCAAGGAATACCGATTTTGAAAATCACCTACAGAAGAATCCAGGAGTCCAGTTGAGAAGTACCAGCAAACCATTGCAGAAAAAAAAAAAAAATTTCAATACTGACTGCATTAGACAGGGTAAGAGGAAAAGTTTCACTTCACCCACATAGCCCCTTCCCCACGAAAGCACTTCCCAGGCTATGATTTCTAGCTTGGGGAAAAGTGAGAGTAGGTGAGTGAGTGCCTAGCTTCTCCAGCTGTACAGAAGAACATTGACAAAGAGACCCACCTGCTTCTCACCCCATGCAGAATACTAAGATGTTCTTCATGACTGTGGGGTGTGGAGCAGCTGAGAGAATAGCACCCACAGCCCCTGAAAGGTATCAAAGAGGCGTGGATTCAGTTAACCACATCTCAGATTCTATCAGGAATCCCACCTATGAGCTGCTGGGGACACCTCACCTGTGAATCCCCCCAACTGGCCCACAGGCACTCCTAACAATCTATGTGTCCGACTCACACAGTCCATCCACCTTACCCATGGCTAGCTCCTTGTGACTGCCCCCAAGGGTGGTTAGAGAGTCTGGAAATGTCTCATGAGTGTGTATAGAAAGCCAGTCTGACCCTGTGGGACTGGGAGAAAGCACACAAAGTTGTGTACTCTGCAACAACTCAGGGAAAGCAAATAGAGGCTGTCAGTACCCAGCCTGGCTTTGCAAGATTGAGACAAGGCCTACAGTCTTGAGTTCCGCCACAAGAGAGAACAAGAAGTCTGGAGCAGGTACATCCATATGTACCGTTCTTGGAAAGCTTCAGAATCCCCGACAGGGCTGGTGGAAGGTATTTCTCTCCCACAGCCAGTCAGTAAAGGCTGGCAATGACTGGAGATGGTGACTTCTTCAAATGTGAACACAGCATTGCAAGACTTCAAGGAACAGGGAAAAAAAAAATCAAAGAAATATGACACTACCAAAAGGAACATAATTTTCTAAGTCCACTACAAAGAAATGGAGACCTGAAATTTGTCCAATAAAGCATTCAAACTAGCTGTCCTAAGAAAGCTCACTGAAGTGCAAGGAAACATGAAAAGACAATTCAATGAAAACAGGAAACTAACACACACACAAAAAACAGTAAGTTGTACAGAGAGATAGAAATCATGGAAAAGAACCAAACAGAAATCCTGGAGGTGAAGAATACAATGAATGAAATGAGAAATGAAATAGGTTACATCAACAGCAGACTAGATCAAGCAGTAGTGACCATCTGTGAAATAGAAGATAGGTCATTTGAAATTATCCAGTCAGAGGAGAAAAAAAGGAAACGAATGAAAAAGAATGAAGAAAGCCTATGTAAAGTATGATATGCCATTAAGAAAAACAGTCTGTGCATTATTGGAGGCCCAGAAGAAGAGAGGGAAAAGGGACAGAAAATTTTTTAAAAGACATAATGGCTGAGAACTTCCCTAATCTGGGGAGAGATTTGGACATCCATGTTCATGAAGATCATAGGTCCCCTCAAAAGTTCACCTTGAAAAGATCTTCTCCAAGACACATTATAATAAAACTGTCTAAAAGCAAAGACACAATTTTAAAAGCAGCAAGAGAAAAAAATTCCTCAAATACAAGGGAACTCCTATAAGGCTAAGAGCAAATTTCTCAGCAGAAACCTTGCAGGTCATGAGAGAGTAGAATGATATATTCAAAATGCTGAAAGAGAAGGAAAAAAACTAAAACAAAAAACCTGCTAACCAGGAATACATTACCCAGCAAACTTATCCTTCAAAAACGGAGAGATAGACTTTCCTGGACAAAGAAAAATTTGAGTTCATCACCACTTGACCTACCATCAAAGAAATGCTGAAAGCACCTCTTAAAGCTGAAACAAAAATCACTAATTAGTAACATGAGAACATGAAAACAGAAAACACAATAGGTAAAGGCAAGTAAATAGTCAAATTTAGAATAATTTCTTAATGGAAACACAATATAAAAAATTTAAATTACGACATTAGAAAAAAATATTGGGAATAGAGTAAAAGGGGAGTTTTGGGATTCATCATATTCAAGTAAAAGGTTAAAAGCTTTCCCTCTAAGATTAGGAACAAGGCAAGGTTACCCACTCTCACCAACCCTATTCAATATAATATTGGAATTTCTAGCCAGAGAAATTAGGCAAGAAAAAGAAATAAAAGGATATACAAATTGTAAATAAAGTAAAATTGATTCTTTTTGTAGATGATATGATTTTACATATAAAAAATCCTAAGACTCCACCAAAAAACTGTTAGAATTAATCAATGAATTTAGTCAAATTTCTGGATAGAATATCAACGCACAAAAATCAGTTGTATTTCTATATACTAACAATGAACTACCTGAAAAAGAAATAAAATAATCCTACTATGTGATCTCACTTATAGGTGGAATATAAGAAAACTGAATCCGAACTGATAGATACAGAGAACAGATTGGTGACTGCCAGTGGCAGGAGGCTGGGGGAAGGAAGGGTGATGAAATGAGTGAAGGTGGTCAAAAGGTTCTAATTTCCACTTAGGAGATAAATAAGCCCTGTGGATGTAATCATGTACAACATGGTGACCATAGTTAATAATACTGTATTATATTTGAAAGTTGTTAAGAGAGTAGGTCTTAATCCTCATCACAGGAAAAAAATATGTAACTAGGCATGGTGATAGATGTTAAGTAAACTTATTGTAGTAATCATTTTGCAGTATATAAATATATAAAATCATTATGTTATACACCTAAAACTAATACAATGTTATATGTCAATTATATCTCAATTTAAAAAGAAAACAACCCCATTTACAACAGTATCAAAAACAAAATTATTTAACCAAGGAAGTGGAAGAACTATACACAGAAAACTATAAGACACTGATAAAAGAAATGAAAGACAACACACATGTGAAAACATATCCCATGTTCATGGATTGGAGTAATTAATATCCTTAAAATGTCCACACTACCCAAGTCACCTGTATATTCAGTGCAATCCCTATCAAAATTCAATGACATTTTTCACAGAAATAGAAAAAAAAATTCATATGGAACCACAAAAGACTATCAATAGACACACCAATCTTGTGAAAGAAGAACAAAGCTGGAGGAATCACACTTTTCTGATTTCAAACTCTCATCACAAAGTTATATTAATCAAAACAACATGGTACTGGCATAAAAAGACACATAGACCAATGGAACAGAATCTAGAGCCCAGAAACAAAATCATACATATACAGTCAACTAATATTTGACAAGAGAACCAAGATTACTCAATGGGGAAAGGATAGTCTCTTCAATAAATGGTGCTCAGAAAACTGGAAATCCACATACAAACAAAACTGAACTCCTATTTTATACCACTCACAAAAATTAACTCAAAATGGATTAAGGACTTAAATGTAAGACATAAAACCATAAAACTCCTAGAAGAAAACTTAGGGAAAAAACTCCTTGGCATTGGTCTTGGCAACAATATTTCACATATGACACAAAAAAAGACAACAAAAACAAGAATCAATGAGTGGGATTATATCCAACTAAAAAGCTTCTGCACAGCAAATGAAACAATCAACAAAATGAAAAGGCAAACTACAGAATGGGAAAAATATTTGAAAACCATTTATCTGATAAGGAGTCAATATACAAGATACAAAAAAAACTCATACAATTCAATAGCAAAAATAATAATAATAATTAGAAATGGATAGAAGACCTGAATAAATACCTTTCAAAATAAGACATAAAATGACCAACAGGTACATGAAAAGATACTCAACATCACTTATCAGGGAAATGCAAATTAAAACAATGCCATATTACCTCACACCTGTTAGAATTGCTATTATAAAAAAGACAAGAGATAACAGGTGTTGGTGTTAAGAAAAGGTAATCTCTGTGCACTGTGGTGGGAATATAAATTTGTACAGCCATTATAGAAAATAGTATGGCACTTCCTCAAAAAGAAGTTGTATTTCCATCTTGAAAATAGAACTAACATATAGTCCAGTAATACTACTCCTGGGTATATGTCCAAAGGAAATGAAATCTAGATCCACAGAGATATCTGCACCCCCATATTCACTGCAGTATATTTCACAATAGCCAAGACATGGAAACAATCTAAGTGTCAATCAATGAATGAATGGATAAAAAAGATGCTATATATATATATACACATATACACACACATACATATATACATATACACACATATATACACACACAATGGAATAATATTCAGTCATAAAAAAGAATGAAATCTTGCCATTTGCAACAACATGAATGGACCTTATGGATGTTATACTAAGTGAAATAAGTCAGAGAAGGACAAATACTATGTGATTTCACTTATGTGTGGAATCAAAATAAACCAAACTCATATAAACAGACAGTAGAATGGTGGTTGCCAGGGGCTAGGAAGTGGTGGGGAAATGGAGAGATGTTGGTCAAGGGGTAAAAACTTCCAGTTAAAAAATGAACAAAGTCTAGGGAGCTAATGTAAAGCATGGTGAATATAGTTAACAATACTGTATTACAGACTTCAAAGTTTCTAAGAGAGTAGATATCAAATGTTCTCCCATTAAAAAAAAGGTAATTATATGAGATGATTGATGCATTAACTAATCTTTTGGTGGCAATTACTTTACAATACATATGTGTACCTAAATATGACATTATGTACCTTAAACTTACATAATCTGTAATTATATGCCAATAAATGGGACAATGTAGAAGGAATGGACAAATTTCTGGAAACATAGAACTTTCCAAGACTGAATCAGGAAGAAACAGACACTCTATCAGAACAGACTGATCACTAGTAGTGAAATTGAATTTGTAATAAGAAAAATTCTAGCAACAAAGGTCTAGAACTGGACAGCTTCACAGGCAAATTCTATTAAACATATAAAGAGCTAATACCCATCCTTCTCAAACTATTCCCCCAAAATTGAAGAGGCTGGAACACTCAAATTCATTCTATGAAGCCACCATTACCCAGATACAAAAGCCAAACAAAGATAACACACACAAAAATTACAGTCCATTATCTCTAATGAATATAGATGCAAAAATCCTCAAGAAAATATTAGCATATAGAATTCAACTATATATAAAAAGGATCATATACCATGGTCAAGTGGGATTTATTCCAGGGGTGCAAGGATGGTCCAATATTCACAAATCAAGGAATGTGATAAACCACATTAACAAAGAAAGGATAAAAATTACATGATCATCTCAATAGACACAGAAAAAGTAGCTGACCAAATTCAACAGCCATTCATGATAAAAAACTCTCAAAGTGGGTACAGAGGGAGCATATAAAATAAATATGCAACAAGAATATACTGTAAAGCACAGGGAAATGTAGATATTATTTTGTAATAATTTTAAATGGAGTATAGTCTATAAGAATATTGAATCACTATGTTGTATACCTGAGACTAATATAATATTGTAAATCAATTATACATTAAAAATGGGAAAAATACAGCAAAAAGAAAATGTGACAATATATGTTCATGTATAACTGAAAAATTGTGCTATACAGTGGAATTTAACACAACATTGTAAAATGACTATAACTCAAAAAAAAGTTAAAAAATGGGAAAAATAAATCAAACAAAAAAATCATTATGCTGTATACCTTCAACTTACACAGTGCTGTATGTCAATTGTATCTCAATAAAACCAGGGGAAAAAATGAATTCTAATGTAAACTATGGACTTCTGGGTGATTACAATGTGTCAATACAGACTCATTAATTGCAACAAGTATACTTCTCTGTTAGGGGATGTTGATAATGGGGAAAGCTGTGCATGTGTGGAATAGGACAGAATATGGGATATCTATCCCTTCCCTTCTATTTTACTGTGAACCTAAAACTGCTTTAAAAATACAATCTCTAGTAAGAACACAAATATAAATGTGAAAAAAATAAATTAATAATTTTCTTAAAAAAATGGATTAACATAGTTAATTAGTAGAACAAAATACTTGAGAAGATCAAACCATAGGGAAAAAATGGAAATGTTCTGAAACAGCTATCACAGAGGTCTCCAAGCCCAGCTAGATCCATAAATTTTAAGCAGCATATAATTTCCAAAGCATAGAATTATTTTAGACCACAGATGAAAATGGAATTTTCTCAACTGATTTCATGAAATTTAGAAGCTTTGATACCAAAACTTAATATTGGAAAAAATAGAAATTACAAAAGAGTCATACTTATGAAAATATATGAAAAATACTATAAAGTACTAGCAAATAATATCTGACTTGTATTTATCCAATGAATGTAGGCGATTTATTATTAGGCATATATTAACAAGTCACAGTATCATTAAGATATAGCAGAAAAAGCCACATAAAAGTTTCTATAGCTGCTCAAAAGGCATTTGATAAAATTCAACACCCATTCTCAACTTGAAAAAAAAGTTCTGAAAGTTCTGAATAATAATTTGCAAAAAGCAAATGCAAAGTTATTGGAAAGGAAATAAATTATCACTATTTATAGATAATGATTACTTACAAAACTAGAGAATCATCTGAATAAATATGAGATGTACCAAGAGCTACTTTAGATGCTAGAAATAGTCAGAAGATATGGTAAGGAAAATTCCATTCCTTATAACATGAATATTAATGTTTTTCATATGTATCAAATACCACTATCTACATAATTCATTATATATACATATGTATATACATATATGTAAATAAAGTTAATGCATAAAATTAACAAGTACAATGGCTACACGAGAAAATCTTCAAAATTTTCCTAAAGGAGATACAAGTTTACTTCAATAAACGTTCCTCAATAGGAAGAATAAATGTAGGCAGAACTGAAAAGTTTCCAAAATTTAACATATACATTTATTCAATTACAAAGTATAACTGAATTTTTTCTTTACTTTAAGAAGCAATGCATTTGTAAGGATAAATTGTAGAACTATTAAAAAAGGTTTGGAAGAAAAGGGTACTAAATCCTAAATATATTTTAAAAAAACAATTATTAAAATGTGTTACAGTGACACATTATTCAGACAATGAATATAAAAGAACTGAGTTCCCCAAAATTGTTACATTTGGATGTGTACAGGAGTAAGAAGTTGAAGAGATACAGGCACCTTCCATTTAACATCAGTGGTCCATATCTGAAAATCAGATATTCTGTGTAAAAACACTAACCAAGAACTACAATATTTCCAATTATTTAAATGGGAATAAATTACAGTGCAATCTACTTTTCCTAAAATTCTTAACTAGTTTCCTAAAACAAAACTACAACACAGTAAAACTATCATGTAAAATACTTAAAACACTGATTTCTAATCATCAAAAAATTTACATGATTGATAACAAAACATCGCATTTTATTTAGTAATATGGCCTCTGAATTGCATTTAAATCAATATTAAACTCCAGTAAAGGACTAGGGGATGAGATTCAAGAACCAAAAAAGCCCCCCAAATTTTATAGTTAAACAGTCCTTGCCAATACAGCAGATGTATTAAAATTTAATATAATAAAATCATAAAAAGTAAAATAAAAGGCAAAAATATATCAGACTCAACATAAGAAAAAAAATTTAAATATAAAGCACTGAAAAAAGCCATAAAGGGAATCATTTATATACTTCACTATATTAAAAGTGATAAACTTTTGTGCATTAAAACTCCACAAATTGAAAGGCAAATGAGAGCCTGGAAAAATATATTTGTTACATGCATTACACATAAAGGATTAACATTATGCATATAAACAGATTTCTGGCAAACAATAAGTCAAAAATGAACACTACAAAAGAAATCTGGACATAAGTAGAACATTCACAAATACAAAAGGTAAATAAACGTGTTAAAGTGTCCAAACTTATGTAAAATATAAGTTAAATCAAGACACCAAATTTTTTCACCTATGAATCTTACAAATAAGTGAAAGTATGTCGGTATCCAGCGTTGATGTAAGTAGGGGACAAATAGGCTTCACATTAAAATCTTTCTGGAGAGAAATTTGTCACTATTAATCAAAAGCCTCAACATTTGCATAGTCTCCAATCTAAAATCTCTACTTCTGAAAATTTATCCTTTAAAGAAGTCTGGCAATAGTTATCAAAAGCCTTAACTATGTATATAAACATCGACCTAAAAATTCTGCTTATATAAATATACACTACAATTTATAGACAAAGGTGTTAAAGGTTTCTAAATGCAAAAAACACACACACAAAAACAAAAAACTGGAAGTAAGGGTACCAAATCCTAAATATATTTTTAAAAAGCCAGTTTTTGAACAATAAGGAATTGGTTAAATAACTGTTTCATGCTACATGCTCCTAAGGAACCTTTAAAAATCATGTTCTCAAAAGATGCTTAAGGATTTTAGGGGGAAATTTTCTTTACAGCATGTTACATAAAATACCACAATATAGATTTATATGATGTTCCAATTTTGTCATACTTGTATATATATTAAACATCTACTTCTGTATATCTAGGGAAATGTATCTCCATATCAAGTTATATAGCTCTAAAAGTGTAAAATGAGAAGAGAATACACCAAAATGTTAACAATGTTCATTCCAAGGTGGTGGCACTATAGACAATTTTCATTTTATTCTCTATGTTTTATAAAAAGTCATATACAAACAGTATAAACAATTAAATTATAACATTAACCCCAAAAGTCTGCATGGTGAGCATGGACTTAGAACCAGGGGAATTATTTATAAGATTCAGACGACTGTGACTTCCTTGGAAATTTATCGTTGTGAGTTTGCTTCTATGCTGATATGGCTTATCAGTCCCCTTTATGAGTGACATTTTTTTTTCTTGAGCTATGCTAATGTATTGAGTTTACATCCATTTCTTTCTGGTCTTGGAGAATTTCTATCTCAGGACATGGAGAGATGGAGGTACAATTACTTAACTATAGCCGATTATGTTCCATTAACACCCTAACATCATCTGGGACAGAGATGGAATAAGTAGAGGGGATTTTGCTGCCTTCGTATAGACCCAAACTGTAGTCTTGTATAACACCCAATGGTAATAACATTTTCACCTGATCTCTTCTTACAACACGAGAGTATAAAAAAACGTCACTGACGTGTGTGATTTACATTAACTGTGTTCCAGTTAAACAAGATTTTTTTTTTTCCAGCTTTGCGACCTTCTCTGGCTCTTTTCTACTTAGTTGCTCTATTTGATTTTGAAGCCTGGGCATTGGTTCTGCTCTAATTTCACTGGGACTTAATGATCCAGTCCTCTTCCTTCCTTCACTGCTGTGAGCCTAATTTTATTTATTACTGGTCTCCTGTCATCTTCCCCACTTGACTCTGAACACTTAAGATTCCAACATCTTTTGTTTGTTAAAAGCAGAAAGAAGATAAAGCCCGACTGTCTGTGTTCTGCATTTGTATACATGAAAACCTTAATCGTGTTTTTCCCAACCGAAAGGTTTCTTTGCCCCAACCACCTCTCTAATGTTTCTTTTTTCTTCTCCTTGAGTGAAATGGTTTGAAGCTTCTCTCCCTCCCACCTGATCAATAGCTTAGCTGGGTGTTTTATAAAATAAAGTTTGCATTCGATTGTTTCCATAGCAACCATCACACATAGGATTAGATAGAAAACTGCTTTCTGATATGACTGCTTTCTGATAAAGGGCTTAGAGTTGCCAAACTAGGCTTTCTAGAACAAAACTTTTAAAAACACCTTTAAGCAGAATTTAGTAAGGTTGTGAATTAAATATAGTGAAAGTTCACCACACGCTGTCAAAATGCAAATAACCATAAGGGTATTTGTATTTTAATACCTTAAGCCTTTTAATCTAAGAAAGAGTCCATAGCTGAGCAGACAGAGTTGCCCCCTACTTTACAGAGAAGATTGAGGCCAAATACCATGAACTCCTAAAAATTGCCTGTTTCCATTTTATATTTTCTATCTCTACCTATCCTTTCCTCTTCCCTCCTAGCTTGAAAGAAGTGTCCTTCCTACATCATAAGACTAATTTTTTGCTGTGCCCGTGTTCCCACCAATCATCTCCATCTTCAGTATCTCCACTGGTTCCTTCCCTGTGGTCACAGACATATGCAAATCTTCCTTTATCCTATAAAACTCTTCTTTATCCCCGCTTCTTCAAGTTACAGTTCTTTCTAACTGCTTCAACTCTTCCTTTGCTGTCTCCATTTTCCTCCCTGCACATTCACTCTAGTAACCTGCAAGCTAGCTTCTAACCTCACTAGTTTAGCAGATTTACTCTCTACAGAAATGACCTTCTAATTAATAAATCCTCTTCTGTCCTTTTTTGCTTGACCTCTCGACAGCTGTCAACAGAGATGGGTCCCTCCATCGTTCCTGCTTCTGGGACACTTAATGTTCCTATTCTGCATCCCAACTGTATCTTTTCAGTGCCCTCGTATTTTTGCTTTTAACGTCCAGTATTTAATTATAGGCATTTCTTAAGGGGCTACCTTTTGCTGCCTCCTCTTTTCATTCTACATCTTCCTCCCATGGCTTCAAAATTGCCATAATCTTATCTTCTTACCCCTGATCTCTCTAAGTTTCAGACCAGTATATTCCAGTGCCAGTAAATAGACAGGTCTATGTATGTATCCCATAGGCTTCTCAAACTCAAGCTATACATCTTCGAATCTGTTTTCTCCGCACTACCCCCATCCACCAAACTTGCTTCTCTTCCTTATTTTCCTTTCCTAATGTAGTGCTATTATCATCCTCTGGGCACTCAGGCTAAAAATCCTTGAGTTATCTTTAACTTTCCAATATCTGATCAGTAAAATAAAATATGAATTCTACCATAGAAGCATGTCTTGTCTCTATCCTGCCCTTTCTACTTCCGGTTAGGTAGGTCAGACCATTCTCTCTTGCTTAGACTACTTAAAAATTGTCCCAACATTCCCTGTTCCCTGATTCTCTCCCTCCTGCAATACATCCTATAAACCCCATCCAGACTCATGAAGGCAAATTAATTCATCATTCATTCATACAGAGCATTTAGTGAGAGCCCATTGTGCCCATTATAAAACTGCACAACTTTGGGGGGCATTATTTGTATTGTAGTGTGGATGAATGCCATCCACTGAAATTATGCAGGTTATAAACCTCAGGGCTGTAGACAGCAGCTCTAATGATATTCTAGACACTGCTCTAGTGACTAGGGGCGCAGTAGTGAACTAAACAGAAAAGAACCCCTGCTCTCTTAGAGTTTTCAATCTACTGGTGGGAGACAGAATAATAAGCAAAGGCAAAGATCTGCTTATGTCCCTTCTAAGCTCAAAACTTTCAGTATTTCCTCATTAAAAACAGAAAAAAACTCATCTTCTTTTTATGAAACTGTAGTTATTCCATTTTCTGGCTATTTTTACTACCTTCTTTTTGTCTGAGGTGCCCACCCATCTAGCCACGTCACACCACTTCAACCCATTTTTCAAAATATGCCTTGTACTATTTGCTGTCTCTGTGTTTCTCTTCCCAACTTAGTTTTTGACTCCAATTCTATCTAAGTTCTAGCCATCTTAAAAGCCTGTGTCAAATGTTACCCTTTCCAAAAGCTGCCCACGCAAGATCTTCATCATTAATCTCTTCTACCCATCCAATGAGCAATTGCATTGTAAAAAACATGGGCCTTAGCAGCAGCTTGACCCAGATTTGAATCTCAATTGTTCCAATAATAACTATGACCTTGGTAAGTTATTAAACTTCTCTCATTCAGTTTCCTGATCTGTAAGATGATGGTTTTAATACATACTTCACAGAATTGTCGTCAAACATCAACATAACTCATAGCGAACATCCAATAGTACTAAGCATCTAGCAGGCACTCAATAAATGACAGCTATTAAAGTGCTATTGACTGTGGGTTTAAATTACTTGCTTTTCTACTTATTAATTATATAATCTTGAGCTAGATTCTTAATCTTGATAGTCAGTTTCCTCCTATGTAGAATAAAAATGATAAAAACTGAGCCGTATGATATTGCTTACATGTGGAATCTAAAAAAAATGAGACAAATGAACTTATTTACAAAACTGAAACAAACTTACAGACATAGAAAACAAACTTGTGGTTACTAGCGGGGAAAAGAGGGACAGAGGGATAAATTTGGAGTTCAAGATTTGCAGATACTTATGACTATATATAAAATAGATAAACAGCAAAATTCTACTGTATAGCACAGGGAACTATATTCAATATCTTGTAATAACCTATAATGAAAAAGAATATGAAAAGGAATATATGTATGTATATGTATGACTGAAACATTATGCTGTACAACAGAAATTAACACAATACTGTAAATCGACTATACTTCAATTAAAACAAAAATAAACTTAAGCTTCAGGGTTGTTTTGAGAACAGAGGAAGTTCAGGTACAGCGCCTGGCCCACAGGAGGACTTGGGACGGATGTGAGTTTCTGCTCACCACACTCTGACTTTGACCATGGCCTGTATGTGTTTGCTCACACACACATGCCACACTTCGGTCTACTTCTCCCACTAGACAGGGGAGGTATAGTGTGAAGCCAGGTACGGTGTTTTCATTCACCCTTCTAGTGCCCCCCTCCAACTACTTTTCACAGTACCTCACACTTGGCTGGCATTTAACTGTTATTGGCTACATTTCCCTTCCTGGCCCCAACTCCTCCCTTCCTTCTTTCCTCTTCTGAAATTACATAACAGGTCATATCTGTTTTTCTATGGCACTAATCACAATCTTCCTCACTACATCCTTGTCATTACTGACCCCCATCTCTTTCTCCCCACACCGCTTCCAGGTCGGTTATAAGATGCTTGCATAACAGCAAGATGCTTGAGTGACACATTCTTCTCTGTGTCACCCCTGAGAAGAGTCTTGGACTGGGCCTTTTATGTAGTAAGCAGCTAAACATCATGGGTAATCTGAATTAAATCCACTTTACCTGTAGCATAAAAGCCTCTGATGAGAGCGTTAGCCTGGGTTCCACATGGGAAGTACAAATTTATCAGACATTATCCACAGGGTGCACTTGAATGGAACTGATCAATTGTTTGGGTCCACACCTGCTGAGTATCTGTGTGATGAGTGATGCATTTCTTAACCCTCAGATATACTTCAACCACAAAAATGAACATTCATGACCATTTTCACAAGCAAGGACCAGCTGATTCTTTCAACTGTCCATTGTATCTATATTTTGATAAAGCGATGTATTACTCGTTGCAACTTCATAAAGACATTCTGAGAACAAATTCATCCTACCATGATGTCAACTCTAAGATAAGAAATCACAGTTAGAATTTGATTATGCTACAGTTTTCCTCTACTTTCTCCCCCATGGTCTTTGATCACAGTGTTTTATATGAAATCCACATTGGAAAGTCACAAAGGTGACAACTTCTCATTTGGGCTTTAAACCTAATATATAGTCATAAACTGCTTTGCTAAGTCACTTTACACAGATCCGTTTAAAGTGCTGGCTCTGTGCTGACAGATGTGCCGACTTCTGGTAAAAACTGCCCAGTGGATTTTCCTTCATGTTCCTTGGTTTCATGTTGGATGATGAAGGCAGACCACTAATGATTCTGCTTCTGTCAGCACTCCAGTTTTTCTTTATGTCCATTCTTTCTTTTCATCATAAAAATCCAGAAATCATTGTGATGTCAACAAAAATGGCCACACTAAGGATTTACAATAAAATAAAGTATATTAGAGGGTAGAAAGTGGCCCTGGGAACCCCACACCAAATTCTTTCCACTTGTCTTTATTTTATTAGATCTGTGCATAGGGACTTAGCAAAGCAGTCTATGACGAGATATATTTACTGCAAAGCCCAAGCTCCAAACAATTGGAGAACAGTTATATCTATAAATTATAGTAAGTGTATAAAATACTATGAAAACATTAAAAATGACACATATCTCCATGGAAAAATGTTCAGAACACATTATATTTAAAAGGAGGAAATAAAACTACAGGCATATATGAAACAGGCCTCCTGAATTTTCTATTTTTAATTTTTTTTTTTTTTTTTTTGCACGGCAACATGGATTTTTTTTTTTCCCTCCTCACAACTGTCTTCCTAGAGATTATGAAAGTAGGAGGCTATGAAAGGGAACTTTTGTGACATTACTGGAGGCTGAAAAGAAGATACAGGGTTTTTGGTTTTTTCCCCAAAAACATGATGAAGTGTAGGAGACAATACTAAGGGAAGGCCGCTTTTCCTAGCATAAAAGGCCTGGTTTTGTTTTTTCAAGAATTCACCTGAAGCACAGATCTCAGTGAGGGCTTCCTTTTGTCCCATCCCCGCACCTCAAAGATCCAAAGCTCCTAGTTCTCCACCCAGTAGCTGAACTGAACAAAGCACACAAACTTCCTGACAATTTCCACCACATGGCCAGACAGAAAAGGGCAGGACTTCGGCTTTAAGTGACTGAGAAACTAGGAGGGATGAAAGACACTAATGTACACCCGAAGTGCTGGCTACATAACACACACCCCCACTGTAGGATTATGGCCCCATGTTCATGAGGTTTGGGGACAAATTTGAATGGAATGAGAAAGCTGGACCTCAATCTTCACCACCTTGTAGATTCTGTGAGATAGAGCATACCATTTAAACCCAAGACAGAAAATATATACACACACATATACATAATACACATTTTTAACATTCTTCAGTATTCCAAACATTTTGTTTTGCTATATTTTTGTCTTTTAATTATTTTCTGGTGTACAGCATCGTTTCAGGCATACATTTGTTTTCATATTCTTTTTCATTATAGGTTACTACAAGATATTGAATACAGTTCCCTGTGCTAGACAGAAGGAATTTGGTTTTTTAATCTATTTCATATATACTAGTTAGTATCTACAAATCTCAAACTTCCAATTCACCCCTTCCCACCCCCTTTCCCCAGGTAGCCATAAGTTTGTTTACTATGTCTGTGAGTCTGTCTCTGCTGACTATCTTAGCACGGACTGCCCCATCCCTCCCTTCCCTCATCAAGAACACAGGACCAGTGAGTCACATTTGTAATTACATCCTCCACTCAGCAAATGGGTACACTAAGCATTTCTAGAAAAGACCTCCTGATGTCCTACTGGCTGGCCTAAGTTATCTGTTATTGGGCCGCAAGGATATAAAATGTGATAGCAGCATCTCAACTTACAAGCACAGAACCTAGAAGCCTTAAAACTGTTGACAAACTGGGAAATTCCAAATGTTCAGATCAATATTCAGTGAACAGTATGTATAGTAATAGCTACCATTTATTACTGAGCACCAGGTGAGCCTCATACCTACTCTATGAGAATGGTGTCCCCAGTTGAGAAATGAAATGAGTGAAGTCTAGAGAAGTGAAAAATTATTTTTTCCCAAGGTAGCAGAGTGAGAGTGAGCAGTCAACCACAGCTCTTATTCCAAAGCCAGTGTTCTTTCCACTGTGCCTGGTGCCTCATAAAAAGCATGGTGTATCTGTGGGAGGAAGTTAGACAAGTGAGCCCTGCTCCCCAGAGGCACTTAAGAACCTTAAGAAGTTAGAGACTGGGTGGGAAGAGAGATGGGGGCATGGAAGGAGGAGCCAGGTAATCCCCGCTCATGTACCAATTAATTTTGACCAAATATACGCCATGCTGTGGATTAAAATAAAAACTGCTCTTCCACTTTACAAAATCCTTCTGAGCTTTAGGGCCCACGAGGGCAAGGAGATGATCCAACAATAGTTTACATCACACTCCTCGGCAGTTACTTTCTCAGCTCTGCCAAAAGTAATTCCACTCATTCAGGGGTTGGGCCGAAGCAATATTTCTTAGGGAGCAAACTATACTTTTTTTCTCATAGAAGGAAGAAAGTGAAGAGAAAAATTTATACATTAGGTTCCTGACCATCCTCCTATAAAATTAATTTAAAACTTACACTGCAAATGTGGTCATTGTTTGGAATACAGGTTTGTTTTTTTTTTTATTGAAGTACAGTCAGTTTACAATGTTGTGTTAGTTTCTGGTGTACAGCATAACGTTTCAGTCATACATATACAGACATATATTCCCTTTTCATTATAGCTTACTACAACATACTGAATATAGTTCCCTGTGCTATACAGTAGAACCTTGTTGTTTATTTTATATTTAGTAGTTAGTATCTGCAAATCTCAAACTCCCAATTTATCCCTTTCCGCTTGGTACCTACAGGTTTGTTTTCTGTATCTGTGAGTCTGTTTCTGTTCTGTAAATAAGTTCATGTCTTTTTTTTTTTTTTTAGATTAAAACACTGTATTCAATTTCAACCTGAGGCCTGTTCTCCCCCACTAAAACTTGATACAAAGCATCAAAAAAACAAAAAAGCTGAGATTTAGTTTACATACAAACAAATTCACTCATTTAAAGTCTATAATTCAACAGCTACTTACTATTTTCAGAGTTGTGCATCTATCACCAAAATCAATTTTAGAACATTGACATTACCCCCAAAAGAAACAAAGTCACACCCTTTAGCTATCAGCCCACTAACAAGCCCAGCCTTAGACAACCACTAATCTACTTTGTCTCTAAAAAACAGTTTTCTTTTGCATAAAATCCTAAAAGTTTTCTGGTTTTAAAGAGACCAATCCTATCTTAAAAGCTATCTGGAGAATCTTTTAATTAGTCAACATTTGCCAGAAAAAAAGAAAAAAAAAAAGAAAAAAACACATTTTCTGATTATTTAGTTGGCAATCATTCTACCTTCACTGTGGCTTTCAAGAATTTAAATGGTCTCACCAGAGTCTTCGTCTTCATTAGGTTGGGTCCTTAAGTCGGTTTTCTCAGAGCACAGACAGCATACTCAGGTAACGGTCTTCTTCTAGGAAATCTCAGCGAATGGAGCAGGGGCTGCTGGGAGAGAGCTGTGCTCTCCACTGGTTACATGCCACAGACTGGTTTCTGAAAGCTCTAGGGAACTCAGGAGTTCCCAGTTTATCTCAAGGTAGGCAGAAGGAAGGTATCTTCGAATCCCTTATATATTGGGTTTGACAAAATTTGTGAGCTGTGTCTTCAGGGGCTTTCTCTTTGGGCAGCCCCTTTTTCACTTTGGAGACAGCATGATGTGGTAGGAAAATCAGGTCAGGCACGCTTGCCTTGAGTCCCAGGTCCATATACTAGGTGTAAGATCTTACTTCATCTCTTTGATCCTCAGTTTCTTCACCAGTAAGATAATAATGCTACCATCCAACTGGTAGAGTTACCACGAGAATTAAAGAGGAAGTGCCAATCACAGTGTACTGTACATAGCAATGGTCAATAAATACTGCCTGCTTCTCTTTTATACTGTCTTCTCAGAAACTCCAGATCCCCTGAGACTTGATTTTCCTCTCCAATTGTCTGGGTTGTGTCCAACACAGAACATACTTTGTGTTCATCAAGAACTGATGACTTGGGTTTATGTGGTTCCATCATTAAACCATGACAGTAATATAAATTACTTAACCAGTGGCTGCTTTTGTGTTCTTATATGTAGAAGGCAACAGATCACAATACTCCACATTTTAGTATGTATGTGAATCACCTGGGTATCTCGTTAAACTGCAGACTCTTAATTGAGTTGCTATAGTAAGCAGAATTCTGAGACGGCTTCCAAGATTCCTGACCCCTAGTGTATATGCTCTGTAAAATCTCCTCCATTGGAGTGTGGGTAGGGCCTCAGAATATGATGGGATGGCACACCCATGATTAGGTTATGTTATATGGCAAAGGTGAAGGGAATTTACTCATGTAATTAAGGTCCCAAACCAGTTGATTTTGGCTTAAGGAAAGGGAGATTATCCCGGGTGACCCTGACCTAATCAGGAGAGCCTACTAAAAGAGAATCTAGAGGACAAAGGTGAAAGGTAGAGACTCTCACACTGGCCTTGAAGAAGTAAGCTTCTATGATTTCTACAGCTACAAGCCAATAAAGTCTGTCAGCAACCATGTGAGCCTGGAAGAGGACTCCTTGCCGCAGATCGGACCCCAGATCTGGCTGATATCTTAACTGTAGCCTTGTGAGATGCTGAAAGGGGATGATGCTGGTCAATGTTCCCACTGAGTAACAAGAATGTATCGATCATTCTAAGACTCTGAGTGGGAATGGGTACTAGGGATGAACAACTGGGTGTGCTTTCATGATTTCTTCAACCTTAAACATAAAGTTTAATGATTCCTAATCCCTCATCATAACCTCTATTTTCTAAAGTTGACTCTCATGTGAATTTCTTTGGAAATTCTCACTTAAATTCTCATACATCTATTTCCAATTAGAATCTCATCTCTTTAATTTCCTACTGTTACAAGAAAATTCAGCATATTCCTAATCAAATGCAAATAGCACAGAGATGTAATTATCATTTTATCAATTCAGTCCAATCCTCTTTAACCACCCTAGATATTTTAAGTAACAAGAGCTTAATGATAACACTTGAGGATATTAAAATAAGACTGAGTGAAAATGAATTGTTTCTTGGTTTTTCCAAATACAAATTATTATTCACAAAATAAGTTTTTCAGCTTACTATCTTATGAAACCATTTTTGGAGGTCGTCTTGTTTGGATCATGTGGTTGGATACCACTAGGTATAAAGGAACATTTGTTCTATACAGTCTGGCTAATTTACTTGGTCAAACCAAAGAATCAGGAGCCTTAGGACTACAGGATTTATTTGCAGAGAACTACAGGTTTCAGAATTCTATTAGCTGACAAGGTCATTTGTCACAGCAATTTATCTTGTGTTATTGAAGAGTGCCCAGCCTGGATATCACTGAAGGTAGGACCAGAAGAGACCAGTTATTCAGATCTCTTTTTGGACTTATTATATGAAAAGAGGAAGTCATTTTCTCTGGATCCTGGACTCTTCATTTGTTAAATGAACCTCAACTAAACTTTCAGTTTTGTCACTCTAATTCATTTCAAAAAGTACTTATTTAGTACATTACTGTCCTAGGAACTCAAAAAACACTATGAATAACACACAGTATCTGCCCTTATGCAGTTTATGATCTAGTGGGAAAGGAACAAGTGAAACATGAAATTACAATATAGCATGATAACCACCAAGGGAAGTTCGACTCCAATGAGCATCTAATTTTGAATTTGAAGTATGAGTAAGATTTAACCAAGTAAATGGAAAAGAGGATTCCTAGCAGAAGGAACAGTGTGTTCTTTGGGTGAAAAGAGCATGAAATTTAGTGTGGTTAAAACATAGGTAAGAGGCAAAGAGAGAAAGAGAAACCTGGAGAAAAATTCAAAGGCTAAAACATGATGACTGTTTAGAATGAGAAAACTAATAACAAGGGCAGAGCTAGGATTTGAACCTATGTCTTTCTGAGCCTGTTGCACTAGACTGCCACACTGCAAACTGTAATGTAAAATACCTCATGAATACAGCTAGATTCTGTATTAAACAGGTTATTAGTCACTAGATTATCTGCAACTAGTGATAAATCAGTAGCTTATACTAAGATAAATCCTGATACGTAAAGTAAAATTTCATACATAAAGTAAAACCCTAGGAACAAGAGATCTGGAGGAAAAGAGTCTATTGCTGAGAGTACCTGATAAGATTTAGGGTGAAGGCGTGCTTTTCTGGGGACCAGGCTCACAACAGTTTACATTTTTGCTTGCCATTTACAAATGTAAGAATCTAGCCATTGCTAATAATTGGGAGGTTGAAGAGCACGATTAAATCCAATCAGACTATCTGGATTTGAATCAAGTCTACCACTTGCTAACTATATAACATTGGGCAAGTCAGTTTCTGTGGCCCTAAAACAGGGATGATAATAGTACCTAACTAAATGGTTGTTTTTAGAATTAAATGACCTAATATATGCCAAGTATTGATTAGAAAGTATATCACAGATTAAATCTCAAAAAATACTAAATATCCCAGATTAAATGCTCAAAGTTATTAACTATTCTAATTAAATTCTACCCCAAAGGCACTTCTTTCACCAGTTAGAGTATTATTTAAACATTTTTAAGAACCTAGATTTTCTCATATGTAACTAAAAGGTGTATAAACAGATGTCTAAGATTGCTGCCAATTTCAAGTTGCTGTGCTATCAAGTTGGCCTAAAAATTCCACTCTCCTCCTTTTCATGCTGCCACAAAGGAGGCTTTGCCAAAATAATCTGTCAGATACTCATTCAAATAGGGAGATTTATAATTCTAAAATCAAACCAGCCATTTCATAGGCTGAATTTTTGATAGAATGAACTGGATCCTTCGGCATGTTCTGAATAGAGCCTTAATTTGTCAAGCTTACTATCATTTTAAGAACTTAAAGTTTAAGTAGAACTGGATTTTCTGAGAGGTAAAAACTCTAAATGTCAAGTAATTATAATAGTAATTTTACCTATGTTACTGGAAAACATTCTTAACTCCTTGTACTTATTGCAAAATCTTTCTTTTATTAAAGCACACCCATCAGCACGAAGAACATAACATAGTTTCAAAAGTCCTTCTACTTTTGTAAACACACATACACACACACAGCCCACTTGGCTATGCTAAACTTTTATTATTCCCTTTTGTTTAATTAAGGACAAAGTCTGCCCCTTCAGGATTGAAGCAGAGTCCTTTTGGCTTCTAGGGAGAGGGTGATAAACATTTTTCTTTATCCTACCCTGGCAGTGCAGTCTTAGTTGAGAGAATTGCTCTCTGAGGCTACTTTCTGAAGACTGGGAATCAGTGCAGTTATTTTGTTGGTAACCAAGTTACTTGGAATCATTGATATACAAAAATTCAAGTTCTGATTTACAGGATGCTCTCAAAACTAGGAAAAAAAAATTTTTTAAAAATAGGCTGAAGTCTTGCCTAAAGACAATGAAAAAAACAAACATTTCAGTGCGACACCCTTCTTTTTTCCCTTTCTTTTTTATGGTGGTCATTCATAGCAGAATCATCTGGAAAGATACTGGAGGATACTAGGGCTAAAGGAGACAGAAGGATTAAGGCAAGGCAGAGGACAGGGAGTTAAGTTTGTGTTGGACTTACCAGTTTGTCCACTGGGACATATTCTGTTCTCATGTGTAAGTAATACCAAGGACTCATAAAAGAGAAATGTATTCTTCATCTCCCAAAATGAGAGAAGAAATAAAGGAATCTTACTTGCATATGGAATCTTATATCTGGAACAGGACCATCTAGCTTAGTTTCCACATTAAGCGACGTCCCACAGGTCACACACTTAACGATAGAACCAGGACCAGAATTTCCATTTCTTGATGCATGATTTAGTGTTCTTCTTAGTTTATTATAGGTCATAAGCAGAGTCCATATGAAATGTCTATAAATGTATTTATTGTATTTATAAATGTCTTTAATGTATTTATTAAATGAGCTATTTAGAAAGGAAGTTCTAAGTTATCAGAATAAGTGAGAGTCCCAGATGATGGAAGGGCCTAAGACAATACCCAAATCAATTTCTGGTAGACTAGTAAATCTACAGAATGCCAAAGTAAAAAAATAAAATAAAATAAAATACTGATGCACCCATCAAGATGGATTACACAGGGAAAAGCCAAGAAAACAGAAGAGATAAGAGGCAGGCAGAAGTAAAAACAATGTTTTGCTCAGCCCAGTAACAGATGATGAAGACTAGAGAAGCTCAGCTATGAATGTGGGGGATGTATTTCCAAATGCCTTGCCTTTCCTGTTTTGTCTCTTGAGTTCCTTTCTTAGGTGGAAACCTCAACTCTCACTTTATCCTTTCCCCAACTTTCCTCTTTTGGCCCACAAAGGGTTTGTGCTGGCACTTCAAGGTGTTCGTTTACCCATCAAATCCCATTCTCCTTCCTGCAGTCTTGCTTATATAAAAGCAGAGAAAGTAGACAGAAATGTATAGGTTAGCGTTCTGATGGATATTATCACAATAGCTACTACGTGGTAGATATTCAATACATATCCAATAAATATTGCTTACTTGTATACATCCCACTGCAGAGATGAAGTCCTATGAATCTTAGAGGCTATGAAATCTTCTAGCATCCCAATGATCATGAAAATGACTCAGGAAAATATCACACTCTAAGCTTTTATCAGATGAAAACTTATGAAAGTTATTTATTCATAATTTCTGAGCATAAGATACTAGAAGCAAGGTATCTGAAAGTGGGATGGGAAAAGGAGGGAGAGGGACATGATGTAGAAACGGACCAAAAAAGACTGGGAGAATCTAAAAGGCAAGCCTCAGAATTCCATTTGCCGCTATGTTGATGTAAGTGGTCCCAGACTTGCCCTCTATGTAAACAGTTATAAACCATTACAAAGTATACGAAGCAATTGTTTTCAGGCATTGGACAAAAGACAATACAGAATACAATACTTGAAATAAAAGCAACGGATTAGATGAGCAGCATGCTCACTCTAGGCTCTCTATTAGTGTACGGTTCTGACCTCAGCTTGGAGAGGTGGAGGCCAAGCAGAGCATGACTGAGACAAGAGAGAAAAGGAAACGATATGCTTAAAAGATTTGATTAACCCCCAAAGAAAGCAAGGAGAGAGGAACAGATGAATGAACGCACATAAAACAACTAAAATACAACCAGCAAATGATAGAATGAAAATGAGTCATATCAATGAACACATTAAATACACATGGAAGAAGCACAGTAAGTGCTAAGGATGAGGTACAACATGACGACTACAGTTAACACTAGTACATGATATGTAGGAAAGTTGTTAAGAGAGTAGATCCTAAGAGTTCTCATCACAAGGAGAAAACATTTTTTCTTCCTTTTATTTTATCTATGTGAGATGATTGCAGAACAATGAAATTGGATCTCTATCTTACACCACTCACAAAAATTAACTCAAAATGGATTAAGGACATAAATGTAAGACCCCCAAACTGTATGACTACCATAAGAAAACACAGGGGAAAAGCTCTTTGACACTGGTCTTGGCAAAGACTTTTTGGATATGACACCAAAAACCTAGCAACAAAAGCAAAAATAAACAAGAGTCACTACATCAAACTAAGGAGCTTCTGGACAGCAAAAGAAACAGTCAACAAAATGAAAGGGCAACCTATGGAATAGGAGAAAATATTTGCAAACTAAATATCTGATAAGGGCTTAATATCCAAAATAAAGAACTCATCGAACTTTACAGCAAAAAGTCAAAATTCATTTGAAAATGGGCAAAGGGCTTGAATAGACATTTTTATTAAAAGGTCATACAAATGGTCAACAGATATGTGAAAAAGATGTTCAACATCACTGATCAGGGCAACACAAATCAAAAGCACAATGAGACATCACCTCACACCTGTTAGGATGGCTATTATCAAAAAGATGAGACAAGTGTCGAGGATGTGGAGTAAGGGACCCTTGTGACCTGTTGGTGGGAATGGAAATTGGAACAGTCACTACAGAAACAGTATGGAAGTTCCTAAGGAAATTAAAATAAAGCTACCATATGATCCAGCAATCCCACTTTCTGTATATATCTGAAGGAAATGAAACACTATCTCAAAGAGATATCGGCATCTCCATGTTTATCACAACATTATTCACAATATCCAAGGCATAGAAACTACCTAAGTAACCATTAACAGATAAATGGATAAAGAAGATATAAATATAGTGGAATAGTATTCATCCAGAAAAAGGAAATCCCGCCTTTTGCTACAACGTGGATGGACCATGAGAGCATTATCATAAGTGAAACAAGTCAGGCAGAGAAAGATAATTATTGTATGTACTCACTTATATGGAGAATCTAAAAAAGCCAAACTCATGTGCTCGCTTCAGCAGCACATATACTAAAAAAGCCAAACTCCTGAAAATAGAGTAGAATGGTGGTCACCAAGGGGTAGGGGAAATGGTAAGATGTTGGTCAAAGGGTACTAACTCCCAGCTACAAGATGAGTAATTTCTGGGGATCTAATGTACATCATGGTGACTATAATTAACAATACTTGAAAGTTGTTTAGAGTAAATCTTAAATGTTATTACCGCACACACACGGGGTCATTATGAGAAGGAACAGAACCATTAATTAAGCTTATTGTGGTAATCATTTAGCAATATATACATGTATCTAATCATCACAGTGTATATGTGTTTGGCAGTTTCTTATAAATTAAGCATACATACACCTTCCCAAGTTTTAGGTATTTACTCAACAGAAATGAAAACATTTGGCCACCAAAACATGTGCACAACAATGTTCCTAGCACCCAAATATCCATCAACAGGAACGTGGATAAACAGATTGTGGTATATTTCTACAATGGAATACTATTCAAAAAGGAACAATCTAGACATACAGCAACATGGATGAATTCCCCTAACATTCTGCTGAGTGACAGAGCCACATAAAAAAGTACAGGCTATATGATTATCTTTATAGGAAGTGTTAGGACAAGCAAAATGAATGTCGGGTGAAAGAAAACAGATCAGAGTTTGAGATAGGGAAGTCACATAGGTATTAAATTTGTTAAGATTAATTGAACTGTACACTTAAAATCAGTGCACTTTTTTGTACGGAAATCATACCTCATTAATCAAACAAAGGAAACCTCATGTAATTTAAAAGTTTGACAAACCAGCAATATAATCTTGAGTTTCAGGGCCTTGCAACTATTTGCATGTGAGAAGCACCAAGGATACTTTTTTAATATACAATCCTATGACTCATTACCAAATATTGAGAATTCTTGCCCGGCTATGAGAACCATTGTTATATCAACTGGAAGTTGCTACCATAACAGAGTAGTTTGATTTTCACAGCATCTTTTAGTAGAGAAATCCAACCCCATGTCCAAATGAACTAGCCTGTGCCTGCTTACAACTGTGAATTGTTGACACACAGACATGGCTATGATATTAACAATTATGTCACACACTCCAGAAATAGATTTCCCCTGCCATAAAACTGTCAAAAGAGGGCTTCCATTTGTTATTTTATTTTTCTTCTAAGTGCACATAGTGGGAAAAGTCTACAGAAACCAAAACCATGCCGTTATATGCTTTTAAATTATAGATGGCTCTGAAAATCCAGCCTCCTCTTCAGATCCTGTACACCATTTTGTAAAACACCTCTCATTAGCAGGCTTGTTTCTCTGAAGTGGCAAAGGAATGCTCTTCAAGGATATATAGTCCAGTGGTAGACATTAGCAACAGAATCTTAAATAGGGATAAAAATTAAAAACAAAAACAAAAACCAGAATGGGCCCCAGAGAACAGAAAATGATCCCACCACAAGAGGACAAAATAGAAGCGACAGGAAACTGACTTGGAAGGCAGCGAGAAACCAGCAATGTCCGTTTCCACTGCAGAAGGACAGCCCTAGGAACAAGATTCAGAACTCATGGCTCACACAAACCAGACTGCACTGCCAAAAGCAACTTGATTTAAGTAAGTAGTGTAGGGGAAACTCTCTCTGACGAATCCTCTGGTTACCTAAATCAGAGACTAATTCAATCGACTTTTGGAAGTTTCCTTTTCCCCTCCAAGTGCTTTCACCTTTTGTGAAGTGAGGGGTTAGGTTATATAACTTTCAAGCCTGGTCCGCTTCAGTTGTTGCGATTCAGCTCCAACTCCCGTATATACTATCTTCCAGAACATGACCCCAGGTGTGGGGAGGATAGGGGTCCATTGCTTGGGTCCCGATAGCAGAGAGGCAAAAATCACTCCAGGGCTTTGCTTGGATATTGTGTACAAGAGAGGGCAGACAGCAACGGAACAAATCGATGTTAATTCCTGTTCGATTGGATTGTTCCCTTTCTCTGCATCTGGCACCTCTAAATCTCTCAACACAAAAACTGTAGTCTCAGCCTCTGTTCTGTGTTAAAGCAGCACCCAGTTTATAACTGCCGTGTGCACCTTCCTTTTAGAGATGATTGCTGTTTAAGGAGGAGTGACACCGCATTTTCATTTGAGATCAGGATTTCAAGTGGTGCATTTGGGTGTGGGTTGAGAGTTGCGGTCTCATTTTGTGAATTAAATTCTCAGGCATGCACTTAAGCTGGGAATATCAAGTAGAATGGTGGTGGATGTTTTCAGGGAGGAACTATGTCTGCAGAGAAATGACACAGAGCAACCTCAAAAATTATGCTGTTTTGAAATTATCAGAGGGGCAGTGTTTGTGTTTGGCAGTTCTAGGCAGAAGCTTCACATCAAAAGACCAGAGTTGTTGGTGGTCAGATTGTTAACAGCTGTGCCCTTTTAAGTAAGTCACTCAAAATGAATTCTTGCCTAGAGACAGCAGCAGGCTAATGAGCTTTGCCACTGGTAATCTTCACTCAAAAGAGAAGATATGCTTGCCCAGGAATAAGTAAGTCTCACGCTCTCACAGCCTCACCTCTCTCTCTGCCTCACATGTATATGTACATTAAATTCCATACAAAGTCAAAAATCCCATACAAGTCAATAATAACGCAAACAACATTCCTCCAAACTGAGCCAAAAAACTGAACTCCAAACTTGCAAAAGATTATGTACAAATGGCCGATAAGCACACATGAAAACAAGCAAAACATCATTATTCATCATTGTTCTCTCCACACACCACACGGAAAAGGAAATCTACAATCATTACTATATTAAAAGGGAGGGCTCTTTACTGGGTATACGGGCAGCTAGCAGAGACTCCAGGTGCAAAAGTTACCCCATCTCGTAGGGGGACGGCTGGTGGGGGAATCCCGCGCAGCGAGTGCACCGTGATCCAGGCAGAGAACTCTCACCTGGCGAGCAGGCTAGGGAGCAAATCTTGGCCTGGCCTGTGTGGACCAACACGAATGGGTGCACCCGATGGGGATGGGGGAAACTCTCAGCTAGCATTCTGCCACGACCAGGGTCTACTTTCTCTGAGGGGCACCCAGGGAGTACCGCTGGGACCAGGAGAACTTTTAGGAGATTGCAGGGCTGACGGAAGAACTCTTGGCTGGCCAGCCTCCAGGACTGGGAACACTCACCGTTTGCTGGCCGAGGCGATTCCACTGCGTTGGGATGAACGAGGGCCACGGGGTCAGGGGTACGGTTCCATCCGCGGGGACCGCTCAGATCCCACTTCAGTGAAGGCCTGGCACCGGCCGCTGCCAGCGCTATTTGAAGATGGCCTTTGGCCGCAGCTCCCCTAATAGCTGCCTCGCTCAAGGCCACGCCCCTTTCCAGGTGGCCCGCATCCAATGTCTGATTCACCAGGAATATAAAGGCCCAGTAATCTTAGCCAAACTTGGTCCAATCATGAAGGCTTCTTTTGGTTGCCGAGCTCCTGGTAGGCTCTGGTTGGGTATGCATCCCAGTTGGACTTTTCCCTTTGCCCAGTCCTGCTTTCTTCCTGTCCCTCCCACCAGGGTTGCCACTAATAACACTTCTTAGTAAACCTCCTTACCCACTAAGCTCAGCTGGGTCTTAAGGAATGATTCCAGGCGAACCTACCCTAGGACAGAGAATAAACAAGTCAATGTTGATAATAATAAAAGAGATCAAGATCTATGAGATATGAGCTCTCCACTAGAAATTAAAATGGACATATTAAGTAAATGTTAGAATATACGAGATGCAGGAGGGAGATAGACATTTGGAAATTCATAGATGTGGGAACTCCCCTCCCCCACCTAGAGGGATGATGAGGGGCCGGCAAAGGGTATTTCACCACAGTAAGCACCCAGATCAGAAGTGGCCTGAGACTCCCCTCCCCTACCCAGAGACACTAGGTCAGCCTCCACAAGACAAGTCCAGCCACAAGCCATGGACCTGGGGACCTCTCTTCATCTCCAGACAAGAAGTATCCCACCCCATCAAGCACTTGCCTGGAAAACCGGCGTCTTCCCACTGAGCCAGAGATTTCATCCCCCCACCTCGAGGCACCAGGTGGCTCAGCCTAGAGAAGCTCATACCACCCCCTCAAAGCACCACCAGCAGAAAGAGCTTTTTAAAATAATTGGCTGTTTTGTGGGGGGAAAAAAATTGGGGGTGGGGGAGACAAGCCTACAAGCAGGGAGACTTATTGGGACAACACTGTAGTAGACAGGCACTCCGTGACGGTGCCCAGAAATCAGCTGGTACTCATGGAGGTGAAGAAAAGTAGATGCATGCCGGCAGCCTTCAGTGAGAAGGCCCTGGGGCCCAGGCCAAGGTTCACAACAGCTTGCACCTGGTAAGAGGTAAATGTACGCATGCGCCAGTTATGTAAGCCTTATGAACAAAGAAGTAAAGGCACGCATGCGCTAGTAGCATTCTGTCAGCAGTACGAGCAAAGACATGAACAACGCGCACGTGCAGGCAGAACAGATAAAAGCAGGACAAGTGCGACAAGCGGGTGCCACCTTGTTGAACTAAAAGAAAGTGCCGAGCGCCGCCGCAGCTTCCGCTGCCGCCCGCCCTGCGCGCCACCCGCTTGTACTGCAATAGAGTGCTGCTTTGCTCCATTCGGCTCCTCGCGCATTTTTCCAGTTGGGCAGCTCACCTCCTCGAATCTCCCTTCAGCCCCCCTCGGCTGACAATGCATTTGCAATATGTTTGCAAAGCAGAACTAATGGCTTGTTAAGAATGCAGGAGAGGGAGAGAGAGAAATCAGGAGGACTCCTAGATTTCTGACTTGAAGCCCTGGGAAGAGGAGGATGCCTTATTTTGAGCTAAGGAAGACCAGGGGAAAACAGGTTTAAGGAAGAAAATCAAGACGTAGGAGATTCGAGATATCCATTTGACTTTAAAATGGACGTATGAAGTAGGTAGAAGACTGAGGTATGGAGCTCAGATAAGAGGTGCAGGATGGGGATAAAGACTGTGGGTATAATGGCAGTTCACACCAGGAACTGGATGAGATTACCTAGAAAGAGAGGAATTACAGAGAAAAAAGCAAACAGAACTTGAACCGAGACAATAATTCATAGAGAGATTGGAAAGAGAAGGTGTACAGCAAAAGAGCCTAAGGAAAAGGAGCCGGTGGAGGAAGACTGTGAGGTCTTTGAAAATGAACTGAGAAAGTGTTGCAATCAAGTAGCTAATTTTGTCAGATCTACAGCGAGGTAAAGTCAGACGAAAATGTTAAAGTAGTGGAAGGATCTGGCATCAGGGAGGTCACTGGTGAACTTGGTCAGGGTCACCTCAGTGGAGATGAGGGAGTGGCAAGACGTCAAGACGTCAAGACATGAATTTGCCTTTCTTTTAAAGACAGGTGGGATGATTGCTGGAGGGACTGTGGAGCTTTGTTGTTGTTTTCAGGATCGGAGACGCTACAGCATATTGGTAGGCTAACAGGAAAGGTGAAGCAGAAGAAACTGATGATTCAGGAAAGAGAGGAGAGAATTGCAGGAACAATGTCTTTTAGGAACTAAGAAGACTGGGATCTGAAACCCACGGAGGAGTTTGCCCTTTAGATGGAGCAGGGCATTTCATTCTAAAAAAAAAAAATACTGATGCAGGTTAGAGGGGAGATTTGGTGGTGAGAGGATGAGGGCATTCTCTCTGGTAGCTTCTATTTTCTGAAGTGTAGCAGAAAGAAGGCTGATTTTCAAGTCGGAGATATCTGGGTCCAATCCCGAGTCTCCCATGCCCCAGCTGGGTGGCCTGGCATGACCTGGACTCTGTGACCTCTGACCTGTGTCCTCCCACTTTTGCCTTCCTTGCTCCACTCCAGCCACACTAGCCCACAAGGCAAACTCACCAACGTGCTCCTGCCTCACATCTTTTTTTAAAAATATTTTTTAACCATTTTTTTTGTTTATTGGGGGGGCAGTGATATAATTAGATTTATTTATTTATTTACTGGAGGTACTGGGAATTGAACCCAGGACCTCGTGCAAGCTAAACACACGCTCTATCACCGAGCTATACCCTCCCCCCCGCCCTCACATCTTTCTACTTTCTGTTCCCTTTCCTTGGGATGCTCTTCGGAAAGATATACATATGAATGACTTGTGTTACGGAAACAGACTGCAGACTCACTCACAGGAAGGTGCTGTGGACTGCTGATATTCTGCAGGCCAGGAGGGGGGCAGAGGCAGGAGCACACAGTCTGTAGGTGGCCACAATGGCCTTTCAGATTTTTTAGTAGCTGGAAGTTACAAATATGTCATAAAATACGGAACCAATATGCAGGACTAGCCTTAGTAACTTGAGCCAGCTCTCAAGAGTTTTCTCTGTGAAAACTGCCTTCCTCTGGGGTTAGTGGTCCTTGACTCCAATAACAATGTCTGTCTCTTTCCTGTGGCCTGGGTACCTTGTGACAAAGGGGAGCTTTGGGCAGATGTCTCTTGTGGTACTGAGAGTGATGTGAGGCTGTGATTCTTCTGGCCTTGGAATGGCGAGTGGAGTCTCCATCACTCCCTCTGCCTCATCTCCGGAAAATCTCTGGGCTCATCTCTGGGCTCTGGGCAAATCCCACTCTCATGTAGTCCTTCCCTGAGTACCCTTTCTAAAACCAGGTACCCACTCTCCATCCCCCGTAAACCCATCTTATTTCTTTTAGCAGTTTTTTCCTTAGCACTAATCATCACCTGCAAATATTTATTTGTTGGGTTGTTTTTTGTTTTGTTTTGTTTTTGCAGATACATAGATTTCTTTCAAGGAAAGGAACTGGCTCACTGACTGTGGGGACTGCTGTTAAGTCCAAAATTTCCAGAGTAGGCTGGCCGATCCAGGGAAGAGTTGGTGTTGCAGGTCAATTCTGAAGGCAGTCTGGGGGCAAATTCCTTTCTCCTCAAGGGACCGTGGTCTTTTCTCGTAAGGTCTTCAACTGATTGGATGAGGCCCACCCACATTATGGAGCATAATCTGCTTTACTCCAAGTCTATTAATTTAAATATTACCATTTAAAAAAACAGCTTCACAGCAACATCTAGATTTATGTTTGACCAAACATCTGGGCACCAAAAGCCCAGCCAAGTTGACCCATAAAATTAATCATCACCCATGTTTTTGCACTCCCTTAAACTATATCTGACATCCTAACAGCAAGGTGGCAGAAATCAAGGAGAGTTATAGCATGTAGCAAGTCACCACCTGATTATTCCTGGACCACCTCCCCTCCCCCCAGATTCGTCTACCCAGGGTCCTTTACTTCTTTTTTTTTTTCCCCAGGTGCTCATACTTCAGCCCGAGTAGTTCTTACACCTAATTATACTTCATAATTGAGGCGTTTGCTAAAAAGGCTTTAAATCTGAGACTGATTTTTAACCTGCACCCCAACTCTCCAGGTGATTCTGATGATAACTCAGGTTTTAGAAACATTACACTGTTAGTGACGGTGTCTCTTTCTAGACTATTTCCCCCTCTATCTCTGTATGTTGAAATCTAGCTCACACCTCAGGGAACAGTTCACATTCAATCACTATTGTGGTGCCTTTCTTGGTAGGGTCTCTCCCATTGTGACAGAAAAGGTAGTTGTCACTCCTAGGATACAGGAAGGCACTGGGATATGACATCTGGGACAGGGGTGGAGGAAAAGCTCTAAGTTTTACACTAAAATTTCCCACTGGAGTTTGTGCACTTGGCTGTAGGCAGAGTCAAAGCAAAGTAACCTGGACAAGCCTTTGATTTATACAGAGACATGGATTCCAACAATCTAGCAACATGATTTTGGGAAGGAGATTGGAAGCTACTACATAATTTGCAATTTATGTTTAAAAGGAGAAAATTATAAAAAGGAAAAGAATATTTAAAAATATATGTATATATAACTGCATTACCTTGCTGTACACCTGAAACTAACACAATATTGTAAATCAACTATACTTCAAAAAAAAAATAGTGGCTGTCAATAGACTGCTACAAAGGTGCACTAAATCAGGGGGTGGTAAAATACTGAAGGGGACTTACCTATGGTTGAACAAGAGGACAGGAAAGAGGAACGAGGTTGGCACTGGAGGGAAGCTAAGTGCTGTCTGAACATATCCTAGGCCAGCGTTTTGCAATGTGTAGTCCCTGGCTCACCTGCATGAGCGCCATTAGGATGCTGAATTACATTCCAGATCTACGAAATTAGATCCTTTGAGAGTGAGACCCAAGCACCTGCAGTTTAAGAAACTTCCCAAGTGATTATGATACTCAGCCATGCTTGAGAAACACTGGGCTAGAGTTCTTAGGGGCCTTCTCTCCTCTAGAACTAATTCTCTGGTAGTCTAACACTAATTGTTTCATCTTTTAGGCCTTAGCTACTGAAATGATGCGTTGAAGAGTCTGTGAACAGAGGCAGTGTTTATACAGTAGTCTTCAACTCACAAATCTCTCTGACTATCCATCCTTGGTTATTGCCCAGCTTCAAAACATACCTGTTAGAAACAAGAGGGAGAAGCTCCAAATAAGTGATCTCATGCAGAAGGGAATGCTTTGAATGCATGAAGCACGTGTGATTTAGTGGGGCTCCAGCCAGCAGAAGGAACTGCAATGATTCTCTCAAGCCTCACTGAGTTCAGCCTATATTGCAAATTATTTTGTCCATCCTCTTCCTTTTATGGGCCTGGACAATAATGAAATACCTGGCATAGAAAGGGGATGAAAGATATGCATTGAGTGGAGGATTGCCACATAAAATATAAGACACCCAGTTACGTTTGAATTTCTGATAAACAATGAATACATTTTAGTCTAAGTATGCTCCATGAAATATTTGGGACCGATTTATATTTTAAAATTGTTAATTTATTTGCTAAACCTTGCAAACATAGTTGAATGAGCAAGTTAGAGAATGAAGGAGCATCTCTAATTTGTTCCTTCACTAATTTCACCTTAGAAAAACAGCATGGTTTCATAGAAAGGTGCAGAGTCAAGAAAGATGAAGAGCTTTATTAACTTCATAAGTGATTTGGGAAGAGTCCCTTTCCTCAGTTGGCCTCAGTTGGCCTCAGTTTTCCCCATCTGTGAAATGAAAGAATTAAACTAGATGATTTCTCAGCACCCTTCCTGCTCTGGGAGTCTGGTGTTTTATTCCCTCTGAAAAGGGGTCCATCTGCTGAATATGTTTGATAGCCTATATATTTGATAAGAGATCTCCGGGTAGGGGTGTAGCCTGCAAGACTCTCTCTCAAGTATTCAGCTACTCTCATGTTGTCTGTCAACTGAATAAAATGCACAACCTAAAATGTGAGAATTATGTTTTATTGGGTGGACTTTCTGAAGACTCAAGCCTAGGAGGATAGCTCTAAGGGACTGCTCCGAAGAGGTAAGGGAGGAGCCAGGATACATAGTTTTTACAACAAAAATCAGGTAGTCAGAACATCAAAAGATTACTGTTAAAGAACACCAGGCATCTCACGTTAATGAACTTCGCACGCTTTTCTATGTATGGGAAGATGCAAGAGTCTGGGCTCACTGAAATCATTCCTTTGATAGGCACCTTAACCATCTAGGGCCAGGATCCTGCTTTTCTCCATCCTGAATCCCCTCAGGGTACACAGTCTGGGCCTGGCTTGATGGCCACAACATCCTTTCCATCCACATGTCAATAGCCCTCATTATGATTGGTAAGTAACCACTCTACACATCACCCGTCCCGTGAAAGTATAATGTGGAAAGGCATATTGGCTCATCAAAACCTCAAGGTATATGTGACCTAAGAGAGCATTAAATAAAGGCTTTTCCTTCCTTCTTACTTTGTTAGCTCCCACTTCTTTAAAACACTTGCCTTGAGCTAAATCGTTAGATTGTCCATTTCTTCTCCCTTCCCATCTGGAACAGGTTTTAACCTAATCCTCCTATTATCATCTGGGCATGAAAATCACATATTTACCCCCATCCCAGTAGGAAGTTAAATTAATAGGGAAAGACGGGTGTCACTTTGCCAGCATTCATTTTTACACGGTCCCTCCAGAGAAGGATATTAGTGTTATCATCCTTGGTCACGGATTCGTTTGCATTCCCTTCCCCCCAAACAATTTCATTATCTAATAAAGCACATGATTTTCAATTCTTGTCTGTGCTAATTGATTTTTCCCTATTTATATCTTCAGCGGCTGGGAAAGCTTTTCTCCAGATAAGGTAGATTTCATTTTCAAGCCTTCATTATGTTCAGAACTCCATTCTGTCGGCAAGTTCCTCCATTACAGCTGAAGATCACTGTTCCCTAACTCCTCACTATTAATTAATCACTATCTTTAGACATGTAATAAATAGTATAATGCCAGCAAGAAGAAAAGAAGTTTAGTCTTAAAAGACAGAGTTTTTTTCCTCTGAAAACTACTCCAGACAGCATAAATATTGGCATCAGTATGATGCTCTGCCATATAAATAACAGAAATTGTCTTAACTTGTTATTTGCAAGCACTAGTTGGAAATACGACCACACTTGCAAACTGAAACCTTTCACAGCAGGTTGAGGCTCGAGACAACTCAAAAGGGCACAGCTGTAAGCACCTTCGTTAATTAGCATCCTATCTACACTTGTCATGAATTGTAATCTTTTGTTTCAACGGGAGTGATTTTTATATCTGAGAGGGGGTAATGTTTAATAATAAGCTTAAATCTGACAAGTTGTGAATCGTGTATCTTGCATTTTCCAAGGCGAATCCATTGTGCTCCGTTCACATGCAATATTATGCCACGGGCTGTGGTTCTCAGAAAGGCCCAAGTCTTAAGCAGATAAATAATCATGAGCCACAAGGCGACGGGACCCTCATTCATGCATTTTCTGTTAGCTATTATTTATGGACATTAGATGGTGATCTTTCAGTTAGCATGGGACCTCAAATAGAGAAAAAAGTCACAATACTAAAGGAATGGCCTTGTATGTATGTCTGGGTTTATAATACTTCAGCATCTTCAAGTTGATTTAGCCTACAAAAGGTACCTTGATGGCGGGAGGAGTGGCAGCAGGGAAAAAAATAAAAATAAAAATCTTGTGTCTCATCTCTTAAACCAGAGCTTCCAAATGATCTTCCTTAAATGGGTCACTAATGTGCCCAGAGATTGTTTTCCTCAGCCCGTGGGACAGCAGAGTGGGATCGAGGACATCCTTCGCATCACTTTCATGTAGCTATGGTATGTTTTTACTATCAGTTTCTACGTATGCACTGATGTGAAAAAGGTTAGGAAGGCTTTTTCAATGCCAAAGGGGTCAGATCAGAATTATATTCATGCTCTGATACTATGATCATCTTTGCCTTAGTGAGTCACTGGTAATCACAGGGGTTTATTAGGTCTCTCAAATGTGTTATGTGTCAGGTGAAATAAAAGCTTGAGAACAACGTGTGTGTGTGTGTGTGTGTGTGTGTGTGTGTGTGTGTGTGTGTGTGTGTGTGTGTGTGTGTGTGTGTAGGGGGCATACAAGAGAAATCCAAATATACACTGTAAGTGAAGATATTATGAACATATAAATATTTATTTCTGCCTATAAGGCAGAGCCTTATCATCCTTATGACTCTTCCTTATCCCAGGTCTGGTCATACACCAGGTATTCAAAGCGACCTTATTATTGAATAAAGTGGCTTAAAAATGAGAACCTTGTGCCTTACAAAAAGGTGTTGCTAGCCTAGGCAATTTCAGGAACAAATAATGTAGCAGATGCTGCTTAGGATGCAGGAGATAAATTCGGCTTTCGTTTGGACAGGCTGAGGTGGAGATTTCACTCCATTACTTTCCTATGTCTCATCTGTCTTTCTTCTCTTTTCCTCTGTCCCCTGCTCCTTCCTTCCCCTCACTCAGCTCCATCCTGCCCTTCCCTTCTTTTTCTTTCCATCCACCATCTCTATTTTTCCTCTTCCTTTCAACAGAAGATCGGAGTTGGTATTGATAAGGTGGTAAGTTCATTAATGCCTTTCCATTGTAAGTGAAAGTCCTTCCCCTGGCTTGTGATTGGGAAGAAAAACAGGCTTGATGAATTAACGTCTTTCGTGCTATCTCAGTAAACAATATGAATAAACTTTACTTGTTTCTTCAGTGTAAGATGCTCATTCCCCCAGCTATTTGCATGATTCGCTCCCCTACTTTCTTCAAGTCTCTGCTCAACAGAGAAAACCCTTCCCTTACCACTCTGTATTCAAATAGCAGCACATCACCCCATCCATCACGCTTCTCTAGCTCCTGAACCTGCTTCTCCATAGGATTCACCACAATGTGAAATATTCAATGACTTTGTGTGTATTTGTTTACTGTCATTCTCCCTTTCTAGATTGCAACACGAACATAGATACTTTGTTTCATTCATCAATTTACCCCCAGCGGCTAGTACATAGTCGACATTCAATAAATATGGGTTGAACAAATGAATGAACATCCACATTTATAAGCATCACAACATAAGCATCAAGGCTCTATCTTAAGAAAACCCCTTAGTCCCTATGCATAATTTGAACCATGCATTTTTCCCTATTAGCATAAGCATTATTACTAAGTGAACTGATATACAATCATAGTAGGGGCAAAGATCAGAGTAGATTAAAGTATCACCCTGCCCAAGAAGCTTCCCTCAGTATAAGACTCTCCAAAGAGATCTTTCCAACTTCTTAATTCATGTAGCATTTTGTACCACTTATAGTAAGCTATGTCATACTATGCACTGTTACATGATCACATGTCTGATCCTCTGGTTAGACCTTAAGCTTTTTGTAAGAAGAGAGCATGTCTTACACAGTTTCTTATCTTTCACCCCATAGCACCTTGAATACATTAGACAGTCTCTAAACATGTGATAGGTTCATGGCTTATTTGCTGTTTAACACCTTAATGTGAGTATCAGGGAACGACTCTGTTACCTTGTCTCTCCAATGAGAGGTTGAACCAAATCATTTCTAGGTCCTTTCTCGTTCTGATTCTCTATGGTTCTATACCCAATATACCTTTGAAACATGTATCTCCTCTTTAAAAGGCTTTCTTTCACTTCAACTATAATAAGTTGGAAGCATTGCTACTTATTTCTTAACAAAGGACGTTCTGTTAAATTGGTTAAAAATTAGCAACTGTCTGAGATGTCAAGCTGAGTGTAATAATGAGCTGAGTTAAAAATAATTTAATGAATTCATGTTTCCTTTTAACACATATAATTTAGAATGGGCTAAAAATGACTTCCATGAGAATGGACCATGCTAAAAAATCTCTACCACATAACTGTTAATATTTCTACCTTGTTAGATGAGACCTATACTCCCTTATAATGCTGTTAAAAAAGAAATAAGTAATTTTGATTTTTATAACTTCATCAGATCTTTTTTGGTCTCCAAGTTTCAGCCTGGTTTACCCTCACCATTGTAGAGCCTCCATCTCAGATGCTAAATTGTCATTTCATTGAAATACACCTGCGCTCTCATCAGTCATGTCATGTTGGTGTGTTTGTATGTTTCTGCTATTCATCTCACTCTCGATTCCTCCAAGACTTCTGGGCAACCTTTGGGGCCAAAATGAAGGGTTCTCATCCCAACTCTGTAATAAGGAGCCACTGTAACCAAATAAGTCTACTCCAAGCACCTCTCTCCTTGAAGGCAGACACCAAACCATCGCTGGGAACCAGCTTAATTCATTCTTCTCCACCACCTTGTTAGGGAGAACCAGAATTCCCCTTATCCCTATGGAAATGAGAGGAATGGACTATGTGTCAGGCCAGTGGCCCTTTGCTAAGATACGGAAGTATCCTAGAAGGCTTCTCCCAATAATTATAATAAAAGTTAAATATTCTCTTTACATGTAAAACCTCATTTCATCCTTCTACTAATCCCAAGAGTTATTTCCATTATAATATTATTAGCACCATTTTACACATGTGGAAACTGAGACTCAGAAATATTAACTGACTTAACTTGTAAGTAATACAGACAGTACTCAAATTCTGGTCTAGCCTAACACCAAAGCTCATATTCTTTATCACTAAATGGTATGACCAAATTAGGAGGAGGCCAGCACTGGAATGAGTCCTGAGTGTCCCTGGACAGGGAGTTTCAAAAAGCTCAATGAACACCTATAGTCGTTACCTTAACTATTCATCTATCATTATAAATGGAAGACATGAGCAAACATCCCCACGGCAAGAGAGATTTTGCTTTGTATAAGCAACTTTCCTATATGACAAAGCTTTTCAGAGCATTGGAAAGCATTTTATGATTCTAGGAAAAACAAAGGTTTTCTTTTGTATGCTTAGATATATATGAATATACATATATGTGTATATGTGTGTGTTTGGATATGTGTGTGTGTGTGTGTGTGTGTATATATGCATAGCATGGGCATATAATTCCATGCCAAAGTTATAGGTTACTAAATTATTCCACTAGATTATAGTCTAATATGAATAATATTTTCTCTGACTTTTCCCTGTATTTTCCCATTTGACATTTCTCAGAAGGGAAAAATAAATCAGAGGTCTAGTATTTCAGTAAGAAGATTGACTCCTTGCTCAAATGTATGATGTTTTTCTGAACTGTATCTGCCATGGAGCTGACTTCCTGTGGAAGTTTGCGAATAGACACCATGTGTGTCCACACTGCTCCCATCCTCCATCCAGGCCCAGAACTTTCATTATGCCCAGTTCCTCCTGTCATGCGGTAAAACATTTTAATATCTTATAATGCAAATATTTCCAGAATATTTAACATATAAAAAAAGAGCTATGGTTTCTTCTGTATAGCACAGGTAACTATATTCAATATCTTATAGTAACCTATAATGAAAATGAAAAAGAATATGAAAACAAATGTATGTACGTATATGCATGACTGAAACATGATGCTGTACACCAGAAATTGACACAGCGTTGTAAACTGACTATACTTCAATTAAAAAAAAGAGCTATGGGGAGAGGGAAATATTGATCTCAAATGGCAGAATTTCAGATACAATAGAGGATGATCTTTATATAATTACCCAATAAGCCCACACACCACTGCATCCAAACCAGCACACTGTGACTTATGCGCATGTCCACTCCTGCTCTCTCAGTCTATTATAGGGTGTAAACATAGATAGTCTGAAACAGTGTTTCCCAAATTTGACTGAGCATGAGAATCACCAGGGGAGACTTGCTAAAAATACAGACACCTAGACCATTCCCCAGGAGATTCTGATTCAGGTCATCTGGGGTGGGATCTGGAGCCTCTTCTTAACAAGCATTCTGCATAAATCTGATGTTCCGCTTTGGGAACACTGACCTTAAAAAAGAAAAAAGAAAATCCAGGGAGTGACAACGGTGGTTACAGAAGATGCACTCAAATTTTTGCCATCACCATCTAGGATAAACGCAAGCAGGTACATGAAATACTTACTTAAACTTTCAGAGCAATTGTAATTCCTTTCCTGACCAAGTTGAGAGTGAATCATTCTTCCAATTTGAAGTGAGCTCATCTTTGTTGGATTGCTGTCCTATATTATCAAATATCCCCACTCATATTTTATCGTGGGAAAGCAGTTCGATATTCCTTTGTCAACAAAAAGCTGGCATTCCTATTGCCATAGCTCACTCAGTGTAATAGGAAATGGCCTATCATTTGCTTTTAATGGAATTTAATACAATAAGGAATATTTAATGGCAAGCCAGACACTACTGTATTTGATAGCTATATCCCACTTTACCTAAAACTAGTCTAAACTTTAGTTTCATAGAAAAGCATTTTGTGCAGGAGGCACCATTAACGACGTCATCATGTAAAAGCACGCTCTTAAGTCCAAATAGATTTTGTTTTATAAAAGCAAGGTACTGAAGCACAGTTATCAGTTGTAAGCCTATGCTACTATGACATGCTGAGACGGACTTTATGCCAACACAGTGTCCTCTTCAACTTCACCTTCAGAAAGGAAAACACACACACACACATGCACACAAACATACACAGACCACAGGAACTGAGTACTATTTTGAAGTGGAACCCATTAAATAAAGTAGCTTCTACAGTCTTTGAACAGTTTCAGACAATGTCGGGGACACAGGAGTCACTCACTAAACAGCAATTTAATAAAAATAAGCAAAGGGCGTACTACATTTTTATTGTTATTTTTGGTATATTTTGTTTGAGGAGACTTGAGCAAAGCTCAGTGAGAAGGACCTTTCATTTTATACGATCTTTTGCCACCTGCTTTGGACGTGGATAAATCAAGTAAAATAACTACGAGAAAGCTTCTTTTTCCACACTGAACTTCACATAACAAAATATTTCATGTAAAATATAAATAAATAACCTTAAGAGAATGAGGAAAATCATATTACTGTACTCTTTTTTAATGCCTTAATGAATCTTGAATGCTAGGATTCAACAAACGTTACATACCTCTTGTGAACGGAAAAATACTGCAAACCATATTAGTAAACAAAGGATGCTGAAGCCATCAAGTCATCAGTGGCTGCCGCCACCCCCCAGTGAAGACAAGCCTGCAGCCTGGCCTCTGCAGCCACTCACAGTGGTGCACCCTGAGGGGACTCAGAATAAGAAAGGACAGGATACTGGCCCTAGACAGCTAGGTGCTTGTCAAAGGGATGAATTCAATGAGCCCAAATGTTTGCTCCCTCCCATACATAGAAAAGCACTAAATTCTTTAACTTGAGGTGCCTGGTTTTCTTTAGTCAACAAGTAATCTTGTAATGTTCCAACTACCTGGTCTTTGTTGTAAAGCTCCTATATATCCTGGCTCCTCCCCTACCTCTTCAGAGCAGTCCCTCAGAGCGATCTGAGAGGTTGTCATCCTGGGCTCGAAGGGTTTCAGGTCCTCAAAAATGTCCGCCCAATAAAAGTAACTCTCAACTTCTAGGCTGTGCATTTATTTCAGTCGACAATCTCAAGAGATGGGACTGTACTAGACACTGGGGAAGGAGGGTGTATTTGTTATGTTAGTCGGGGTTCTCCAGAGACAGAGAACCATTAAAAATGACAATGAATAACACAGACACAAAAGAGTTACTAGAATACTAGTGAATGAATGAGTGGCATCACCAGGTGAGCACTATGGATAAGTTCCTGGAACTAGAGGACTGATAATTAGTAAAGAAGTACGTAAACCACAGCTCTTGAGACAGGAAGGGGGCAGGGCACAGCCATTCAAGGAATGCCACAGCAATTAACATCAAAATGGTGGAAGATTCAACCCCCAGAAGGCCTTGAGGCTCAGGATGATGAGAGATTTAATTTCTAGCAGATCTCGAGCTTTATTATACGCTCATTGTAACATATTAGCATGGTGAATAACATGCCCACAGGCACCATGGCAGTCCCAAGGCTAGCCACAAAAGGTCAAAGAGTGGGAAATGGCCAACTTCCTGGGAATCCCAGCCTCTTCCCCAGGCTACTTAGAATGGTCCTTCCACTTATAAGCTATGAAGCCACCAAGCCCATAAAAACCAGCAACATGGGGCCTCACGGCTGCCCTCTCTCTCCCTCTTCGGAGACGGCCCACACTCTGTCTATGGAGGGTGTACCTACTTTTAAGCTGAGCACCCAACCCTCACACCTCATGGCCTTTCTCTTGCCTTTCAACGTATCTCTCTGAGTAAATCTACCTTCACTCAACTGTGGCTCGCTCTTGAATTCTTTCCTGCATGAAGCCAGGGACCCTTACGTGGCGGGGCGCGTCCCAGGGGCTCAACCGAGACCTGGGACACAGCCCTCCTCACGCCCCACTTCTGTTTTCCTGCATCACTTGGAGAAAGTCCATGGTGAGCTTTCACAGCTATAATGCCCACTCCTTTCCTCCCCCCAACCCCCTACCAGATTCTAATTTAATTGGTCCAGGGTGAGGCCTTGACATCTGGATTTTTTTTAAAGCTGCCTGGGTGATTCTCCAAGTCCAGCTAAGGTGAGAACCAGTGGCCTAGACAAAGCAGTGCTTTTCAAATGTGTTTTCAAAAATCTGTTAACATGCATATGAAACACCTGGGGATCGTGTTAAAATGCAGATTCTGCGGCAGTAGGTCTTGGGTGGGGCCTGTGAATCTGCATTTCTAACGTGCTCCCAGGGGATGTTGGATACTGCGGGTCCACAGACTAGACTTGAATTTTTTTTAACCCGGTGGTTCTCAAACTTCAGGGTGCATCAGAATCCCCTGGGGTGGCAGGGCGGTGGGGGCGGGCTTGTTAAAACTCAGATTGCTAGGTTTCACTCCCAACGTTTCTGATTCTGTAGGTCAGGGGTGGGGTCCCCAAATTTACATTTATCACTAATTTCCAGGTGATGCTGATGCTGCTGGTCCCTGGACCATACTTTGAGAACGATTGCTATGTTCTGCTTAAGAGGAAACTACCGCACTCTCCAAAACTCTGCAGAGGATCTGATCTCAATAGTTTAATTAAAAGTTTGTATATATGAGATGCTTCTGCCCCTAATTCTCTCTCACTTGAAACTCCAGACAGCCAGGCTTCCCCCTCTCATATAAAACTTGAAGAGCTCTTCCCTAAAGAAATTGCACAACTCCAGAGCAGTCTTCTGAATTCTAGCATTTAATGAGATCCCGGTTTGTTATTTTATGTTTAAAGTCCTCACTCCATCCTCACTCAGTGACCCTAAAGCAGCAGCAGTTCTGAACACTCGCTGTGCATCCAAATCACATGGTGAACTTTAAAAAAAACTTACAGAAGCTCTTGAAAAAGTCCTTGAGGGAAGGGCTGAATCCATCTGAATATAGACTGAAGACTAAACAAACGTGGGTATTATGGCTTTAGAACACGATGTTGTAAACCTTAAAAAAAGTAAAAATAATTAAAATTTCAAGGCAGACAGAAGGATGTGTTAGGGTGTTAATTTTCTCACTTTTTCGCAGCAGAGAGTTACTACGAAAGAGAGAATGAAAGGGGATGTTAGGAAAGAATACCATGACTTCCTCTGCTTCCTAATTATTTTTCTTAATAATCTTTTTCATAACCACTGAGAGATCTTTTGGAAATTAGTACCTCTTGTGCTAAAGAAATATTTATCTGAAACTCAGTCATTATTTGTTTTAGTTTCGCTTCAGTTTCTTTTTCTTATCTTAAATTCAAGTTATGCATTTAGGGGTTCGGTTGGCATCTACTCTTAAGCAGACAGATAATCATGAATAGTGATGAGCTGCCTCTGGTACATTAGGCACACATTAGATCACATGAGAGATTAGAGTGCTGATGGCCTCTGAGTGAGCTTGGGGAGAAAATGTACAGTAATGCCTCTTGGCTACAGGAGGCAGAGGCTGGGACTAAGGAGCAAGATGATTTGGAAACTTTGGGCCAAGTCTTATGTTTCCAACTTTCAGGGCAGCCAGGATCAGGAAAAAGGGCTCTGGAGACACATGGCAAAAAATCACTGGGAAGCGGAGGAGGGAGGAGATACCAGAGATGGTGCAGGCACTGGAGGCTGTGTGATGCAGCGGGACAATGAAGCCAGAGTCCCTGGAAAAATCCTGTGGCATCACGTGACCCTTGTTCTGGCAGATAGGAATCTGCAGTCTTGCAGGGAAGAAGGAGACAGTGCTTGATGGGGGACTAAGCACACAAGTCAAGCCTCAGGACCTGGCCTGGGAATGCAGAGGCTCCTGTCTTAAGAAACTAACCACACACAGGGTGAGGGAAACCACCTGGAGTCAGAGAGCCGAGGCTGCTTCTGGGTAGAGCAGCCAGAATTCTGAGAGCTAGTCTATGTAGCAATAGATGGTCACAGACAGGCTGGATGTGGGCACCAGAGGGGCCAAAGCTGGGAAGTAATGGGTGCTTGAGCCACCGGAGGAAACAAAGGAAGATGGTGCCTGTGCTCAGTGACTCTGTTATCATCATATGCATTGTGACTACAATCCCCCATCCCAGTCCACAGTGCTCACGTTCCCCACTCTTCCTCGACCCCTCCCCTGACATACATGTTCATTCCCCTGTTATAAATACCTAAGAAATTTTTTGATAGTGTTAAAAGAAAACTAATGAAAACAGTCTCTGTCTTCATCCCCAGCCTAGATTATGTTCTGATAAACTACTTTGATACTGCGAAAACCTTAAAAGGAAAGTTTTATGTCTTACCCTGGATAAGTGGTGCTTGCTAAGGCTGAGAAATACTTATTTCATATTTGTGTCTGCTTAACCGAACCCCACTTAACTGTAGGTATTGATATCTACAATGGGCGTGGTCCTGCCTCTCCCTCTTAGATTGTGACAAGTTCCTCACAAAAAATTCCCCTTCTTGTGCCCACTTCAAAGGTCCCAGAATGCCCCACAACTGAATCCATTCAAACTTTTACTTATTTAATGCAACTGTCACCAGAGGCTTTAAAATCTACTTTTTTCTGTTGTTGTTATTTTTTAAGTTTAAAACAATCGTAAGGTGTATACAACAGCATAATTATACCACTAAATCACAGGGTCCCTTTATACTTTGGCTTAAGTGGTCAGGTAAAGGAAATGTAAAAGGTCAGAGGGCATACCATAGCTACCTTCAAGCTGATTAGGAATACTAAAATAATTCATGAGGCAGTCATCAGTCCAGGGATAGCTGCAGTCATTTCTTAGGTCTGGGTTTGCAAGATTCACTTTTTAAGGGTCTTTCATTTCTTCCGGACCTCACTGCTTAAAATTCACAGCCAGTAAAGGGTGATACCAGGTCATGTTCATATGGTCAAAACTGGGGTTCTCTATAGGCATGGAAAATGGAGTAAAAAATGTACATATGTAATACTTTCCCCCATAAGTTTTGTGAATCAAGCATTATTATAATCATGCCATCTACTTTAAGAATTATCAAATTTAGATATTGATAGAAACAGAACCTGAGGCAAAATCAGCTTCCTTACCCAACTTAAATTGTTAGCTCTCTTTTCATCTAACATCACGGGCTTAGCTTTGGCTATGATAAGAAAATATCATAGAAACATTTTTCTCCTGGTTCTGGAGGCTGGGAAGTCCAAGGTCAAGGTGCTGACTGATTCCGTTCCAGATGAGAGCCCTCTTCCTGGTTTGCAGACAGCAGACTTCTTTCTGTATCCTCACATGGTGGGGGCTGGAGGTGGAGGTGTCAGAGAGGGACAGAGGGAGAGAAAGAGGGAGAGAGAGAGGGAGACATGGTGGGAGAGCACTCTGTTCTCTACTTATGAGGACACTAATCCTATCATAAGAGCCCCACCCTTATGATCTCAGCTAAGCCTAATTACCTCCCAAAGATTCATTTCCAAATACCGCCATATTGGGAGTTAGGGGTTCAACATATAAATTCTGGAGGGATACAAACATTCAGTCCATAGCACTCACTGAGTTCCATCACTCTTCTATAAAGGGAAGCCCTAAACCCTTCACTGACATTGCTTCAGACAGTGAGGGACTGTGGACCTAAACAAACATATATGGGTGCTCAAGCCTCCTGCCCCACTCTTCAGTTCAAGTGCTGCTCTAACCCCAAGATGAAGATCTTTTGGTCACGATACTCCTCTTATAGACTCAGAGCCTCAAAAAGAGATTGGCTTTCTATGGGTCCCCCCACCTCAAGCTTTTTAACAAATAAACACCAACAGCAAAAGAAATATCATAAATGCAAATTTAGACCATGATTGTATATTCCAACTATAATTTTTGCTACAAGACTCACTTTTTCTGTCCTCGAGGCCTAATTTTATTTAAAACTGTAATTTCCAACCAGCACTTAAGGTTATTATTTGCTACTTGGAATGGTCTCCTAATTTCTTTCTAACAGGCTTCTGTTTGGGTGCTGTTTGTTGAAATAGGTCAAAATAGTTTCTCCTTGTGCTTAATTTTAAGGATCTGTAAGTGATGCAGAAAGGTCTCCTGGTCTCCACATCAGCTTTGCAATTGTACCTAGACAATGACACCAACCAGATACTCTTTCAATATGCCATACCACACTAAAGATGCACATTCATTATCTGTATAATCTATGTGTATTAAATTATTTAGATGTCTATTAACTGTTAGCATACAAAATAAAGGAAAATACCATGTTGTGACCAAAGCCATAATATTGTAATTTGAGAAATCACTTTTCTCAGTCCTGTATACTTACTTCTGTGGCATTATTGCATTTTATCTTTCTCTAAAACTTCATCGAACTGATTTGTCTCAGCTTCATCAGGAATTCTTGGCGACTTCTTCTGCCTTCCATAAACTGAGGTAAATTTACCTATTACCTGATTTTTGCCTTCTGATATCATCTAGACTCCTATGGTCTCCAAGAAATGACTCTCTCATAGTTTGAAAAATAGCACACAACAGGGTCGCAGTTAAGTAACAGGAAGATGTGGGTAAAGTTGCTGGGGAACTGATAACATAGGAAAAAATACAAAAGAACTGCTTGGCTTGAGTCATTCTTTTCCTTAGAAAATAAAACTCTCCATGTACTTTTTTGGAGAAGAACATCTCTTGTGACTCATCGCACTACTTGGGACGGAGTATACCACAAGATAATTTTGCGGCATAAGTGAGAATGCGGGGGAAGAGGCTGCATCCTTGCCACGTGCACCGGGGGGGGGGGGGGTCATTCAAATGCAGGTGACTATCTTGTTGCACAAGCCCCAGATCATGTAAGATGTTCCTTGTGAGCCCACAGCTTATTTTTATTGCAGAATTATATGACTATATTCATTTGTCAAAAATTATTTTCCCTCACCAGTGCCATCTATAAAAGAATAATTAGAAATAGCAGATGTGTCCCCTTTTCCCCAGCTGCGTGTGCTATCTTAGCAAGCAATCACTTGAAAGATTTCTGTATGCAGTGTTTCCAAGGAGGAAATTCTGAGCCGAAGCAAGATTGTTTAATGGACACTTCCCGACAGTGTCCTCCAAAAGGCATTAGCGGTCTCTTGAGCAACTAAAATAGTATTCATTCATGCCTCAAAACCATTGCTACCATCAAAAACAGTCTGAAAGCAGTTTAGACATCATGTCAACCAAAACAGCCATGTTAGTGCCTGACTCCTCCCCTTCCTTGATGGCAGATAGGGCTAGCCTTAAGGAGACAGATTAGGACGAAGTTGTACACTAAATTGGCACAAGAATAAAAATCAGTGCTCTCTATATTAAAATTGTGGGGACCTAGCTATACGTTTGAGCTGCTCCCAAATTAGCTGGCATTACACTGAGAATAGTTCAAGCTTCTGAAATACAGAGACTCCAGTATCCATTCTAGACGTCTGCGAATCATCTTGAAACCATGCTCGCTCAGTGAGAGAACACGCCAAGCAGGTCTGGAAACAATCACAGTCTGCCTTACATCAGAGAACTCCCAGATGTTTGCCTGACGCGGGGTTCCCTGGCAGGTATCACCATAAGAAGGGGGTTACAGCCAGGGTGCTGTCAACACTGAAAAGGCATGTCATACACCTTTTCACAGTGGTGGAGAAGTCAGCTGTTTCCTTAAGATTGAAAACCAGGACCATATGGCATTTCTCTTTAAAGAATGTCACTGAGGCATCTTTCAAGGTTACCAAATGATTCCCCATCTTCTTTCTATGATAGACAGTTGCTAATTCTATCATCTGGGAAGTTCGAAGGTAAAGGTTTTCTTTCCGAGGTTTGTATTTATTGAATTCCACTGTGTATAACAAAGCTCAGTGCTCGTGGATCTTACAAGTAGGACTGTTTGAGGCTTTGGCCAAAATACAGAGGAGGTGGAAAGTGATTTTGAAGGCAAAGAAAATACAGATGGAAAGCCAAAGAAAGATTTCTTCTTTAACATTAAGCTTTTCATTTCATTTTGAAGTCTCTATTTTATTCATTTCAAGTCCTCTGCTCAGTAGTAACATCCTAGTGATTCTAAGAGCAGGCTGGAGCACAGTGCATCTCAAAGGAATAGCAATTCTCCTGCTGTTTGCTTATTCCCATTACTGTGCACATGTGAGTGTGTACACGTACACATGCGCACACACACATACACATACCAGTGGACTACAAAACCAAACACTGTGCTTGCAAAAAATTTAAAAATCTCAACCATAGGGATAGATTAAGCTAAGGAATCTGTAATCAGTATAAGATGATGTTTCTGCCACAGGGGGGTCGGGTGGGGTAGGGTGGGTATAGCTCAGCATTAGAGCCAGTGCTTAGCATGCACAAGGACCAGGGTTCAATCCGCAGTACCCCCATTAAATAAATAAATACACCTAATTACTTCCCCTGCAAAATTTTTTTTTAGAAAAGATGGTACTTCTCAGTGAAGTCCTTGAACTACTTGCATTAGAATATCCTGGTGTGCTTGTCAAAAGATACCCAAGTCTGGATATCTACGTACAGATATCTACATTACTAATATTCTGGATCAGGAAGATCCAGATGCCCTGGGGTGAGGCCCATGGAGCCTAGGTGACAGCAGCCCCACTTGCAATATAAGCACCACTGCCCTAGGACAACCCAAATGCTGTTTCATTCAGGTGCGGCTGGGACCCCAGTTGGGTCTTTAAATTCACCTCTTATCTCCTCTATTTTACCAAAAGAACCCAAGACCTTTGTCATAAATTCACTCACTTAGGGTACCCCCAAGAATTCAACCCAAAGCAGAATAGAACCCAAAGCAACTCTGAGAAAATTTGAAAGCAACACTAGGGACAGCCGGGGCTGGAAGAAGTCTGCTTTTTTAACGAATTGGCCCCTAAAGCATGAAGTCCTAGAGCTTTTAAAGGGGCTTAGCAATTTTTAGCTCAAAGAAAAAACTCTTCTCCCCAAAATCCAAGCTGAAAATCTCAGACATCTTCTTTAAGCCATTAGTCCTATATTTCAAGAATTCTTCCCCAACTTCCTTATTCTATTTTTCAACTATTTCTTTTGTATGTCTTTCCTTTTGGCTTTACTTCTAAAGATGACAGTTTTGATGCCCATCATTTTATGGCTGGATTATTACAATAAGCTCCTAACTGCCCCTTTTATTCTTACCTCACTCTTTCCCACCATTCTTGTACACCGCCCCAGATAAGATTTGCTAAAACACAAACCTGCTCAAAGACTTCTGATTATCCCCCATTTCCTAGAAGAGCAGTTTAAACACACTTGTTTCTCACTGTCATGAAGTATGTCACAAGTTTTCCGTTTTCCTCCTGCCAATGTAAATCCTGCTCATTCTTTCATTTGGTGCCAGTCTATCCATGTGAAAAGGCAAAGAATCATACCAAGCAATACATATTCTTTCTCTTTAATTAGATTCTAAACTCCTTAAAGGCTGACAGAAAGTCTTTGAAATCCTCTCAAAACCAAACATATTGCTCAAGTATTTGTTACATAAATCAAAGACTGAATGACACTGGATTAAGCCACCAATATCCAACTCATCTCCGGACCTGAGATACCACTGGGTGGTTCATGAATTTTCTATGAGCTGGGGAAGTATAGTTCAATCCTGTTAATCACCTCATCACTTACTCTTCAACTGGAAGAAACTGGTCCCAGAAGTTTGGGACCTTTTTCCCACACAGGCAAAAACCAAACAGTTCTGCAAGAAGGATTTATGTTGGGAAAAGGATATAAATTCTCTGCCTAGCTGGTTCCTCCAAATAGTTCCAAATTCCAATGTGTGAAAAAGATTCCGATCTTTACCACAGTGGAAAGTCTGTGATGTAAGAACTACTTGAAGAAATTTTCCGTCTCAGATCAATGACAAAATAGACCATACAAAGCTTTTAGTGGCTACAGGTACTACTGATTTAAAGCATTGTAATAATTCCTCCAAAGGCAGTAAGATCAACCATGTCAAGCAATGTTTTGGTGCTAGCATGTGAGTGAAGCCAACTCAAATGCCAAGTTTGTCTGAGTAGCAGAATTGCACGTGTTTCAAGATATTGCTGTATTTGTTGCAAAAAAACTTGTCAAATAAAAAATATTTTTATGGCATTATTATTATAAATTGTGATCAGAGACCTGGAAAAAAGTTATGCATAAAATTTTATATGAATATGTATGATTAAAAATCAGAATTTGTCTCTATTTTCACTTATTAGATCATCTCCAATATACACACACAAGCAGAATTTGCTTAGTAGTTAAATTTTTAAAAATTTTTAAATGAAATTAAAACTAAATTAAATTAAAATTTAAAATCTTTTTTTTACATTTAAAAATTGCAGTCAAAGTATAAATGAGGATAACCCTGTTATAAATCATATTACAAAATTCAGGGAACAGATTGGGTTTTAAAATGTGATGTTTAGAATTCTAAACTTTAAATAACATTATATATATTCTGACTTGACTGTCATACTTCTAAATTTATCTTTTGAATATTTGTACCTAAGAAAATGATTTCTCTTATGAAATTTTAAGCAGATTAAAATAGAATTTAAGAGAAATACAATTATTTTGAAAGTATTTTCAAAACAAAATATGCTTGAACTTCACAAATTATCCACGAAAAATCAGAAAAATTAAATATTTTGTAACATCTTTTAAAAAAATTTCACTAATTCCTCAATTAAGCCGTAATCTCCTTTAAAGCCATTTGAATAATAGTGGTTGGATTTGGCAGCTACGCCAATGAGGACCCAGATCTTGCCATTTCCTGGATTTAATTTTACATGACAATTCTGATACTGAACCCATATTTAGTGTCTTGTTACCCTAACTTTAATTAGGATAAGCTCAAGAAGGAAAAAAAATGTTTTTGGATAGAGGTTGTTTCCAGTGGATCCTTCACAAGCATGAGGAATGTGGTTGCGATTAGGGGAACATCTTTCAAAGTGCTACCCAGTGGAATAAAACATAATGAAAGATCTTCAAGGGTCCTTTGGAGTCTAACTCCTGTATCATATACTCGGGGAAAATACGTCCAGGGAAGCGGAGTGAGTTATCTGTGGTCAGCCTTCAAGGCGGGATTGGTTGTCCCTTACATTAGCTCATGTTCTCTCTTGAGGATAAATGTCTAATTCCAGGTTTGACTTGCTGGGTGAACTCAGGTGCCTGCTAAGCTAATTTATAAAATAACAGAATATTTGTCTCAGATGGGTACAATAGAGAACATTTTCTCAACTGTTAAAAATATAAAGGAATTTAAAGGCTCGGAGGTAGAGTTGAAGTCCAAAATTTTCAATCTTAGCTCTTTGAATAGTTTAAGTTCAAAACTAAATTTAGTTTTCAATTTCTGAAATGCACCTTTTCCCTGTTACAATCAGGCCACCAAATAATCAGTCCAGTTTTCTGTCCATAAATACAACTTACAAAGCAACTAACAGGGTAGTTTTTGTTTTGCCAGAGGGCTCAGAGCCAGTGCCTTTTAAATAGCTTACAATGGGTTTAATTTATCCTAGCATAATTTATAAAAATGTATACCAAAAATTTTTTATTTAAAAAAATTTGGGGGGGGGGTAATTAGGCTTATTTGTTTATTTATTTTTTAACGGAGGTAGTGGGGATTGAACCCAGGACCTCGTGCAGGCTAAGCATGCACTCTACCACTGAGCTATCCTTTCCCTGCCATATACCAAAAATTTTAAGCGAACATTTATAAAGAAAGAATCTGCCACATCCTTGGTACCTCTGTATTCAAGCATTATGTCCCAGGCCTTCTTCCAGGGCCATTTCTGCCTCTCCTGACTCCTTCACCAACTGACTTGCTGTAATAAAGCTGCAGGAGAGTGAGATGATATGGCTGTTTATACCACCAGGCCTTGATGGTTTCAAACCCTTTACACCTATGTCCCTGGTAAACAGTGAAAGGATGCATTGCTGAGAGCAAACAAATGAAAATATCAGTCACCTGAAGGATGACCAGGACAATCCCAAGCCAGTTAGCGAATAGGGAGTAGAATGAGTTTGCCTTTCATCTATGGTGCATACCACAGGGATGGTGGCTGTTTCATTAATTTTTTTTATTATGGTTAAAATTTTCATCACATAAAATTAATCATTCACAAATGTACCATTCAGTGGCACTTAGTACATTCAAAATGTTGTACCACCACGACCTCCATCTACCTCCCCAATAATTCATCACTCTAATAGAAAACCCCCACACATTAAGCAGTCATACCACATCATCCCCTCCCGCCCACTCCCAGAAACTTTCAGTCCACTTTCTGTTGCCTAAGAATCTATCTATCCTGGACATTTCAGACAAACAGAATCATATAATATGTGACTTTTTGTATCTGGTTCCATTCACTTAGCCTAATGTTTCTGAGGTCCATCCATATTATTGCATGTATCAGTTCTTTTTTATGATTGAATAATATTCCATTGTATGGATATATCATATTTTGTTCATTTAACAGTTGATGGGGTTATTTCCACTTTTTAACTATTGTGATCCCTGGGATAAATCTCACTTTTTCATGCTGTAATATGCTGCTGAATTTAGTTTTCTGGTATTTTGTCAAGGGTTTTTACTTCTATAATCACAGGAGATGTTGGGCTCGATTTTTCTTATGATGTTTTTTATATGGATTTGGTACTGGGTAACTCATAGATTTAATAAGGGGTTAATGTCCAAAATATACAAGAAACTAATACAATTCAACACCAGAATACAAATAAGCTGAATAGACATTTTTCCAAAGAGTACATACACATGGCCAACAGGTATATGAAAAGGTTTTCAATGTTGCTTAATTATCAGGGAAATGCAAATCAAAACCACAATGAGATAGTACCTCATACCTGTTAGAATGACTATTATCAAAAAGACAAAAGATAACAAGTGTTGGTGAGAGTGTGGTCCCTCTAGCACATTTCTTATTTCAAATATTGTACTTTTCATCTCTGGAATTTCTATTTGGTTCCTTTTTAAAATAATTTCTCTCTGTTAATTATACACCTTTGTTGAAACATCATTGTCTTACTTGGTTTAATTATTCAGACATGATTTCTTTTGGTTCTTTGAATATATTCATAATACATGATTTAATGTCTTTATATAGAAAGACCAACATCTGGGTCCTCTCAGGGATAGTTTCTATTAACTGCTTTTTTTCCCTGTGTATGGAGCCTATTTTCCTGTTTCTATATGTCTCATAATTTTTTTTTTATTGGAAACTGGACCTTTCAGACAATGTCAAAACTCTTGAAATCAGACCTTACTCTCTTAGAGTTTTTTGTTACTACTCTTTTTGTTGTTGTTGTTTGGTTTTGATGCTTTTGTTTAATGACTTTCCTGGGCAAATCCTATAAAGTCTATATTCTTTGTTGTATGTGAGTGTGTGGATAATGTAAGTTCTGCTTTGTTAGGTTACTGGTCAGCTAATGACTGGGCTAAGAGTTCCTTAAATACTTGGATCCAGTAAGTCGTCCAGTCTTTGCCAAAAGACTGTGTGTATTGGTGCACGTCTTCAACACTCAGCCAGGTATTTTATAGGTCTGCATACCCTGCTTGTACAAGACCTCAAGGTGAGCCAGAGATGAAAGACTGGCTTCCTCTCAGGTATTCCCTGAGCATACACACAACTCTGTACATGCATGAGGCCTTTTAGACTGCCTGGGAATATTTCAGAGCTTTTCAAATTCCCCTATAAACTCCTTTTTTTCCCCACATCATTTTAAGAAGTTTTTTGATCAGCCTCTTCTTGGCCCCAACTGTTATTGCTGCTTCAAGCAACTGAGATTTTAAACAATTGCCACTGATTATTTTTGACAAATGCCCTGGGGATAGCGTTGTTCTTGCAAAGCAAGTGCTGAGTCAGGTCCTAATAATGACAAGACAAGTTCCTGGAGTGGAACTTATCCAGGGAGCTGTGAGACAGGTTAGATGGTGTCAAAGCTCTAGATATGGGAATGCTCTGGGAATGAGAGACTTTTTGAGGAATCTTCTCCCTGTATCTGCCAGCCTGCTGATTTTCATGTTGACCAATAATTGTGAGGCCTCTGGTTTTCAAGACTACTGCAGAGCTGCAAAGAGGGAGATGGGGAGTAGATCAAGCAATAAGACCATAAACCCTGCTTTTCTTACCAACATTCAGCAGTTTTTCTTAAAATAAATGATCATCAGACTGTTGCAAACCTTTGGTTAATTTCCAGAGTTCTGAAAAAGTTAATTTTGATTATTTTGCCAGTGTTTTTGTTGTTTTTATGAAGGGGCACATCTATGGAGGTCTTTACTCCACCACCCAGAAGTTGTACAATGGTTCACATTTGTGGCAGTTATTATTCAGTGTTCTTATGTGACCTGACTCTTCCAAACTCTGATAGTAAGCCTTATCTCTTTGTCTCTACACTAGATCAAAAAGAGAAGATATTAATGTATTTGGAATATTAAATATAATCCAAAAAGCATAGCAAAGTGCCTGATGGGACTGTCTTGTGAACGATCTCACGCACACACACCTGCTAAATACTATCCTCTATATATTTAAATGATGTCACCAATGCAACACCAACAAAGCTTGTTAATGTAGTAATGTGATGATATTACTATACTTGTTCATCCATACTTCCAGGTCCAGTCTCTTCATGATAAATAGGACATCAGGAAAAGGCATAATCTTAATTGGTCTAATGGGAATAGAACCCACAATGCTAGCCTCCATTGCATGATGGTCTGAGTTAATTAATCCAACACTTACTCTGTGATGCTAGAGTCAAGCCTGTTATTCTTGCAAGGATGGAGCATGGGTGAAAGAAAACATTCTTTATTTGGACAGGGTTTCAACCTCTCCTAACAAACATTTGACCAGATCCTTAGGTTTCTTCACATGGTTATCTTCTGATAAAAGAGCTAACAGAGAAGCAAACCCATTTACCCAGTAATTGGCTACCGCAAAGCTGAGAACTGACATTAAGAAAGCTACATATATTTTGGGGGATCACTATTTGACGGGTACCACCTAAAGGAATAAACTGGCATATTATTCTAGTTTCTTAAATACAAGAGGGAAAATTGTTTTTGTAATTAGATACTTACGAGTACAGAGTCCCCTTAACTAAACTGCCTTTCAATCTTGCAAATTTGAGGGGAAAATGCATCTTCTTTGGCTTAATAATGAAACAGAAGTAAAAGGGGGTCAATAAACCTCACTGGCACTTAGTTATAGTTGTTGCAGCAGTTTTAGTCTTCTTACTTCAAGACTGCAAAAGCAGTTAAGGTATGCTCTACACAAAACCATCCCTTCCCTATGCACTCCTGTTATATCTCAGAACAGCCTACATAATTGGAAATATAGAAATAGTGGCACATGTGTGCTATGGGGAAATTTAGAGACACATTAAGCAACAAACTATGGCATGCTATAAAGCAGTGCATCTCAAACTTTCAAATCACTTGGGGGAAACTGTCAAAACGTAGATTTTGATACAGCAGTTCTGGGGCAGGGCCTAAGATTCTGCATTTATAACAAGCTCCTATGTGAGGCTGAGGCTGATGTTCCTTGGACCACACTTTTTGGTGTGGTAAGAAAGTGAATAAATCTGAGTTTTGGTTTTGACTTTAGTATATAACACATAAGAAAAATACAAATTACAAGTATTATTTATTATGTTGTTACAAGGTACCTCATATCCTTTTTGGGACTAGGAAGGACATAAAAAATGGGAAAATATCAAATTACCAAAAGTATAAACAAAAATAATATATTTAATGAATAAAGAAAGACATGTTCACGCAATTCAAAATTGTAGGAAATATGCCAAAATATTTAAAAAATAATACAGCCAGCTGATTTCAAAGTAGCAGAGTTGCTATCCCAGTTTTGCATAGAGCTCTAAAAAAGAGCCCTGGATTTGGTGTCAGGAATCCTGAGTGGTAGTGTGGGCTCTACTTTAATTAGCTCTATGTGTGAGAACTTAGGCAACCAGTTAGCCTTCTTTTTCTTTGGTTCAAAAAAAAAAAAAAAAAGAATTTGAAGCAGTTGATCTCTAAGTTCTCTTGCAGCACTAACACTTTTTTCTCTCCTTATCTTATGAGACATTTAGCCAATATAGATGATTTTCTCCCCTTTCAAATCTCTGTTTTAGCCTATTTTTTTCTTAAATCTAAGCGATGCCATAATTCCTTTAGGTTGAAGGAAAATCTGAAGTTACTTTAAAGTGAATAACTAGACCATGCCAGGTTTCCATACAGGCAGCATTCATTTGCTGGCCTTTCAAGTGTGGTAAACCCAGTGGGCCTTTACTCCCCCTGACAGAGAATCAGCCCAGCTGGGCTTTGCCCAAGGCCACAGTTCCAAGTGGAGGTTCTGCCAAAGGCCAATACCCGAGTTGAGAGGAAAACTTACCTCCACCACTTCCCTGACTTCTCAGTCTGGATTATTAATTAATTACAGATGAAGTTTTCTGACGAGTCATGTCCATGACGGGCCAACACAGAGACCAACCAAATCCTTCCCAGACGTTCATGGTGGCCCCTCCTGGAGGGAGATCACTTGGTGGGTTCAGTGATAATTCATCTGTAGAAATGACCATTTAGAGGAGTATGGAAAACTGCCATGCAAGTGTAAAGGGATTGTTTTCTTGCAAGTAGAAATGAGAAGCAGTAGAGCAGTTCTGGTTATGAGGATGAGATAGGGTTTGAATCTTCATTCTGCCACGGTATGACAATGGGGCAAGTTGACCTTTCCCTAACTCAATTTCCTCCTCTGTACAATGTGTTTGTTTTGAGGACTAAGTGAGGTCATGCATGCCCTCACTTTTCTAAAGTGTGGTCCACAGACCAGGAACATCAGTATTACTTAGGAGTATGTTAGAAGTGCAGACTCTCAGGGGTAGGGTATAGCTCAAAGTGTTAGAGTATTCACTTAGCATGCAGGAGGTCCTGGGTTCAATCCCCAGTACCTCCTCTAAAAATAAATAAATAAGCCTAATTATCTCCCCCTCCAAAAAAAATTTTTTTTAATTTTTAAAAATTAAAAAAAAAAAGAAATGAGACTCTCAAGCCACATCCCAGACTTTCTGAGTCACAATCTTCAGTTTAAGCAGTATTCACATACGCTAAGCCTTCAGCACAGTGCCTGTTTCCTAGTAAGTATCCACTCATTGAAGTCCTTGTTATTAGGATCTTCTTGATCTTCCTTCTTAGTCTCTCCTCACCACCATCCTGAGAGGTAAGCATGATAGTTCTAGCTTGCCTGGCTCCTGCATTCAGTATCAGAGCCCTGCACGGGCCTCCTCATTCACCATAATCTGAATCACCATTCAGATGAAGCATCACCATCTGGCTTTCTTCTGCTTTCTTGGCTCAGCTCCCTTCCATCGCTCCTACTTCTGAAGTTTTGAAGGTCCATTTTAAGGCATACCACACTGCCCAACATATGGAGCTTCCTAACGGATTTCATACCCTATCACATATTTACTCTCTGCACTCAATCATGTCATGTGCTACTTCATATTTTAGTTATTTTTGATATAGTTCTTATCATGGGCTCTGAAGTTAAAATTCTGTCTCTACCACTTACTAGTTTGTAATTTGGGGGGAATCACTTAACTTCTTTGAACTTCTTAAGTAAAATGTAATTTGAATGTGGAAATGTAGGTTAAAGCAAGCCAGAGTCAGTGCACAATAAATGACAACTCTTAATATTATTGTTACTGTGCTTATTGTCATTTTCATAATCACATTGTCACTTTCTCCTCACAAAAACAAGACAAGTAGTATTATATCTACTTTCAGATGAAGCCATGTAAAGTTATAATTCACCTAAAGCCATACAGTTAATTTGTATGGAACCTAGTTTAGAACTCAGTCTGCCTTCCTACTGTATCATATGACTTCATAGCGTAACATGGAACATTAGAAAGAATTCTGGATTTGGGCATGAGAAGAGGATAAATAATGCAAATGAAGGTATAACCAACTGTCAGTCCGATTTAATCCAAGTATATCAAAATCAACGAAACTATGATCTAAGTTATAAGCCTAAAATTAGGTGCCACAGCAGAATTCTACATTAAACAGCCATCCCCACAAGGTCAACTTCAAGAGTAACCCAGAGACTAACGACTAAGCCAACAAAGGTTCTTTCTTCTTTGTCTTATTTAGAGGACCACACACTTACTGGGCTTTTTGAGTATGGTCAACTCTCGGAGGCAAAGTGAGTTAATGAAGGAAGAATTATTGGCAAGTCCAAAGTGTCTAACCCCTCTGCTGGGGATGGCTTAAAAAAAATATATAGATTGAAAGGGAAGAGCACATGAATACAGGTGGAGTCAGGTTATGATGCCAACAGAAGAAGGGTCACTTGGTTCTTGAGAGACTAAAGGGAAAGAAGGAAGGAGATGTGTTTGGAAAAGTGTTGAGAGTTGGGGGAGTGCCTCCCTGAACATCTCATTTTTGCTAATGACAGCAGAAATTGATCCAGCCCCTTTGGAGAACAATTTGCAATATGGATCAAGAGCCTTAAAATGTCTTTAACCTTGTAATTTTGTTTCAAGGAATCTACCCTAGAGAGACTTGCTAAATATAGGGGAAAAATTATTATTATTAACAAGATCTATGACAGATCTGGCAATTTTGGTAGCATGATTGATGAACCTGAAGCCTGAAAGTGTTTTTTCCTCTTCAGGCTCCAGCGGTCATGCTGGAAAAGAGGTCTAACCTGGCAAGGACTTTACCATTTCTAATTTTTTTAATTGAAGTATAGTCAGTTCCATTGTGTCAACTTCTGGTGTACAGCATAATGTTTCAGTCATACGTATACATACATATATTCCTTTTCATATTCTTTTTCATTATAGGTTACTACAAGATATCGAATATAGTTCCCTGTGCTATACAGTAGAAACTTGTTGTTGATCTATTTTATATATAGTAGTTAATATTTGCAAATCTCCAACTCCCAATTTATCTCTTCCTACTCCCTTCCCCTCTGGTAACCATAAGTTTGTTTACTGTGTCTGTGAGTCTGTTTCTATTTTGTAGATAACTACTTATTTTTGTCACATGAACATGAACCTCTGGTTTTAACCTTTTACATGTGTCCTTATGCTAAGAAAGGCTGATATCACTGAAGGATTAATCACTTTATGAAAAACTTTGCCGCAGATTTTCTTAAATATCAAGTACAGTTCAGTATATTTATCTATTTCTTTAGAGACATTTTAAGTTGAAATGTATTGCCTTACCCTCAGTAATGTCCTCCCATGGAACAGCTAAGAGTACAGGCAGCATTGCCAATTGAAAATCAACCAGCACTATTATTCCAAAGTTATTTTGTCCTTAAGGAAAATACATTTCTATGTGACTTTTCAGGAACGTAGTTATTTCATAAATCTGAATATGTCTGGAATTCTTTTCCTAACTTAGAACCATTCTCCACAGCAAGATTTAAGGCAAATTCTCTGCTCATTTTACTTTGAACACATATCTGTATGTAGAGCATCTTCTTGGCTGTTAATAAAAGATCTAGAATTTTAAAAGTTAGAATAGGATGCATAGGTTTGTAAAGGCCAGAAAAAGTTACACACACTAAGTTCCTATAATGTAAATGCTCAAAGAATATTAAAGACTATTCTGAATTGGTAGGTTCACAAAAACAGTCTCTTACCTTTGTTATCTGAGAATATTCCTTAGGTTCTAGGATAAAATTGACTTTTTGGTTGATCATCTGTTTATGTAATTAGTGTAATTATGCTTTATTACATAATTAGTGTAAGTGCATGTAATCAGCTATAACATATAATTACATAATTGAGCCATTGTAAAAAATCCTTGTGAAACTGAATATAAAGCTTTGTACATCTGCAAGAGATAAACACTTTTATTTTTTATTAGGATTAGTTAAAATGGGTTTTGTTTGCTTTTGGAGTGGTTACCTTGCTCAAGTGTTAAGAGATTCCACAGAGCATTTCAAAGAAATCACGGTGCTTTCAGTTTCCCATCTTCTAAATTTCATGGTGAAAATCAGACTGTCCTCCAAACCCATTATTTACCTGATGCACAGTAGATCATTTAAAAATAGCTGTTTATAACTTTGGAGCCCTGAAGATGTAACACAAGAAGACACTATTAAGAGACAAATAGTGATGCGTTTCAAATCCTTTTATATTTAAGTATGTACATATGCCCACACTAGAACATTATTATTTCAACTCAGGATACCAGATTTGAGTTCTTTTAGTTTTCAAATAATCTAATGGAAAATACTTTTATTATGTTCTTTGCCTATAAGAAAGGTTTGAGATGGGAATTTTAAACTGTATCCTGCCCATTTATTATTATTTTTTTGCTTCCAGATTATATAAATGAATTAAATTGGTATTTACAGGTAATGGTGATATTTTATAAGTTTCTAAAAAATTAATCTGTCCTTATCTAAAAAATAAAGCTGGGTTGTGAGGTTTTTGTTTTTGTTTTGAGGTAGTGGGTTTCTAATCACTAAAATTATTTAAGCAAAGGTGCTTTTTGAGGATGTCTTAAATGGAATACTTGCATGAAATTATAAATTTTACTAAGTGACCCCTGAAATCCCTTCCAAGTCTCAGTGTCTACAAAGTCTCTTTTTATAAATCCAGGCAAATGAGAAAATCAGTTTAGTTATTAATGAGCAGGAAAGCATCACATGGCTACAAATGAGTCTGCAGTCAGGGAACAGATGCCTGTTATGAAGCCATTGGGGAAGCCAGCAATGAGCAAAACGGAATAAGGCAAAAATTATCTTTACTTATTAATATTACTTTCAGTAAAAATAACTGTGCACCCATACTGATCTCTTACTAGTACCAGGCCCCTTATTAAATGCTTTTACGTGTTTTATCTCATTGACTCTTTCCAAAAACCTTAAGAGAAATGTATCATTTCTAACTATTTTATTGATGTGTACATTGACACTTTAAAACATTACTAATTATCTAATGTGAAATTGCTAGAAGCTGGGGAATCAGGTTTCAGCCTCCATGTATCTGAGTCCAGTTCCTGGGCTCAGCCACTCTGTCATACTGCTCCCCTCCCCAGACACGTGGGCCCCTTCCTCTGCCATCTAACTCCAGGGTCCAGTGCACTCCTGCTACCCTCTACTGTCAGGTAGAAGGAAGCCGATAAACTCACTCACACAGTTCTGTTTAAGTGATGCCTTTGATTCACATTGCTTATCACAGTGGTTTTTAACCCTGGCTGCATATTAAGTCACGAGGGGAACTTTAAAACAAATACCAGTATAGAGTCTCTGATCCAAATGAATTAAATTAGAATTCTGGTTGGCATCCATATTATTGAAAACCATTGGCCTACAATGTAAATCCCAAACACCAACCCAAAGCCCTTTACAATTTGGACATTGCCTGTATTTCCACTCTCATGACCGCCCAGTACTCAGACCTACCTGCCATCCGCTGACAACCGTAAAATTGCACACCTCAGTCTATTTACAATTGCACACAAGTTTCCTTTGCCTGGAGTGTCTTTCTGGCCTTCTTTATCTGTCTGTGTCACTCATCTTTAAGTGCCTGTTTAAAAGTTACTTCCCTTGCTTGTGAAATCTTCCCTAACACCCTAGGCTGAATTAGTCATTCTCTCTTTCTCTTTCATTCTCTCCACACAGGACTGTGTTCCCTGAGGTCACAGATCGGGTAATCATTCTACCCCAGGTAATTAACCATGTCTACCATATAGCAAGCCTCTAATTCTTTCCCCATTTTTAAGGGATAAATGTTTGGATGCATTAATTAATGAATTCAAAATAGGTATTTATGATTTTGTGTGTTTCCCTTCCCAAAAACGATTTTATTTAAAATGAACTCTCCATGGAGATGATGGTGTTTAAAACAAAGCAATGGATCATTATTGGAATTCTAGGTACCAGTCAGAAAGATTCTGATCCTCAGAGTCCTATCATATGATAGCATTAATATGCATAATTATTCTCCTTAGGTGTAAACGTAAACCCACAGGAGAAAACAGGCTCCTTTGTCATATTACACATTCCTTCTCAGTTCTAGCAGGTAGGATATGATAAGCATGTATAATCTCTTTCAAATGGCTCAGTGCCCAGGATCTTCACAATGCTTCCTCCTGTGCTTGTGACAAAGTCCTGGTGATCTTGTTACAGGAAAATAGGGGGAGAGAGGATGGTCATGTTACAGGTCTCAGGTGAGTCCCTGGGATGAGCCCCGCCAAGTGAGGTTCCTTGGCTTCGCTCAGGAAAGAATACAAGAGTGAGTCATAGTAAAGAGAAAGTAGATTTATTCAGGGAGATACACATTCCATAGACAGAATGTGGTCTGTCTCAGAAGGGAGAGTGGCCCTAGTGTATCGGGGATGTTTAGTTTTTATGGGCTGGGTTATCTCATGTGCTAAGGAGTGGGAGGATTATCCCAACTATTTGGGGGAAGGGGCGGGGATTTCCAGGAATTGGGCCACCGCCCAATTTTTTGCCTTTTATGCTCAGCCTCAGAACTGCCATGGGGCCTGTGGGTGTGTCATTTAGCATGGTAATGTATTACAGTGAGCCTATAACGAGGCTCAAGGTCTATTGGAAGTTGAATCTTCTACCATCTTGGGCCTGGTTGGTTCTAACCAATTTATGTTCTATCCTCAACAGCTATGTTATTCTTGGGTGGTGTCCTGCCCCCTTCCCTCTTGTCTCAATCTTGCAAGCCAGACTGCACTGGTCCAATCTCATCTCTCTTTTTGAATGGTCATTAACAGCTGTTAGAAGCCAGCAGGTCACCAAATAACAGTGCTAGGTAGTCACTGTCATTTCCTCACTGCTTTACCCAATCCCTTTTGGCATGGATTACCAATTCTTGTGCATCACCATTTCATGTAAGGAAAGCAAATTGTGTTGGAGTCATTAGCTTTTATGGCTCTCAGCAATTTTCCAACTGTGTTTTCCATGAAACCTTTTCTACAGTGATGCTATATTATTTTACAGTAGGCCTTCCACAGCAGCGAGTCTTTCTGGTTTGGTTTTGTTATATACATATCTTGACAGAAGCCAACATGGAGAGGATCAACAATAAGCACAGACAAATCCCTGATACTTCACTGAAATGGATTTTGAGCTCATCAAAGACAAAGCTAAATAAGAGGAGGGACAATGTAGGGAAAGTTAAGACAAGATGGAGTTGGAAACCAAATCTCACAGTTGGCACATTTTGTGGCGAATCAAATAGGGTCAAGTGCAGGGCAAGTTCTCTCACCACCACACTCCTCACCTATCTTTTATCATCTTCCTTCAGACACTAATCAGGTTTGAGCCATAACAGAAAGTAGTAGCTCCCTATGATCTGCAGAAGCTAGCAGAAATCCAGGATATACCAAGTCACTACTGGAGCCCAAGGATCCTAGGGTGAAGGGCTAGTTCAAATGCAGAATGCCCCTGAGGGGAGAGTATTGAGGTTCACTCTGGAATAGATCTAGCCTGACCTTAGAGTATCCTGGGCCAATAGAAAACTCATCTGTACCTGCTACTTGGGGAGGATGCAAAGCCATGGCAATGTTTAGGGAATTAACAATCTTTAGGAATTATCACACAGATTTTCAGGGCATCAAAGGTGAACCTGTGTTTCAGAATAGAGGAGGAATATCTGAGCCAAATGCAGAAGACTTTGGGGAGGATATAAGCATTCCTGGGGGCCAAAAGATAGCTGCTTAATGACTTGAAAAGAATAGAAAAGCAGATAGAGGGGATTCCAGAAGTAGCATTGGGGAGCAATGATGCTCAGATTCTCTCTTTTATTCCCTATTGCCTATAAGAAAAACTCTCAAATCTTGCCCCAACACCAGGGATCTGGCAAGGGGAGGGATTTCTACAAGGCCAGTAGAAAGAGCCAAGAAATCAGTACATGAGCCTGAGTGGTGAGGCAATGAAGATGGATGGGAAAACACAACATGGCTTTAAGATTTCTTATAAAGCAGTGAAACAAATGATGGAGAACTGAGAGGCACTAAGGCTTGAAGGCAGAATTGAGGTGCATGATGTGACAATAGCTTGTAAGTTATGGATCAAAGAAAGGACAGTAGATGTTTCATGTCAAACTTACTCCTTTTTTTCCAAATAAAAATACATTTACCTTTATTTTTCTCTAAATATAAAGATAATTGATATTATGGTTAAAAGCTTAAGCAACACAAAATAGTTTCCAGAAAAAAATTAACCCTGCCCCCTGCAAAAGCCAAAATCACCCCAAACTTAACTGCCTAGAGAGTATCACTATAAACACTTCAATGAATACACTTGCCAACATCTCCAGAGGCATGTATAAACAGCCATTAACAGAAAAAGATTACCCTATACTTGTTCTTTTGTAACCTGATATTTCCTTCCATCATATATATAATATGGAAATTTTTTTCTATATCAGTAAATATTGATCATTTAAAATAAATATTATTCCACTGTAAGGATGTACCATCATTTATTTAACTAATCTCCTATTAAGGAATATTTAGGATGTATCCTGTTCTGATTTTTCTGTATTATAAACAAAGATCCATAAAACATATTTTTACACACATCTTTATGCACCCGACTGACTCCTTCTTTGGAATAATGCTTACAAGTGGAACTGTTGGGTCAAAGTGCAGGCACATTCACATTTCTTATTATACTGTCATTCTGCTCCCTGATCCCACCAGAAAGCTTACACTAATTACTTCTCTTCTCTTAATCTGTTCCAATTTGATGAGTGTTTCATGACATCTTGTTTTTTGTTGGCACTCCTTTTATTTCTAACGAACTGGTCATATTTCTATGTGTTCAGTGATCACTGATATGCACTATACTGAGTGCCAGTAAAGAGGAGGGGTCAGCCAGTTCTAGGCTATAGGCCAGAATCTGCCGGTGTGCCAAATCTGGCCTAAAACCCTTTATTATTGTATGGCCTGTAGGCTGAGAACAGCTTTTACATTTTGGAATGGTTGGTAAAGACATCCCAAGAAGAAGACTATTTCATGACACATGAAAATTATACGAAATTCAGATTTCTATGTTTAAGTTGAATAGTGTTGACAGGCACTGTGTGGCCAGAAAGACCTAAAATATTTACTGTCTGGTCCTTACAAAAAAAGTTTTATGAAACTCTGGTATAGGGTCATGATTAAAAGTAGAGATTTCAGAGCCAAGACATCCTGGATTCATATACCTGCTCCACCATTTGCTATTTATTTGACATTGGATAATATACTTAATTCTCTGTGCCTCAATTTGTATTCATCTGTACAATGGAGAAAATAATAGTACCAACTTCAAATGTTTTGAGGATTAGGTGAATTTAGCACTTATGCTAGTGCCCAGTGTAAGTGCTATATAAATATCATCTATTATTTATATTCTTTTCAGTATAATTTATCATCCATATTCTTTGCCTATCTTTCCTTTGTTGTCTATTAAATTAAATTAAGGAAGCTTTTGCATAATAGAGTTTAGCTCTTATCTCTGACGTATTGTAATTTTTTCTAGGTTGCTGGTGATTTTTTAACCTTGAAGGTAACTTTAATTTTCTCTAAGAAAGCCTACTTTCAATTTCTTACCTTAATTCTAGTTGTGGTTTTATAAAATATTAGTAAACAAAGGATGTCAAAATGAAATCATCTAGTCCAACTACCCTTCTCAAGCTTAATTATCCCCCTAAAATATCCAGAAGTAGATGAGAATTCACTACTTTCTAAATTGGGCTCTCCCACTGTGCCCAATTTTAATTTGCATAAACACAAATGGCAAATTTAATACCTCTTCCTTGTGTAAAGCCTCCAAACATGGGGAAATAGGCATCCTCTCATCTTCACCTTCTTCCACCCACGCCTCCACTCCAGGATTTCAATTTTAGATGCTAAACCTGTCGAAGGCCTTCAAGTGATTTTCCTGTGACATGGATTCACTGATCCCATTCACCATCATAGCTCTTCCTCTTAACACAATCCAATTTGTCGTGACGCCTTTTGTGCCTTATTCTGCAATGTGAAAACATCAGATTTAACACAGTCTTGCAGTTAACTTCTAATATCTCATCATATATAATACCCTATTAGGGCTTGGGGACTCCACAGCTCCAAATTCTAGAAGCCTCTAACTTTTATTGATCAGAACCATTTATAGTGTAAATTGCTTGCTCCTGGGACTTCTCCAGACATTAGCACAGCACATATACTATGTAAAATGGGATCCAGAGACTCTGTACAGCATATTAAATAAGTACTAGTGGGATCTCTGGCCTTCATATCTGACACTAGGGTGAAAAGCATACTTATTGCTGCCTCTCATGATTTGGGGCATGGCACACCTTCTCATGGTTATAATGATGCTTTGGGCTTTGATGCAGACACGGCTCAAAACTTAGAATGGGGATGTGCCTATACATATAGATATCTATATATTCAATGTAGAACTATACATAATCTTCATCTCCCATAGAATGAGAACAGTCGATATCTCCTTACCAGAGTTGGGTTCATATCTTTTTATGCGGGGGAGGGTAATTAGGTTTATTTATTTTTTAACGGAGCTGCTGGGGATTGAACCCAGGACCTCGTGCATGCAAAGCACACACTATACCACTGAGCTATACCCTCCCCTCCTCCAGAGTTGGGTTTATTTCTTTCCAAAATCTTAAAAGTGGGCTAGCATGCATTTCCCAGTAGCCAGCAAAGCTAATAGGTGACAGAATACATTTCAGACATTAAAATATTATTTATCTTGACTAATCATAAATAAAATTTACCTAAATATATTAATAATTTCTCCCTCCCATCCAAATGGCATATGGAGTCATATCTGTGATTTTATAAAGCTGCTGTTTAAGGTGAAGCTGGTCTTACAATAAACAACTTTGTGAAAAAGAAAGTGACTTGGAGTAATGGGTTTTTTTCCTCAATTGCAATGAAATAAACTTGTAACTTCCAATCAAAAATAATTAGATATGTGACATAAAGCAAAGTAACCTACACAGTAAAAAAAAAAAAAAAAAAAAAAAAAAGTCTAAAAATTAAGGAACGTGTCTTCTGCTTTCCTATTTTGTAAAATTATAAAACATTAGGATTTCACACCCCTCCAAATATACATTATCACTAATGCTGAACAAGTAATAAAACAGGGGGTTTAAAGATAAGAAATGCTGCAACTGAGTCAGTCTCATGATCTTATCTTTTACCAGTGCAGGGTCACATACTCTGCAGCCATTGTCCCTTACTGGTTCTGTGATACCCCTGTGAAGCCAGACACCAGTTTGGCTGGCAGGATTAGAAGAGCTCATAAATAGAGAGATATAAAGCTGTATGTATTTAACATATACATCTCAATGAGTCTAGGATAGGTACACACCCATGAAACTACCACCACCATCAAGTCTTTAAACATACCCCTCACCTCCCAAAGTTTCTTCCCACCTCCTTTGTTGTTACTTGTTTGTTCAGAAAAGTTCTTAATTGATATTCTTCCTGTCTTGCTATAGGAGTAAGATAGTCCCCTGCCTAGCTCCAAAGTCTTATATATGATCCAACAATCCCACTCCTTGGCATATATCAGGAGAAAACTCTAGCTGGAAAAGACTCCTGTACCTCAGTGTTCATAGCAGCACTATTTACCATAGCCAAGACATGGAAGCAACCTAAATGTCCATCAACAGGTGGCTGGATAAAAATGTGGTGTATATACACACACACACACACACACACACACACACACACACACACACACACAATGGAATACTACTCAGACATAAAAAAGAATAAAATAATGCTGTTTGCAGCAACATGGATGGACCTAGAGATTATCATACTAAGTGCAGTAAGTTGAAAGAGAAACACAGATGCCATATGATATCACTTCTGTGTGGAATCTTAAAAAAAAAAGATACAAATGAACTTATTTACAAAACGGAAACAGACTTACAGACATGGAAAACAAACTTATGGTTACCAGGGGGTGGGAGGAAATGGGGGAGGGATAAATTAGGAGTTTGGGATTATCAGATACAAACTACTATATATAAAATAGATAAATAACAAGGTCCTACTGTATAGTACAGGGAACTATATTCAATTTCTTGTAATGAGCTGTAATAGAAAAGAATCTGAAAAAAATATATATGTATGTATATGTATAACTGAATCACTATGCTGTATACCAGAAACTAACACATTGTAAATCAACTATACTTCAATAAGATTTTTTCTTTAAAAGGCTTATATTAGAGAAAACTTTATATTCCCATTATAAGAGTGCACAACCCCCTTCAAGGTCAGCACCTTCCTATCACTATAGCAACCAGAGAGGTAATAAGGAGGATTTATGGCCTTCCATTATGACCTCAATCTTGATAGGTAGTGCTGAGGGGGGGCACTTATCTCCTTGTGCACTCAAAGCACCTTGTTAACAATCTGCTGAACATCCTCCCCATTTGCATTTCTCTCATTTGTCAAGAATCAATAGATCAGACAAATACTCCCAGATTCAATAGATCCTACTAATAAACTGGAAGAACAGTGAGAAGCATTTTAAAGTGATAAGAAAGTACAGTCTATTGGTAGCAGCTCAGCTTAATGAAAATAGAAAACCAGATGAGCTATAACGTGACCGAATCTTAGGGAATAATGGGGAAGCTTTGCTAAACTGAGCAAATTTGCATCTAGACTCCTGCTGTTTGAGGGGGAAACCAATATACCAGACTTGATTCCAATTCTTTTTAGAGTTATGGGAATGGGCTTCCAGAGAAAGAAGGGAAATAATTATGGAAATAAAGCTACATCTGAGTTGAAAGTTGTTAACTTTGATGTGTGTACCTGTATATACACATAAAAACCCATAGGGGCATACACTTAAGTCCATTCCCCATACGTTCATTCTCTGTCTCAATAAAAGTATCCCCTTTTTTTAAACCTTTGTCTTTTGGCAAACAGATATATTAAGTCTTAGAAAGTGTGAAAAAAAAAAAGGAGCATTGGTATCCTCCTTCCTAAGTGGGTGAAATGAAAAATGTAAGAGCTGGGAGAGGGAAAAACATCTTAAAAAATGTTTTGTACAATGACAACTAGAAAAAAAAAATCAACTCTTTTCTCCTGAATCTTTACATCTCTAAATATAATAAACATTAATTTTTTAAAATTAGAAAACAACTTTTACAAAGTAGTGTATTTTGTTTTACACCCAAAGATAGGGGCTAAAAAAAATTGCAATAAAAGGCTGTACAAATTCAAACAGAACACATCTGGTGATCGATTACTTTCTACCCTCTGCCAGTCCCTGTTTTCAATGCTGGTCGGGCTAAAATTCTTATTTTTTGGGAGCCATGGGCCATACCATCAGCAGGGAGAGGAGGGAAGAGCATTCACATTTCCTTTTATTTCCTGCAGCCATGTGCTCCTGGGGAAGAGTTCTGAGTGACGATCACTAAGTTCAAGACTTCCCAAACTTGACTGCCCCTCAGCATCACTCAGGGAGTTTGTATATTCCCCCCAAATACACATTTACGAGCCCCACCTCTACCTGCTGAATCAGAATACTCAATTACCTAGGGATTTGCTTATTTATTTGTAATAGGAAATGCATAACTATGGTTCTAAATTCAGAAGGTACAAATACAATTTTTTTAATGGAGGTACTGGGGATCAAATCAAGTACCTCGTGCATGCTCAGCATGTGCTCCACCAACTGAGCTATAACCCCACTCCCCTACAATTGTTGATGGACAATAAAAAGTAATCTTGTTCACTCCTCTCCTCTAGTTCCACTATCCTGAGGACACCACTGTTACCAGTTTAGTGAATATAATGTTACCAGTTTCTTGAGTATTTTATGAAAACAACTGCATATTCAAGCAAATGTGTGCATATATATCATTTTATCACAAAGAGTAACAAGCTATACACACTGTTTTGCATCTTGTTTTATCCACTTCCCATAATGTTTTGAAATTATTCCATATTATTACATAAAGGAATGTCATTTTTTTTTATAGTTTCACAGCATTCCATCGTTCGGATAAGCAACAATATATTTGAACAGTCTCCTACTGCTGGAGATTCAGATTGTCTTCCCCATGTTTTGCTATTACAAAACAATGCTACAATGAATATTCTACTTATGATTTTTTGCACATGTGCAAGTGTCTACACAGTATAAATTCCTAGAAATAGAATTTTCTGATCCAAAGGTATGTGAACTTTTTTTATTTTACTGCACATTGCCAAATATCCCTCCACAAAAAAATGTGCCAATTCTCATTAAGAATTTGTAGATTTCTATAAAATCCCCCAAGTGATTCTAATGATCAGACAGGAGTAGAGACCAGTGGTCTAGAATATCAGCTAGTGTGCTTGGATTTGTTGATTGGATCCTTTGCTAATTTTTCTGCAAAGACTTCTTTGAAACTTTCCCTGTATCATCTAACCCAATACTTCTCAAAATTTAAATGTCCATATGAATCACTGGGAGAATGGTGGCTCTTGTTAAAAGGCAGATAACTTGAAATTCTCTATTCTAAGAAGCTCCCGGGTGAGGCTAACACTGTGGTCCACGGACCATACTTTGAATAGCAATGTCTTAAGGAACTCCCTTGGTCAGCTGCACATAGATTAGCACTTAGATTGTACTGCTTAGTACAGTAGTGCTCAAAAGTTTTAGTCTTAGGACCCCTCAGAATTCTTAAAATTATAGAGCATCCCCCCCAAAAAAGCTTCGTTTATGTGGGTTAAATCTGGATATTTACCATATTTGGAATTAAAACTATAATTTTTTTAAATGTTTATTTCATTTCAAATAATAATAAATCCATAACATGTTAACATAAATACCGTATTTTTTAATGAAAACATTTTCCAAAATAAAGAGAATTAATGAGAAGAGTGGCATTGTTTCCATTTTAAAAAAGTCTCTGACATCTGGCTTAATAGAACATAGCTGGAATTTGTATATATTTCTTCATGCAATCTGTATTGCACATCAGGTAGCCTCTGGAAAACTCCACTCTGTGCTCGTGAAAGATCAAGAGTGAAAAAAGCAATATCCTAATATTATAAGGCAAATCATATGGACCTTTTAGATCACCTAAAAGGTTCTTGGCTGTCCCCGGGAGTCCCCACACCACACTTTAAGAACCACTAGTTTGGTGTCTCCTCTTTCTGCGACACCGTAGAGACTACCGATCCTTTTTTGGAGGGTAGGGGTGGGGAATTAGGTTTGTTTGTTTGTCTATTAATTGAGGTACTGGGGATTGAACCCAGGACCTCATGCACACTAAGCACGCTCCCTACCACTGAGCTATACCCTGCCCCCATACAGACTTCTTAAGAATAGAGACTGTATCTTATTATCGTTCTTTATTTCCATAGAGCTATCTCACATTAAGTGTGGAATCAATGTTTCTTGATTTGCTGATAATGAGAATCAGATTTTGCAAGGTATTCTCATCCTGTTCCTTTGCATGGGCTGGACCATGAACTGGAACATGGAGATATCAGGGGAGAGGGGGAATAAGCCTCTTTTCACTCACCTCCTCCATAAAGGGCTGACAGTCAAAGATACGAGGCTCACCTATAAAGAAACTAATTCCATTATGGTATTATTACGAAGTAACTTTATATCAATTCTTTTATTTGATGCTAAAAATAAAACCTACCAGCTAGGTAGAGCAGTTGTTATTATCTTCATTTTATAGATAATGAAACTGAGACTCAAACCAAGTTGCCCAAGTTTTTATAGCTAGTAAGTGACAGGTGAGCCAGGGTGGAGAAAACAGAACTCAACCTTGGATCATGAATGGATTGAAGGAAAGGTTTAATGTATTTTATTGTGTACTCTTTTTTGTGTCATGGGATGTAATACCATTTAGGGTTGAGAATATTTATAATAAGGTGCCTTTATGGTGATCGAATGTTTCCAGTTCTTTGGGAGCATTCAATCACCTGCTGAAGCTGTTTATTGCCTGATGCTTGACAATAAACATTATCCTTCAAATTGCTTTCTGCTATAGTGCTGTTGCATAATTAGGTTTTCCAGGAAGTCTGTCTTGGTGTCATCATAATTTTCATTAGCCTAGTGAGTAATGACAGCTTCTTCTGCTACCAGACAGATGTGATTATTTCTTAATAAGCCTAGTATGTTATCTTCCAAAAGAGAAGACCAGGGTGGCAATTCAGGAGCTCAGAGTCCCTGTGGAAAGAAAGGACAATTTCTGTTTGGTTGAGAGTTGGAAGTTCTGTAGTCACTGACAAAACTCTGGAAGCACAGTCCAGAGTGCTGACCCTCTCATCAGAGCTCTGATCCACAAATCGTAACAATTGAACCAGTGTCCTAGGCGGATTCTGGCCTTCTTTGGCCATTTTGAAACTTGGAGCCCTTAAAAACTATAGTAAAAAATGCTGAGAGGCAGGAAGTGTAGTGAAGACTAGGATGCTCTTCTAAATATGCCTCAAAGCTCACCCCAGGGGTCTATCAGTTGAAAAGTAAAAATGAATACAGTTAACTGGCAAATGCTGGTTCTACATAATTCAGATTTCAGTTGTTAGCTGAAAAATCCAGTTAGAGAATCTGGTGGTTAGTCTTGGCTAGACAAAATATATAGACTCAGGCTGTCTGTGCATGTGTGTGTGTGAGAGAGAGAGACACGCAGGGAGGGAGGAGGGGTGAGAGAGACAGATGAGATGAGATTTAGGCTTGGCCATTTGGTATCATCCAGAAATCACCCTTATTAAAAATCAATTAATAAAAACTCTTTACAGTTTCAAGTGTATTATTTTCATTTAGTTTAACCACAGTTAGGGATATAACTAAAAAGAAATACTTGGGAAGAGATCAGCAGGACTTTTTTTTATTATCTAACTAATCCATAAAACATGGAGAGTCACAGATGATACTCCAGTTTAAGAACTGATGACAATGAAAGCTGTGAGTACGTGTGTGTTATCTTTTACTGAGGATAAATTTCCTGGCTTATTAAATAGCTCACTTTGCAGTGAAATTGGTTCATATGAAGCTTTTCTATATAGACACAGCAATTGTCTTTTTTTTTTTGAGATAGATATTTTCTTACTGACCTTTCTCTTAAGTTTCATATATTCAGTGTTAGAAGTCTCCAATGATAAAGTAGGATTTGTACTTTACCCATTAAATTTTTTATTAGGTGGTGGGGATTATGTATTATGCTGAGTAGCAAAACATAGTAGATTCTTAAAAAATAATGGAGTCGAGTATGTGAAGTAACTACCACTGGGGGGTAATCTGCTTTGTCATTTTGAATCCAAGGCAGAAAGAAAACGAAGGTCCTTTCCTAGAGTTACTATGCAAGAAAAAAAATTCCCTAATTGTGGACCAAACCATAGACAAGTAATCAATACACGATTTATATAGCCTGCAAGCAGCAGAAATCAGGGAAGAGGGAATGGAGATGATTCTACTTAACCATCATTATCAAACACAAATAACTGTGAGAAATATATTTTTATTTAATAGAATCTAATGAGGTTAACAGAAAATTGCCAGTTTATCTATAACATGGAAAACTAGGCTTCAGAATGAATCCTCTAATACTGTCTCCACTCTTTACTCTCTCTCCAAAAGAATCAGTCTATACTGCCTGAGAATTCTCACCAAATATTTCTGTCACTCTTAACCCTCTTGAGGTCACTGTCTTTTAAGTAAGTTAGTATTTATCAAGTGCTGAGAATGAACAGATAGATTGCTGTACAGCTCAGTATAGGTGGTTATACAAAAATGGAGGATGGAATCTTTGCCCTGATGGCTTTCACAATCAATGAGAAAGACAAGCAAATAAAAACAATCATGCCTAGGGGGAAGGTATAGCTAAGTGGTGCTTAGCATGCAAGAGGTCCGGGGTTCAATCTCCACTACCTCCATTAAAATAAATAAGTTAACTAATTAATTAAAAACCTAGTTACCCCCCCCAATAATAATAAATGTCTCCATTAAAAACAAACAAAAATAATCATGCCAGAAATATGTAAATGTATATATTACTGCCCACATGGAGAAAGTAGCCTGGTTTAAAACAAGATCTGTAAATTTCCAATCAGCACCTGCTTAAGTGTAAAGACAGGATGATTTAGAGCTTAATACAAAAACTGATTTTTTTTTAGTACAGAGTTCTAATTGCCATCCCAATTTGAATCACTGAATAAATGATTTTTATCTGTGCTGTACAAGTTAAGTTTGATAGCAATTTGCAAATTATTTGAGAATTACCATTTTTCTCATTATATTATGTAAGCATCCACTATACACCCAGCAACGAGCTACACGTCCTCATAAACAAGCAAACCAGGAAGCAGGGTAGAAGACGTAAAATATTTGGATAAACCACAGGACTCTCCAGTTTCAACATTATGTGGAAATACAGAGTGAGCATTATTTCTGCTTTAGTTTGGGGAGTTCTCAAGGAACATGGAGATCAATATCATTCAGTTTAATATAAAACATTGACAGCAGCAATATGCCCAAGCTCTCTGCACAGTTTCATGGTGTATGGAGATGAACAAGTCCCGATCTCTGCCCTCAAGGAATTTATAAACAATTGTACAAAGAACTCTAGTTTGAAGCCATATGTTATTAGTAGCATTAGACAGGACCACCCAAGATGCTATGGGGACCTTATAATAAGGGTAGTAAGAATACATCATCTTGTGATAAGGAAAGGCTTCACAAAAGCAGCAGAACTGAAGACAGACTTTGAGATGGATAGGCTTTCAGAGCAGTATCGGAAAACATATAGAGGCAGGAAAGCTTTGCTGGGTGAATTCAGACTAATGATTAGTTTATTTTGGCTACAAGGGAATCGGGATGGAACGAGTTAGTAGAGTACCTGGATAAGCTGGTGGTGTTAGGACCATTGTGATGCTTTACTTTTACTCATATCATTGCCCCTGGCTGAAGTGTTCCCCTTCCTTCTAAACTCCCTGTTCCACTCAACTCCTCCCCTTTCTTCAAAAACCAGCTTAATTTTCTTTTCTTTCTTTCTTTCTTTCTTTCTTTCTTTCTTTTTTTTTTTTTTTTTTTGCTTTTTCAGGTTTCCTTTGAGTACTCCAGGCCTTCTCTGATCAATATATTTATCATTTAGCACTTCATGAACCACCCTCTTGTATTGTTCATAGTCATACCTGTTACACTGGCTGTGAACATACCAAGTCCTTCCTGACTGGCTTTTACCACCTCCAAGGTAAAGTTAGCTTACCCATTAAAGGCCAGGCTTACTTCTTCTAATGTGCTTTCTGTGATAAGAGGCATTCTTACTGACTGCTCTGCATCCCTCTGGAACCACAGCAGAAGTACTGTCACAAGGGCTATTGGCTCAGGGCTTAATACCACCTTCAAAACTGAGTTACTAACACAGTATCTGTACTTTTCCAGAATTTTCTGCAAGATGATGCTCTTAATGGGCATCTCACCATGTAGCAGTACCCGATGACAAAAATAATGTTATCACCATCATTATGACTCTAATTTTAATAACCTCAAATATTTGTTGAGTGTTTTGTATGTGTCAAAAGCTATGCCAGGTGCTGTGTATGTTTCATTTCATCTAATTGAGGCAGCAACCTAATGATGCAGGTGCTGTTATTAACCCCATTTCACAGACGAATATGTTGAGGTGCTTGACTTAATAGTAGTCCTGATATTGGCAAAACTTCTGTTTGACTTGAGGGTCCTTGCTCCTTATAATCTACTTCCCTGCCTCTCATTCATAGGTTAACACCACTCAGTGCTTCTTTAATACAGAAAAAAATTTTTACAACCCATTAAATAAAACATGGCAGGAATCTGATTTGCATACATGAAAACTTTACACGCACATGAAAGATTCTCTTCTGAATGGCACTATAGCTGCCCCTGTGGGAACGGCAGCTTCTTCAAAGGACTGTGAGAGCTCAAGTTCTTTTTCAAATATTCTCCTAATGAAGTGTCAGCTCAGAATGGTGCCACCCTTCAGGGAAGGCTTGCTGATCCATCAACCCCAGCTAGTACTTTTGCTTGTTTGTTTGTTTTTGCTTTACACATCATCTCAAGTTCTTGAGCTAAAAACTCTAAAAATACATATTTAAATAGAGCATAACAAGGCTTGTACTAAGAGCTAAAAAAAAAATCATTTCTCAAGAATATGAAAATGAATATATGTATGTATATGTATGACTGGGACATTTTGCTGTACAGAAATTGACATAACATTGTAAACTGACTATACTTCAATTAAAAAAATCATTTCCCTAATTGTATAAAATAGAAACATCTATCTTCCATTAACCTCTTAGCTATGAAGACTAAAAGGGTAGCTACTGGGGAGAGATGCATCATTTAAACTAAAGGTGGGATCAACTTCTGAGCATGATAGTGCCCTAAGAATGTTTAGGGCATCACAGGACATGTCCATTCAGAGTAAACTAGGGTATTAGGAGGGTATTATTTTCCTATGGCTGCTGGAAAAAAATTACCATAAATTTGGTAGCTAAAAAATACAAACAGAAATGTATTCCATGACAACTCTGAAGAACAGAAGTCCAAAATCAATTTCACTGAGCCCAAATCAAAGTATCAGCAGGGTCATGCTCTCTCTGTATCATCTAGGGTAGACTCTGTTCCTTGCTTCCTCCAGCTTCCAGTGACTGCTAGCATTCCTTGACTTGTGGCCACATCACTTCTGTCTCTGCCTCCATGGTCGTACTGTCTCCTTCTCTTCCATCTGTCATCTCCCTCCACTTTCCTCTTACAAAGGATACATGTAGTTTCATTTAGGGCTCACTCAGGAAAATCTCTCCATCTCAAGAGCCTTAATTCAATCACATTTGGCAGGATCCTTGTTCCAACTCACATAACATTCATAGGTTCTAGGTATTAGGACCTCATAACTTTGGGGATCATTAGTCAACCTACCACAGATAGAAAAATAGTCAAATAAGGCAGTTTGTTGATTTAGCCATGTTTATACTGAATATGTTCCATTTGTTCACAGACATCTTACTTCAAGAACAGTGACCTCTGTGCCTTCAGTTATTCCTCTCCTCCTCCAGCCAAGCATTATCCATACCACATTAGGGGTGGTCTTTCTGAAATACTTATTATTCCCATGGCTCCCCGCTGTCTAAAGGAAAGTAACATACAAATCAGTTATTATGGAAGATGGCTGCAAACTTCTTCTTCAGCTGGTCCCACGTCTCCTTTCTGGCCTCATCCTCTGTTACTGCATCATGTGCCTCCCATACCTCAGTCACAATGAACTGGTGTTTGCTGCCTGAGAAAGTCATGCTCTTTCAAGTCTGGTTCTTTCTCCATCTCCCAGACTCTTTCCTCCTTCATCTTCGTTTAAGGCTCAATATAAACATCTCCTGTATAAAGCACTTCCTCAGGGCAGTCTGATGTTTTCTCTTCTGTGTTCCCATAGTAACTTGTGCAAAGGTTATCTTATAATTTATCATATTTAATTTTTAAAATCTGTTTAATGTCTATCATCTTATGGTATATTATAAACTAACTCAAGGGCAGGAGCATTGTGGTAGGATGAATGATGTCCCCTCACCCAAAGATGTCCATGTGCTATTCCCCAGAACCTTTGAATATGTTACCTTACATGGTTACTTTACATGGCAAAAGGGACTTTGTAGATATGCTTAAGGTTATAGGCTTTGAGATGGAGAGATTATTCTGAATTAGCCAAGTGGGACCAATCTAATTGGAAGCATCCTTACAAGAAGGAGACAAGAGGTTTCAGATACCTATAGGAAGAAGATGGAAGTATAAAAGCAGAGGTCAGATAGAAAGAAGATGCTATGCTGCTATCTCTAAAGATGGAGGAAGGGGCCATGAGCCAAGGACTATAGGTGGCCTCTAGAAGCTGGGAAAGGCAAGAAAACAGATTTCCCCCAAGAGCCTCCAGAAGGGACACAGCCCTGCCACCATCTTGATTTTTTTAGGCCTTCTGATCCCCAGAACTGTAAGATAACAAGTCCATGTTTAAAAATAGACTTACCATATGATCCTGCAATCCCACTCCTGGGCATGTATCCAGAGGGAAACTTAGTTCAAAAAGATACATGCACCCCAATGTAGAAGCACTGTATACAATAGCCAAGACATGGAAACAACCTAAATGTCCATCGACAGATGACTGGATAAAGAAGTTGTGGTATATGTATACAACGGAATACTACTCAGCCATAAAAAATAAAATGCCATTTGCAGCAACATGGATGGACCCAGAGATTGTCATTCTAAGCAAAATAAGCCAGAAAGAGAAAGCAAAATACCATATGATATGACTTATATGTGGAATCTAAAAACAAACAAACAAACAAACTTATTTGTAAAACAGAAACAGACTCTCAGACATAGAGAACAAACTTGTGGTTACCAGGTAGGGAGGGGGATGGGAGGGGATAAATTGGGAGTTAGAAATTTGCAGATACTAACATATATATATATAATAGATAAACAACAAGTTCACGTTGTATAGTGCAGGGAACTATATTCTATACCTTGTAGTAACTTATGGTGAAAAAATATGGAAACGAATATATGTATGTTCATGTATGACTGAAGCATTATGCTGTACACCAGAAATTGACACAGCATTGTAAACTGACTATATGTCTTTTTATATATATACACACAGACACACACACACAAATAAAAAAGAAATCCATGTTGTTTGAAGTCACTAAATTTGTAGTAATTTGTCCTACTCTCACTTTGAATGCCAAGTACAGTGCCTGGCATACAGTGGGTGTTCAATTCATTTGCTGAATGAATCAGCAAAGATAGTAATTACTCTGTTGGTGGGGCAGTCCACTAAGATATTTGGTCAACATTGTAGATCTTAATACTATTGTAGTGAGGAGCATAATTTTACCTTTAGTAGGTTCTCTAATGTTTAGCTCAGTGGCCTTCTAATCTGAATTTCAGAGGACACTGAAATACATTTCTGAGAAACAGATATGTTTGAAGTGTTACTGTTGGGCCTACCTTCCCACACCCCAGTCCTAGTACTCAGACCAGAAGCATATAGAAGACAACCGAACTTTTTAGATTTTACCTTTATTCCTACAGATTAAAAAAAAAATGCATGCAGTGGAGGGGATAAAATGCTTCCATTGATCCCTTTATGATAATCTAGTGTGAAGAAAAGAATACAAAGCAGCACAGGAAACATTTCAAAGACATTGTTAGGATTGTTTTTTCTTGAAAAACCGCATGGGTGACTCCTCCGGCCACCTCTCCCACCTCATACTCGACTCCAGGTTGTGAACTAAACCTGCAGCTTTCTGGACCACTCAACAAATAAAATAATCTGGTTGAAAGGACCATTGTGTATGACCTTGGAAACTTACTCTGCAGCCACTCAACATTATTTTTTTAAGAATCTACTATGTTTTGCTACTCAGCATAATACATAATCCCCGCCACCTAATAATAGTAAATTTTTTATTAGGCCAAGGTTGTGGATTCCAGAAAAGAACCTAATAAAAAGGCCTAAGCCCTGCTTTTTACTATTTCTCGGTGCCCAGCTATCTCCAGGAATCCACTGGAACTGCATCCACTCATCCCACCATTTAAAGATCAAAACTACAGCCATAAATCTAATTAGAAAGATTTTGCTTGACTTATCAGAAACTGCATTCTCAGAGGTGGATATAACATAGGAAGTGAGGGTTTCTTTTGAGGATATCAAACAGGATGTTGTAGTATAAATCTCTTATTAAATACTTACTAAATATTAAAATGCCAGAAAGTGTGAAATATGTATCTGGAAGTTTTAGAGAAGAAGGCAATAAGGGATGACCAGTTTACATTCAGATGCCGCCAGACAGAAATACTCTCAGGCAGGCTACTAGTCTGAAAGGCAAGGACAAACGGCTATGAGCTTCTCTGATGCCAGCACTTACCAGGGAGAAGAGTCTAGGTTGGGCTGACAAGGAGCTCATTCTCTCCGTGGGGCTGCATATTGAGAGAGATCATAGGTTATCCTTCTGAATTCTTTCCCCTGCACTAGTTCTCTAAGAGGACTCATTAAGAGCCAGCCTAAGGGGTAGGCCTCATGAGACTATGGGGCCCTGGTTATCCAAAACACATCTCTTCACCTGCTTGCTGAGGCCTGAAGGTCCTTTAATGGGAAAAACTTGATAGGCCACAAGTGGAGCAAAATGACTGAAAATTTGAATGCCTGATTGAGGCAGTGAAAGAACTGAAATAGTAATCAGTCAGTCAAATCATCAAGGGTCAGTATCATCCCTGAAACTGTCCTTGGTCCAAGAGGAGAGAGGAGGAGAAAAGAGCAGGAGGACACTGGGCAGAGAAAGGGATGCAGGAAGAGACGCCTAGAGATGATGAACAGATAATTATTCCTATTTACCCCTTTTAGGTGGGACACATAGAAATTGCAGGGAATTTTTGACATGGCTGACTGCAAAGAAAAATGTACCTTGCTCTGCTTTGCATGTTTAATAAAGTGGTGGGTGTTTTTTTGTGTAAGTGGAAGGAAAAGAAAACAATATTCCTAAGGTTTACTCTAGCCTTGGGCTACAAAGTCATACCTGAAAATTTATCTGGTTCTGGTGAAAGAAAAAAAAATTCATTTCAAATTTCCATTTGTTCTTTGAGCTGCTAAAGATAAGTCCTGAGGCTCAGAGACATAGAAAACAAACTTATGGTTACCACAGGGGGAAGCAGGGGAGGGGATGGGAAGGGATTAATTGGAAGTTTGAGATTTGCAGATACTAACTACTATATATAAAATAGATAAACAACAAGTTTCTTCTGTATAGCAGGGAACTATATTCAATATCTTGTAGTAACTTATAATGAAAAAGAATATGAAAAGGAATATATGTATGTATATGGATGACTAAAACATGATGCTGTACACCAGAAATTGACACAACATTGTAAACTGACTAGACTTCAATTTAAAAAAAAAAGATACAGTCCTGAAGTAAATAGTTCTTGTTTGAAAATGCTCATTATCAGGTCTTTTGTTTATACAAAGTAGGTCTCGTCAGGGATAAAACTTGAGAGTTAAAATGGAAGAGGAATTTGGAGGTTTGGAGTGGCATCCACGAGAAAGAATAAGACATTGTAGGATTGTACAATGATTGTAGGAAGAAATCAAATCCAGAGAAAGAAGTTTCTTGTTTGTGTGTCTCCACCCCCGACCAAAGAGGATCTACTAAATGAAGCATCCCTATTCTTTCATACACTAGTAGGTAAAGATGCCATAGAGGTGGTCTGGGGGCCAACACTCAGCATCGTCTCAAGGTCCTGCATGCATTCTTCCCTCTCCTTTGTTTTCTTTTTCTACTCTTCTTATTTTCTTCTCTCATTATCTCACCACTTGATCATTCAACTAGTATTTATTAAGCATCTATTGTGTGACAGGTATCAGGTTACGTGTTGGGTCTACGCATTTGAAGATCACAGTCTAAGGACAAGTAAATATACTTTCTGGAAGGCATGTAGAAAATTTGCATCACATAACCTTAAAGGTGAATGGCCTTTAACCCACAAACTGCACTTTATAACAAATAATAAGAAAAGGATTTTCAGTAAAGCATTTTTTTTGTGGTTAAAAAATATAAATGTTGAACAATAGAGGACTGGCTATGTTATGTAGCTATTAAATCATATAAACTAGTAATATTTAACTGTATGGAGATATTTTTATAATATATTAAATGGCAGAAACATGATGTAATACTAAAACCGAGTCCCCCCCAAAATCAAGTTCCTTTGCCGAGTTTATGGTTAACTTCTCTATCCAAAACTTTAATCCCTCTCTTTTCCTGTACCTGTTCCCCTCAAGATTGAGGAGTATCAAAGAAAAGGGGGACTGAAACCAAGCAGGACCCTGCAGGGTCCTCCCAGGTACAAAAACCCCATGTCCCATTTCTTGTTTGTAGAATAAGGCTTTATTTAGTCTCCTAGGCCTTCCCTGAGTTCCAAAATGCAGATACAGGCAGTTACTAATTAGGGAAAAGTAGGGGAATGCAGAAATAAAGGAAAAGCAGTTAAAAAAGAAAAATAATGACAATAGTTTAGCGATAAAATAGTTCTAGTTTCTCCTCAAGGAGTATACATAACAATCTGATGGGTATCTTTGAGTTGTTCTTCAGGAGCTAAGGCTCCCTGCCCAGGTGGAGGACGGTGACTACATGCTGAGCACAAGCACGAAGACCCCCAGGCTGGCTGGAACCAGAAGGTGGGTGAAACACCGCCCTGTTACCTCACCACCAACCAATCAGAAGAAAATCATGCATCCTGCAGCCCTCACCCCCAAATGTTGCCTTTAAAAACCCTTCCCTGAAAGCCATTGGAGAGTTTGGGTCTTTTGAGCATGAGCTGCCCTTACTCTTTGCTTGGTGCCTGCAATAAACATCATGCTTTCTTTCCTTCACTATAACTCAGCATCAGTGAATTGGCTTTGCTGCATGGCAGGCGAGTGGACCCAAGTTCTGTTCGGTACCAATACCACATATATTATATGATATGATCCCCAAATGCATATATAAATATACAAATAGAGAAATAAGCAAAAAATGGGAAGACTACATACAAAAATGCTCTCAGTGTTTTTATCTTTGAGTGGAGAGATTATGGGGGATACTTTAAAATTTTCCACCATCTGTATTTTGATGTTTCCCTAGATTTTATAAGATAAACATGTAGTACTCTTAAAAATGACTCTTTAAAAACAATTCTGTACCGAACCATTTCATTCTTTAGTATTATTAAGCCATATCTTCTTAATTATTATTATTTTTTATTGGTGGAATTTCCAACAGTTACTAATAGAATCTTTATGTGATCTTTAGGAAGACCCCAAATCAGTAAAAGTCATATGAATGAAAGGAAAGCATAAAATATGGAGTCAGGATATGGTTGGGCTCCATAGCCTAATGAATAATTGTCTTTCTGAGGCATGAGATATAAGATAATGAAGGTGCCTACCTAGCAGAACTCTTGTAAGGGTTTATTTAGACAATTACTTGAAATGCATGTGAAAGCATAAAACGTCATATTGATGGTATCAGTGTTGTTCCTGAATCATTAAATAAGGACAAAGAAACAAACTTAAACCAAAAATATTGGCTGGATTTATCTGATCTCTAGGTTTGGAAGGCCAATTTAAGCATTATACAAAGTTAGAAATTCATGACTGAAAACATTTGCCACAGAGATCATAGAGAAAGAGTGAAAATCTTTCATATAAAAAGGAGTGAAAATCAAAAAATTTGAGCACTTCAGTAGAGAAATAGGCAGACCCTGGCATGTGCAGTTTGTAAAGAAACACAAATGGGAATGACAAATGAAAAATGATTTTAAGATAGGAAGGAATATTAAAAAGAATGCTAAAAAATGTAGGTTTGTCTACTAGATTGGTAATGTTTTAAATAACATCCACTGTTGATAAGAATTTGAGAAAACTGACATTCTTAAAAACAGCTGTTGTTTCTTTATAGTTTTTAGGTTTTGCTCAAAGCACTGATTAATTTTATAATGAGAAAACATGTTTTCCTAAAAAACACATCAACCTACAATTTGAATATAATGCAGCTACGCACGTGTAATACAATTTGAATATAGTACAATAATGCATATATTATGTTTAAAAATCTTGAACATTTTTGCATATAATACAACTTTCTAACAAATCCAATCATACTGAAAATGAATTGGAAAACATACTTGAAGAAATCCCAGGGAAAATCTGTGTTTAAAACCAAAAATAGTATTATAAAGCAAATTATAATAATTATCATTTCATCTTTCAGTTCTTACATCTTACTTATTCATTTTACAATAAGCATTATAAAATTTGTATGCATATTATTAGTACTACAAATAAGTATCTTGTATGATTGCATTTTCACATTGTTAACTTTCGCAAGAGCAAAGGTCACCTGTAGTTAAAATTATTCAGCTCGCCTTTTTTCTATTACAGATGCCTGTCCAAGCCATTAAAATATAAATCAGCCTTTTAAGATGTTGATTTACAAATTCACCCAGCCATATGCACTGCAAAATGCTTCTATTTATCTGAAATTATTTGAAAAATGTTATCCGCAGATTTATTGACCACATCATTGGACACTTTCTAAGTTACCTATCAATTAGCTACTGTGTTTTAGTTCTTAAATACACTGGGCTATTTCACAAGCCAAACCCTTATAAGGGGAGGTTGCCTTTTTATCCCCCTATTTCAGCATTTAAACAAATGAAAAGCCTACATATCCTACACAGCATTCTTAAAAGCCTTCAGGAGAAACTGTCTCAGGACTGAGGACTAGTACCCACGTTGGTTTCCTAAGTTCTTTCTCATAATGATAGTTCTGATTTTGTAAAGATATCAAGCTGGAGCCTAAAATGGCTATCTTGTTTCTCCAAACAGCAGACAGAGCAGTGGAGGGTGAGCTCTCCACTCTGCCTTCTGCCTACGTACCTCTGCCCTCACCAAAAGCACACCACAAGGCACAGTACTCTCCACCTGTCAGTCCTTGACCCCTGGGTGAAACTGACTACCAGGATGCCAATTAGCGCCAACACGGCTGTGGGGGCTGTGGGTGAACATGTGCACACGGACTCACACAAAACAGGGGGAAAAGCCAATGATTTGTTTTTAGGAGGAGAGTTTAGATATACTGTACTGAAGCCGACTTGCTATTCACACTCAGCTTTTAGTCTGCTTAAAACACCTTCCTCTAAATTAAAATGATTTCTCATCACAGTAACATGGGATAGTATATCCAAGAACACTTTAATTGATTATACTGTCAACATTTACAACTGTAAAGAATGCCATTGGGATTTTGATACGGATTGCATTGAATCTGTAGATCACTTTGGGTAATACGGACATTTTTAACAATATTAATCATGTTAAAATGGTGTAGCCACTTTTGAAAACAGTTTGGCAGTTCCTCAACAGGTTAGACACAGAATTACCATATCGCCTAGCAATTCCACTCATATGCATATATCCAACAGAAGTGAAAGCATATGTCCACAAAAAAATTTGTACAAAAATCTTTATAGCATCATTTTTCATAATAATACAGAAAGTGGAAACAACCCAAATATCCATCAATTAATGCATAAACAAATGGTGATATACACATAGAATGGAATCTTTTCACCTCAATAAAAAGAATGAAGTACAGATTCATGTAACAACACAGATGAAACTTGAAAACATTATGCTAAGTAAAATAAGCCAGAGACAAAAAGACCACATATTGTATGAATCCACCTATAAGAAATTTCTGTATTAGACAAGCCCATAAAGTCAGAAAGTATATTTGTGATTCTAGAGGGTTGGGAGGAAAGGGGAATAAGGAGTGACCGTTAATGGGTACAGAGTTTCTTTTGGGAGTGATCAAATGTTCTGGAATTAGTGGTGATGGCTTTACAACTTTATGAATATATAATATAGTGTTAAAAAAAAAAAGAGTGGATTGCAAAAAATGATTTCATAAAAAACTTACATCAGTTGTCTAAAACCAAATTGCTTCTGCTTTCTATGGTTTTTATGTCCTTAATCTATCAACATAGCACTATGTACTTTAAAATGGAGACAAGAATCAATTTAGAAGTTAATGGCAAATGTCCTGCCTTTAGAAATATGACAATTTAAATGAATCCAATGCTTCTGATTTTGATTCATATCCATTCTTGAAATTGGGCCTTTTCATCCTACTGATCCTTAAAAAAATGGCAAAGCTTCCCTTACTGGATTTTGTCATAGAATCGAATTCTAGGATCATCTACTAATAAAGGCTAACAAAGGGCAAACAGAAAATAGACACAAAAAATAAGGCAATTTGACATGAATGAGCATTTCTCAAATATATTCCTAAGGTATATTATGAAAAATTCTCCTCAAGAAAAGAATTCTATGGTAAAAAAAATGTTTGGAAAGCACTGCTTATCCTTTTTCTTGATCATCTAGGACATATACTGAAGGCCTGAGAAATTCTGCAGTAGTCTGTTAAACTTTTAAATCCAGATTTTGCTAAATATATTTGATCAAAAACACTATTCCAGACTCTCTAAACATCATCCAGTACTTCAGCTCTACAGAACATACTTTGGGAGACACGGATTGGGCAATTCATACATTTGGCAAATAACAGAAGTTTCTTGATAACATGTAGACATGACCTTTAGACCATTTTTTAATTATTGATGCCTTGCTACAAAATGGCTACAGTCAACTTAGCTAGGATACTTGCATCTGAAACTATGAAAGTAGGAAGCAGGAGTTTTCATGTGAGGTACAGCCCAAGGTAGCATCAGGCGAGGAAGAACTGTTGGATTTCATTAGCCCTTTTTATTCCAGGCCTCATTCCCTTAAGAATTTTCCAGTGGGAAGCAGAACTTTCATTAGAAACCCTGTCAAGAGTATGGCTGAAGGTAGAAAACACTCATTTCTCAGTCCAGGAATAAAAATGCCCTCAAAATAGAACATTCATGGGTATGTCAAGAGACTAATACCCTAGATTTGAAAATACTGAAGGAAATATTGACTTGCAGATACAGTACATTTTTTCTCTCCCACCTTTCACTAGTCCCCCAGGAAAAAAAACTCCAAAATCTGCATTCAGAGATCTCAGGCACTGCACCAAGATAAACTTGACCTTGTCTAACTTCTTAGTTTATCTTTGTGAAAGAGAAGAAAAATGTAATGTAAGGAAATGTCTTTTGCTTTAGTGAACCATTTACTAGAACAACCACAACAAACAAAAAACTACGTGTGTCAATATTTTATCTGCGTGTGTAGCAGAAAAAAAAATCCCTTTGTTTTATAATTTAGAATAGTAGTTAACCTGTTACCAATAATTATATATTTTTTAATGAATTTAAGTATGTTCCCATTCTGAGAGATACTTGAAATACTTTTAAATGATTGTTTCGCTTCTGGATGATTCTCACATTTAAGAGTTCAGATAAGAACATTGTCCCTGTTGAATGAATTTCGGGCTTCTGGAGGTGAGAAAGGTATATTCCAATGATGAAGAGGTCTTCCTTTCTAGTGTTTCAATTAATCATACCAGGTAAGCAGCTGCCCGCCTGTGTATAAAGCTAGCTCTACAAATAACAAATAATGATAGACTTTTAAAGTTGAAAGAATGTTGTATCGTGATTGGGGAAAAAAAAAAAAGCTGATTTTCTCTGGTCTGCTATTATTTTCTTTTGGGGGAGTGTGGGACCATAGGTAATAGTGGCTTTACAGGAAGCAAGCCGTTTTTGTAAAAGATGGCCACCCAAACAGGAATTGACTTTGTTCAATTTATTCTGTTTAAGAGGTGCCAGTTGCTACTGTATCTGCTTCATCTGGGCAACAAAACAGCACTGTCTCCTTAGCAATGCCTGCAGAGGGCAGAAACTCAAGACATTACAAAGATAAAACGGAACCCACCTTGGGGAATAAACTATATATAGGATGTTAAAGAGTTTCCATAAGCATATGCCTGTGGTGGATCATAAACATACAGAATAAATTCTAAATACTATCTTGATAGAACTTTATATAGCATACTTCACCTATGAAGCTATGAAGCCCAGGAAGTTAACACAAGTGGGCCCGCTGTAAGGAAACAGTGGTAGAAACTGGAAAATTAGGGAATACATGTTCCTTCTACATAGGGCAGCGACTTTTATGACTCATCTAATACAGGTTGTTGCCATGTGGGAACGCACAGCCGGGTGTGCAGATCTTTGGAGTTTTCCAAAGAAGCTGGAATTTGGATTTCTATTTGAATTTCCCAATTTTGAAATCACCCAACATGTGTAAGTCAAGTGTGGTCCATCGTGGACCAATGTGCAACCTCCGTTCTGGCTGCCAACTCTCCTCTACAGGCTATTCGTGAAAGCACTTGGTCTGAAGTGGCTGGGGTAGTGTCTGTCCCAGTTCGCATCTGGATCGTCTTCTCCCACAGACCTGACTGGCATTTCTTTTTTTTTTTTTTTTTTTGAACTTTTTTTATTGAGTTATAGTCATTTTACAATGTTGTGTCAAATTCCAGTGTAGAGCACAATTTTTCAGTTATACATGAACATGTATATATTGTCACATTTTTTTCTCTGTGAGCTACCACAAGATCTTGTATATATTTCCCTGTGCTATACAGTATGTTGTTTATCCTGATTGGCATTTCTGTGTCCACAATCTGCTAATCTAGATCCGATGAGTTTGCCTCATACACGCCACTTCTCTCATCAGTCAGTATCTATGACTTGATATTAGTGGCTAATACGAATCTTTGGATTCACACTTGCTCAAAGTTCAGCTTTGAAAATTTAAAACCTTGTCTTGTACTATCAAGAAAACCTGCTGTGTATCTGTTGCTCCAGCTGTTTCCTTTCCTATTTACTACTGCTCAACGTGGTCAGGGCTGAAATGCAGGGAGTACCATGACCTCGGAATAACAGTGGTCTCTGCTAATGGCTTCTACAAAATAGCTTTTGGAGCTGCAGTGAGATAAATTTTCTAACTTCTCTGACCATAGGGAAGGAAAAGGACATCTTCCAGCTTAAGTCCTGTTTGGAGGACTTTGCTCCCTGAAATCTTTACCACTCTAGTGGTTATGTGTTTCCCACTATCAATAGTTGAAATTAAAAGGAATTCAGTGCCTATATTCTTACATGTAATCACACTCACTGTACAACTGTATCATACTCTGACTGTCCATCTCCTCTCCTAGACTATGAGTGCTGAGGGCACTCTTATTCATTTCCATATGTATAATGCCAATCACAGTGCCTGGCACAGAGGAGAAGCTCACTAAATATTTGTTGAATAAATGAATGAATAAATACATCCATCCTGTACAGACATTTTCCACCCCTTCTCCAGTGAGTTAAATCAGAACTAGCTGACATTAATGATAATGAAGTATGAAAACCATGCCAGGCAGTATCCTTATATGTGACCCACAAATCACCAATCAAAACCTTGCAGATATTTTAGTTTTGAAGAAAATATCCATGGGAAGCAAATACTCTGTAGAGCTCTGGTAGGACGAATAATCCACACCCCCCCCCCAGATGTCCATGCCCTAATCCCCACACCTGTGAATATAAACGGTTACCTCACATGGCAAAAGGGACTTTGCAGATGGGATTAAGGTTATAGACATCCAGATGGGGAGATGATCCTGGATTATTCAAGTGTGACCAATCTAATCACATGAGTCCTTCAAAGCAGAGAACCTCCCCCGACCCCCCACCCCCCGCCATGTTTACAGAAAGACGTGATGATGAAAGCAGAATCAGAGAGATGCAACATTGCTGGCTTTGAAGATGGAGGAAGAAGGCCGTGATAGGGATGGAGATGACTTGTAGAAGCCTTCTAGAGCCTTCAGAAGCCTTCTAGAACACAGCCATGGTGACGCCTTGATGTTAGCCCAGGGAGACCCCTGTGAGATTTTGAACTTACAGAAATCTAATACATTTGTGTTGTTTTAAGCCAGTAAGTTTGTGGTAATTTTTTTTCTCACAGCAGCAATAGAAAAGGAATATAGGAACACAGCCAGTTGTCATATTAAGAAGTTTCTGGCGATACTCACGTGGCTAGATTTCATTTTTCCTTTATCGAACATTTGTTAATGGTTACATTAAAATGATCACTAAGCCTTCATAGGCCAAACTAGAATATGCTTTAATGGCAGCCATGTTCAACAGAATACTCTATAAGCATCCTGTTTATCTTTAATAGCATCCATTTCATAGAGTATGGTGATTAACATTAAAAATTCTGAGTGCTGTGCACCATTAGCCAGCTGGCTGGGAGAACAGGCGTTCAGACGGTCCTGTTAGCACTGGCGTTTACACAGCCCACTACAAGGTCCCGGACAAGAGGGGCTCTAACAAGAATTGCAAAGAGGTGAGCCCATTTTTCAGAAGTATTTAATGCTAGACAAATTTGGGGACGAAAAGGCACTACTGGCCAGATATTTTCCCTTATTTACAGAAGAATCTTTCTAAACTTTAAAGTCAGTGGGCCCCCTCCTCCTGTTCTGGGGAACAGGAGTGGCTATGTGACACTCCAAGATCATCACCAATAATGTCTCAAATGAGAGCTCATAAATGAAAGCACCTTGAAAGTCTAAATTGTTATGTCAATGTGAGGGACTATTATCACTGCCAAGTTCCCTTCAGTTTATTTGAGATCCTCTTCAAGGCTCTGCTCACAACTAGCATCTCATTAATAATAACAATACCAACTCCTATTTCCAGAGGTACTTTAACCTTCCCGGGTTCCTTTACTTGTATCATCCCATTCTGTTCTCCCAAAAACCTGTGACATAGGAGCTTCAGGTTTTATTAAACCCAGGGACAGAGGAGGTCATTGAGGTTGAAATTAGGTGACTGCAATTCAACAAATATACTGAAAGCCACTGAATTACACTTTACATAGGTGAATGGTATGGTGTATGAATTTCATCTCAATAAAGCTGTTATGTGAAAAATCATGATTACCTGCAAATTTAAAAAAAAATTCAGTGACTGGCCCAAGGTCTCACAGACAGTTACTTTCAGTGCTGGATCCTGCTGGCAATGATAGAGACTCAGGGAAGTGGAAGAAAGGTACAAGCAGAACAGTGATCATTACAGACAACTAAATGTCAGATCACGAGATGTGATCATTTCAAGCTCTGCTCAAAACTGAGTTCTCCTCACCCCACCCTGCCTGCAGAAGCTTTTATAATTCTTTATGCTTTGATCAACATCTCAGGCACTATGTTAAGCCTGAACCTAGAGGTGAAGGCTGTCAAAAGATGCCACTGTGCAAAGCAGGTCAGACAGAAACGTAGCAAGGAAGCAGAATTGCCAATGTGCTTTCTTCCCAACGGGTTGTGTTTAATGCTATTTGTTCTGTCTGTCTTAAACACAATGTCCAAAATAAAAGCTGATTGACTTTTGTGTACAAGTCAGATACTTGTGCAACACAAAGAAGCTTTATCTGCTGAGTATGCTCTCTAATCATTTCCAGTCCCACTTGTAACTAGGGGGGGGGGGAAATAAAGCAGCAATCACCTTCCAAGTTACACGACAACAAAAACTAGAGCTCAGAATAACCATCATTCTTCATTTATTTTTCCATTAGAGAAAAAATATGGATCTTGTTATGAAACAAATATTAGTGAGAATTGTCAAGGTAGAATTCTGCATCTCTCCCCATCCCCATAAATGATGTATGGCGATTTTACTTCCACATAATTCCCAGGGTGCATCTGATCTACAAGCTGACATTTCTTTGTGAATATTTAAGCTAATGTCTGCTCTGGTCTTCTGTGCAGAATCCAGCAAAACTTTGCCCACTCAACTTTAGTCAAGTATTATGTGTTTGGTTATGAACATTGCCTGGGGGGAAAAAATGGGTCATCTACTTTAAAGAGATTATTTTGTATCTGTATAAGTGAGGGTCCCTAAAAGGTTTTTTGGGGATTTTGTTTGCAAAGAACACATTTCAAAGAAGCTTTACATTTACCCCAACTATAGAAAGCTATTCCAGCTGGAAAATGAACACACCATCTCGCTAATTACATCCTCTCATTATTGGAATAGAGTTCTGTTTAATGTATTGGGGCTGTTTCAGTAAATGATAAGTTCAAATGTCTCTCTCTGAAGATGAAGCGCATTTAGTAGACTTCATTGTCCTTAGAGGTGTGTCACCTAAAAAAAGGTGTGATGACCTGCTAACTATGGGAAACCTTTTGCAAGTGTCATTTTGTGTTCCAGAATTTTACCATTACTGAAACTTCATTGCAACTGATCTGCTTGTAACAGGATTTTCTTTTGCAACTTGGATAACTGACCTCTAAGAATGTATCTTAACTCTTCAGCTTCCCAAGTAAAAAGATTTTCAATCTTGACTCAATTTTTTACTGACCAACCACATCTATCTGATCTCCCATCATCTGCCAATCCATTTTGGCCACTTTTAAACTGATTACCTTTCCCCCATATCTCTAACATTTATTCACGTGACCCAAGTTTTACTTCCATGATCCTTTCTTGACAACTGAAACCATGACAAGTGGATTAACTACATCGTGTGAATGATTTAATTTGTCCCTCAACTTGGCAAGTGTGGAGAGTAAAGCCAACTCACAGAGAGAAAGCAGCAGAAACATTCATAAATCAGAAAGGATGAAAGAGGCCTTAGAAATTATCTGGTCAAAGAAACAGACTCACAGACAGAGAAAACAAACTATGGTTACCAAAGGGGAAAGGGGGGGAGAGCTAAACTGGGAGTTTGGGATTAGCAGATACAAACTACTCTATATAAAATAGATAAACAACAAGGTCCTACTATATAGCATAGGGAACTATACTCAATAGCTTGTAATAACCTATAATGGAAAAGAATCTGAAAAAGAATAGATACATGTACATGCATAAATGAATCACTATGCTGTACAACTAAAACCAACACAACATTGTAAATCAACTGTACTTCAATAAAAAAAGAATGAAAGAAATTACCTGGTCTATGCCCTCATTTTACATATATGGAAACTAAATATCAAGAAAAAGAAAAGCAATTACTTATCAAAAATCGCAGTTAATAGTCATGAGAAATGTGGGACTAGAACTCAGGTTTCCTAGAGTATTTGTTTATGTTTCTAACTTTTACTGCTTCATAGATCCACGTAAGTTTGGGCACCTCTTCAACCTCAGTTTCCTAAACACATGTCCTCACTCACCTAGCTTGGTTTTTCTCTCTATTTCCTTTTTTTATATTCCCATAATACTCTGTGCATGCTTTCATTGCAGCATTTATCATGCTGTACCGATAGAGTTGGTTTTCTTGTTTTTTCCCACTGGACTATGGATTTCTTGAAAGCAAGAACTGGGTCTTGTTCATCTGAATCTTTACGTCCAGAAGTATATCTGGCACCAAATAGGTACCCATCAAATGTCTGAAATGAAGTTGGATTTTAAATCTTAGCCTCAACATTCAAATTAAAACTGCACTAAGATACCATTTTCACCTACTTGATTGAAAAAAATCTCCAAATTTAACAATATACCTTTTGGGGGCGAGGCCATGGGGAAAGAGACATCTAAATCATTGCTGCTGAGAATGCAAAATACTGTAATTTCAATGGAGGGGAATTTGGCAATATCTAGGAAAATTACACATGTATTTAGCTTTTGACGCAGCAATCTCCCTTGTAGGAACTGCTCTCAATGATATGCTGGCAAAAATATGGAAAGACGTGAGCACAGTACTATTTACTGCAGCACTATTTGTAACAGCCCAAGACTGGAAAATCACCAAACCTTCACCAAGAGAAGTCTGAATGAACAGACTACAGTACATCTACAAAATGGAGTATTATGCAGTTTTGAACGGGGATGGAAAATATCTGTACCTCCTATTGTCAAGTAATAGGATATATTTTTAAATAAAAAGTAGCAAGGGGGAGAAAAAGCTGTATAATATTCTAGCATTCATCTACTATTTATCAAAAATGTTTGCTTTATTAAAAAGAACAAAAGGATAAATCACAGAATAACAAAATAATGGTTATTAATAGGAGAAGAGAAGGAGTAAGGAGAAATGAACAGTGACAGAAGTGGGGCTTCTTGTTTTCTAGATTTGTTTAGTAGAATATACTTTGTTTTTCAATATACCTTATTTTGTAGCTTTGACTTCAAAACCATGCAAATATTTTACATAATTATAAAAGAAAATTCCATTTAGAAAAGCAATCAAAAAGTAATGTGGGGAGGGGAGTATATAGCACAGTGGCAGAGCACATGCCTAGCATGCACAAGGTCCTAGGTTCAATCCCCAGTACCTCTGTTAAAAATAAATAAACTTAATTTTAAAAAAAAGCAATGTGAAACAAATGAACCTAACCACCTATCCAACTGATGACATGGTCACAAAGAGAGGAACAATTCCAAGCAACTTTAAATCATAATAATTTGGTGGTACTGACTTACTGGTATATGTCTTATGGATAAAATGACTGCAGAAAATATCTTACAGATTTTTGTCAGTAATCACATCATGTGAGTAATACTGGCTTTGTTATTTTGCAGTTAAATCAAATGTGCATTTATACAGAGGTCATTGAGAAGCATGATTTTCAGCGTGGTTAAAAGGAGATACTTATGTAAAATCAGTAAGGTTAAGTAGAGTAGGAATAGAAAGTATTATTATGAATTTGTAATATATTTTACCCTAAAAATAAATGAAAATAATACATATCCCCTAGTTCTGAACACTAAAAGGGACTAGGAACGATGACCGTTCCACTAGCAGTAAGCATCCTTAGTACCTAAATTATGGTTTCAAAATACAACTTTCTACTCAAAAGGAACCACAGCTCTTTGGGTAAATGGTTGATTTCAGCAATGGTTCAGGATACATACAAAATAAGCCTGGAACATGTGTTAATGCCATAAAGCAAAAAAACCATTAAAAACTTCTGGAGTCATGTCAAAAGGACTCAAGAACAATCTGAATGGCTTAAGATGGGATTATATGAGCACCAATAAGGATACGAACTACAATACGTTCAAATAAACTTACATACTTTAAATATGTTGATATCCATAACTTTATAATGATACTAAAAAAAAAATCATGGTGCACTTTTGAAGGATGCCAGGAAAGAAATACATTATTTGGAAAACTGGTAGATAAGAAGAAATAATCATTTGTCTTGCTTTTCCTATATGACCTGCACCTCACCATTACTAAAGAGTAGATTAGGGAAAATTTCTCTTCATAGAAGTATCCCAACTAATAAATGAAGAAAATATAATTGAAGGAGAATATCACCACTTGGTAATCCTGACTGAACTGATGGTTCTGGGCAATAGTCATCAATGACTGACAACATCACAAAGAAGAACAACCAGGTAGCAAGCACTCCTGCGGGAAGCACACCACACCATCTATGATGTAGCTTTGCCCCCTTAAATTGAATACGTATCTGATCAAGCCTGGAGATCTAATGATCAATTCACAGGAAATACAAAGGACAGAAAAATACATTAATGATACCATGGGGATGCAGGCAGCAAAATCAAACTGCCAGAACTTCCACAGACAAAAATTTATTTTCTCAAAAAAAAAAAAAAAAATTGCAAAGCAAAACCAGTTATCTGAGAACCTAGAGATGAAAAGAGACTAAAGCAATATATCCATCAATTGCAATATATAGACGTTATTTCGATTCCTATTCAAACAAACTATAAAAAGATAACTATTGAGGAATGCCTATTTAGTGATAGTAAATAATTATTCTTTTATTTTTAGGAATAATTTTTAAAAGGCCCTTCATTTTTAGAGATATTCCTCCAAATATTTTTCAAATAAAATAATACTATGTCTAAAGTTTGCTTTAAAATAATCTTAAGTCTGTAGCTGGGATGTAGATGAAAGATCAGTTATGAATTGATAACTGTGGAAGCTGAACGGTGGATATATGAGGGTGTGTTACATTTCTCTCTACTTTTGTGTATGTTTGAAAATTTTAGTAATAAAATATTCACAAAATTTCAGTCTGAGGTTTATAAATAAGTAAATAAAATTTGGTTTAATATTTCATTACAAACCTTGCATTGTAACCATTTTAGTGTCTCCTGCCTGAATCTCATTAAAAAGAGAGACTGGCAGATGGATCTATTCTACACACCACAGTCTTTAAGAAAAAAAAAGTTGATTTTTCTTCCTCAGTCTACACTTAAGGAGAGGTTGAAAAAATCCTTGAAAACAACCCAAATGTCTATTGACAGATGAGTAAAGAAGATGTAGTATTTATACACACACACACATATACACACAATGGAATACTATTCAGCCATAAAAAAGAATAAAATAATGCCATTTGCAACACTATGGGTAGACCTGGAGATCATCATTGTAACTGAGGTAAGCCAGAAAGAGAAAGAAAAATACCATATGATATCACTTATATGTGGAATCTAAAAAAAGGACACAAACTGATCTGCAAAATAGAAACAGACATAGAGAACAAATTTATGGTTACCAGGGGTTAAAGAGAGTAGGAAGGGATAAACTGGGAATTCAAAAATTGTACCTCTTGGGGGAGTGATGGAAATGTTAGCTATCTTGATTGTGGTGGTGGTTTCATTGGTGTATACATCTGTCAAAATTCATCAAAGGGTACATCTGAAATATGTGTAGTTTATTGTACAGGAACCATACACAATAAAGGTGTTTAAAAAAATCCTTTAGTGTCTTCTTCCTATATTCCATCAGGATAACTTCTACCAGCAAGTTTAAGAAGGGTCATGACGAAGCTAAGAGGGTTCACCCTACTAATGAACTAGATCCAAGGGAAAAAGGAAGTAAGTGAAGTGGTCTGCCGTATGAAGTCCAGGGTAAAAAGGTGGGTAAAATTGGGCTTGATATAGGTTCATCGAACTAGCCAAGAAGACCTGTTTATCATAGCAGCAGGACTTCATAACCTGAAATGATGCTCAGAATCAGATGGGTAGTATCATCTTAGTTCCATTTTTATTCAATAGGAGAACAGTCCTAGCTAGTGTAAGGTGACAAGGGCATCATGACTCAGCCTCAAACAAAATGGAGATATCAGGAGATAGTCAGGGAATCTAGGACCCTCTTAATTAGTCTAGGAGTTCAGAAGGAACCTGGTATACAAATTAGGGAATCAAGACAGACATCACATGATACTGATCACAAATATAAGAATATTGGGAAGAGGCTGCAGCTCAGGCACCCTGAGATGTCATAGTGGTTCATGGCCAATAATAGACACCTGGATAATGAATATGATCATAAACTCCTGACTGACTTGTCACGTTTGGTTTAAAAAAATACACAGGTCTAAGCTTGGAGGCTGAAAGCATTCGGTGCTTACAGCTAAACAGGGATGGGAGAAGCAGGGGCTGACATGCTCTGCTCATTTCCATGCTGTTAGCCCTGCCTGTAATGCATCTGTTCCTATTCAGGTGCCGCTTCTCATCTTTCAAAAATCAGGTCAAATGTCATAGCTTCTAGGAAACATTTCCTGATTGAGATGGAAAAGATTGCTCCTCCTTTAAACCCCCAAACTATTCTGCCTGTAATTCTTTTATCTTTACATTTACCTTACTTTGCCTTTTCCCTTTCTCTTGTAGACTTACCTTGTCCCTATGAGATTATAAACTCTTCAAGGGCAGGGATCATGTCCTCATCTTTTTATCTTTCTCACTACAGAGTAGATGCTATAAAAGTTATGTGTTTGATTGAAAGTTTGTCTTCCAAGTCAAAAAGTGGATCCAGAACTTCAGGTTTAAAATGATGCTGGCTAGCAGTTTCTGTTTCACACGTACCTACTTTTCCAACAATAATACCTGTGAAGACAGGAAAAAAGACAAAAAAAAAAACAAAACAAACAAAAAAAAACACCAGAAAAAAAGAAAAAGACTGACAAGCAAGTAATTGCCAGAACTTGAAACGGTTTTTCTCTAATTATAGGACATACAGAATGAAATTGGCAATCGCAACTGGAAGTTGGCATATGGTTTGCAAGCAGAAATGAAGAACACCTGTTGTGCTGTGTCAGCCACGGGAGGCTGGAGAGGGCTCTGAGGAGGCGAGCTGCCCAACTGGAAGAAGGTGCGAGGAGCTGACACAGAGCAAAACAGCACTTTATTGCAGGACAAGCGGGTGGCGTGCGGGCTCCGGTGTACGCATTTGTCCTTTCATAATGCTTACTCATGCTACTAGCGCATGCGTACATTTACTTCTTACCTCATACACATGCAAGTTACTGTGAACTGTGACCTGGACCCCACGGCCGACATGCTGATAGCACTGGAGAGAGGTGTCATCCCTCCCACACTGCTTGGCCCCAGGGTAGGTACCATTCAGAAAAACAGGCAGCCCAACCAATGCATGGCAGGTACTTTTTTTTAGGTGACCAGGTGTCCACTGAACTCTCCTATCAGTTCTTTCCTTTCTAATTCATTCAGTGCCTATAACTCAAGAAAACAATGTGGTAGAAAATGTGAAGTGTACTAGGAACTGGCAGTGCTATACTGCATTCTGCAAGGAACAGACCTAAGTTCATTAGCTTTGTTTGACTTAGGAAAAGACGCTCACTCTTGGCGGATTCAGCTTTCCACACGCACATGTTGGAGAATGAAGTACATGTTGGATTACCTCCCCCGCTAAGTCAGATGACCCTTTGTAGAGCATAACCTGCTCGACTGTACTCAGCAGCTCTGAAGAGTCCCAGGAAGTAAAACGCTGTAGTTGGAGGAAGTGATGGAAGAAGAGTAACCGGCACTGGCGGGTGCTGGAGCTTAGACATTCTATTCTCTTCTCTAGTTCAGTATCAGAGAAATGAGCAGGGAGAGGAAACTAGAACAGAAGTGGGGATCCCACATCCAACTAACAAAATCTGCTTAGATAAATGATTCTCTACTCAGGGGCAATGTAGGTCCTCAAAGGACATTAGTCAATGTTTGGAGACATCTCTGGTGCTTACACTAGGGGAGGACACCATCTTTGGTGATCACACCGGCATCTAGTGGGTACAGGCCCCACTAGATGCTGCCAAACATCCTACAACGTACAGGAGAGCTTCCCACAACATCCTATAATATACAGGACAGCTACACACACACACACACACACACACACACACGAACAATCTGGCCCGAAGGCTCAATAGTGCCCAAACTGAGAAACCCTGGATCAGATAAATGCCTTGGTCCAAATTGTAAATTGGACCAAGAAGTAGAAATATCAATCTAACTTGACAAAAAGATTTATCTATATATAAATTGGAAAAGATGAGAGAACAAGGGATGCCTCTCATACATCACAACATTGGGACCCACTTAGAGCTCGCCTTTCTCCAGGAGAAGGAGAATGAGTGATTAGCTTGGGGTCTATGAAAGGATACTGCAGAACAGAGGAAAGGTGATGTTTCTGAAGACTTAGTGGAGAAGCAGATTCTGACAATTATTTGTTCCAGAAAACAGAGAAAAAAATTAAACTTCTTAGCATTCTAAATAGAATTCAACAAGATGTGGTCTCTGTGAAATAAGAACAGAGAAAAATGAATAAGAGAATGCTTTGCAAAATCATCTAGATAAACTGAAAAGGAGCTGTGTAGGAAGATTCTGAAGAAACTAACATAGCAAACCGTGAATAAAACACACTCTCTAAGCAAAAAACAACAGAATTGACACCAAGGAAAACCCATGAAATAGAAGGAAAACTGAGAAATAAGAGCAGTGAGGAGAATACAGAAAAAAAAAAAATAAATAAAAAGAAGTTCAATCACAGATAACTGGTATTCCTAAGCAAAAGACTAGAATAAATAGAACAGATAAAATAACAAAAACTATAATAATTGAAAACGTTTCTGAGCTGAATATACACCAGAATCCAAAATTCTCAGGATTTCCTGAATACCAGCAAAAAAGACTTTTTTTAAAAAATAAAAAGACCTACTGCTCCACACATTCTCACAAATATTTGATTTGAATTTATTAACAATACTTTAAAGTACCCTACCAATTTTGAGGCATGCATGGGTAGGGGCAAGGTTTTAGATATAAAAATTAAAAATCAGCCATTTCACATTTCACACGGCTTCCTTGATATACTCAAAAGTACATGTTAATAATTGTGCAATATATACAGAGTTCTGAGGAAGAAACATTCTGCACCAAAAGTTATATACTTAGCCAAGTTGTCATTTATTCATATCAGATACAAAAGAGCCTGAAAAATGCACCAGCCAAAAGCCTTTCTTAAAACAAGCAAACAAACAAACAAACTTGGTGACATGTTATCCCAGCCCACCTAGCATTGAAGCTAGATGGATAAGTCAAGCAAAGGCTATTCCTACCTTAGGAGGACTGTCATTGCTTAGTGAATTGAATAAATCATGGAGCACCCCCCAAAAGAATGTAAATATGATTGTAACATTTGTATGCAAATATAAAAACTTATAAGAGATCTCTGACGAGAAAAACATAATTGCATACCAAAAAACTAGATCTTAAATTCTAATAGGGGTAGATGGGCAATTCATAAGGCAATGACTGAGCACATGAATAAGGAAATACATAAATAAACACAAGAAGTCATTATAAAAGCTATTAATACTGCAAAGGAAAGAAATAGGATGTTGTGATTGAGAATAACTGGGTGACCTACATTCAGGGAGTAACTTCATTGAAGCTGAAAAACCTGAAGGATGAAGATGTGAAGAGCAGAGAGTGAGAGGGCAGAGTGGGCTATGGGTGAGGGTTATGACATGCGCAGAAACCCTGAGGTGGGAAGGCGCATGGCACGTTAGGAGAGCGAAGCTTCAGCCTCCCTAGCTTCTTTCAGAGTGAGCCTGGGAAAGTGTGGTTGAGACATGATTGGCAGGAGCAGCCTCATCACCTGGGCTCTTCTGGCCTCGGCAACTGTTTGCGGGTTTATTCCAAGAGCAGTTAAGCCTTCAGCTGAGAAGCGAAAGAATCTGGTTTACTTTTCAAAAGGAAAAGTGTAATTGCTCTGTCGAAATATATTGCCGTTTTTTAAAACAACACACAAATATTTTGCAATGTACATAAACTGCTTCAAAGCCCAGAAAAATATGAACAGCTTCCCATATAATTTTTTGAAGTGAACAATGCCCTGATACTAAAATCTGACAAAGATAGCTCAAAGCAAGAAAGCTAGAGATAAATCTCACTGATAATGTAGATATGAGTCCTAATTAAAATAATGATGAAACAATTTATTGGTATATTAAAAGCAAAACATACCGTGACAATCCCAGGGAAATACAGACCCTAAGGATTTTTCAACATTAGGAAATCTATTAATATAATCCATCAAATTAAAAACCCAAAGGAGAAAAAACAGATATCACCAAAGATAGAAAAGCAAAGTATCTGATAAAGTTAAAGGCTTATTACTGATTTTGAAATATCCAAATAAACTAGGTATCCAAGATGATGTAATTTATCTATTGTAAACACCACCTAAAAGAGATTATGCCAATATTTTCAATATTTTTCTTCCAGTTGCCAAAAAATGTGACATCAGTAACAACAAGACAAGCAAGAGAACACTGACAGAGGATTTACCATATGTAAGACAATGGGGCCATTTGTTTTATGTGACTTTTTCCCTTTAATTTTCATAACAACCTTAATGAAAATAAGTACTATTTGATCTTCATTTTACAGATGAAGGAATTGAGATCATGAATAGAAATGATATATAGAAAAAAAGATGCAAAATTATCATTATTTGTGAATGACAGGATTATACACCCAAAAATCCAAGGAAATGCATTTCAAATGCAACAGAGTTCAGTTAAGTTGACCAGATATTTTTAAAGAAAGACATAATTGTACATCAGAAAAGAACAGCAGACAAATACATTGAGACATATTTTATGTACTCAAAATTGTAAATTTGTTAATTCTTGCCAAACTAATTAATATATATAAATTGATTGATTGAGTACTAAATTCAATTATTATTTTTATTGATGTACTGTAGATTTACAATAGTGTGTTTGTTTCAGGTGTACAGCATAGTGATTCAATACTTTTGCAGGTCATACTCCATTAAAATTATTATAAGATAATGGCTATTAATTCCCTGTGCTATACAATATATCCTTGTTGCTTATCTATTTTATATATAGTAGTTTGTATCTATTAATCTCTCACCTCTAATTTGTCCCTCCCCTCTTCCCTCTCCCCTTTGGTAACCACAAGTTTGTTTTCTATATCTGAGTCTGTTTCTGCTTTGTATATACATTCAGTAAATTCAATTATTTTGAATTGACAAATAGATACTAATATTCGTAATGATGAATAAAAGGGTGAAAATATCTATGGAAAATTTGGGAAAAGAGTAATGAGGAAAGATTTGTCCTATCAGGTAAACATACGTCATAAATCTAAGAAAATGAAGAGGAGAATATCTTATAAATAGAACAGACTAGAAAAGAAACCTTTAATATAAAATAATGTAGAATCAAGTAAGTATTTCAAATAAGAGTAAAATAATGAATTCTTCAATTAATTTCCTGATACAACTCATTATTTGGAAAATAATATTGTTAGAATTCAATCTGATTTCATAGTACTAACCTAAATAATAGGTAGACTAAAAAATAAAATGTAAAACAACAAATACATGATAAAGTCAGAAAAAAACATAGGTGATTATTTTTCACAACTTGATTTTTATCACTGTCAACTATTATCACTTGGGAAATAAGTGTACTAAAAAGTGATTTAGAGAAATATAAATATCAATGCCCAATGGAAACAGGGCAAGGCACATAAAGAGACAGCCATTAAAAAAAACATAAATAGTCAATAAACGTTAAAAAAAATTCAGTGGAAATAAATGTATGATCTTGGGCAAGAACATACTTAAACTCTTACAGTCTTAAAATCCTCATTTGTAAATGATAAAACAAGAAAGGGGAATAGTTTGTCTTCACTGTCCGTGAGTCGACAGACAACTGGTCATAAGATATCTACTGTGATAAAAATGAGGTATGGTCTCCGAATGGAGGCTGCCTGCTTATTAAAGGTATGCTTCTATTTACCAAGCCACGGAAAGGCAGGATGTTGTAGATTCCCACGCAGATTTGTTGATAGGAAAAGTGGGTCACAATGCCCTTTCAGCCTGGCTAAAGTGCAGTTCAGTCATCAACATTTTGTAAAGAATCATTTTTCGACTTGATTTATAGAGGTGATCCCAGCCAAGTCCATATTTCTGTGTCTCTGGGGAAGATGAAATTTGTTAGATGTTTTTGTCACTTGTAATTTTGTAAGACACAATTCGACTATTCTGTTCTCTTGGAAATATAGAGTGTTTCTGAAAAGATTGCAGATTATGTTGACCTTTCATGTCCTACGTAAAATAATAAGTACTCTGATGAAAAGAATTGCTCTCACAAGAGAAAAATAAATCTACAAGTGTAATTTTCAAATCTGAGGAAAAATTTTTATTAAAAAAATACCAAAATATGGAGAGAGAAAATGGCACAAAGCATAAACCTCTTGCTACAGCCTTGCAGCAAACTTATTAACCAATTTTTAAATGGCAGATAAATTCAATAAAGAATAATAAATAATAAAATGTGGGGTAGGAAAAAATTAAGCACTTCACTTATCTGGTATTCAGATCTGTTATCTGGAATTTTTGAACAAATATCTTTACTAAATGAGTGAAGGCGTAAACTCAAAGACTGGTTATGTAGCGTGCTATCTCACCACAGATTATAAGCAGCATTTATATTTCATAGCACAGGGAACTATATTCAATATCTTGTAGTAATTTATGGTGAAAAAGAATATGAAAACAAATATATGTATGTTCATGTATGACTGAAGCATTATGCTGTACACCAGAAATTGACACATTGTAAACTGACTATACTTCAATAAAAAAATACACATATAAAAAAAAGATTATAAGCATCAAATTAAAAGGGGACAGATTGAAAAAGCTGTAGAAGTCTGTAATAAAAGAAATAGGAGAAAACAAAAAGTTTATACTGTATATAGCACAGGCAACTATATTCAATATCTTATAGTAACCTATAATGAAAAAGAATATGAAAAGGAATGTACGTATGTAAATGTATGACTGATACATTATGCTGTATGCCAGAAATTGACACACTGTAAACTGACTATACTTCAATTAAAAAAAAAAAGAAATAGGAGTAAAATTATTTAAACACACACACACACACACACACACACACACACACACACACACACACACACACACATTGCTGAGAGCCATTTGCTGCAGGGACAAACAGCCCTATAAGCTTAATGGACCCTGGGGATGTTAGACATTACAAGTCTGAGCAGTAATTATAGACATAATAACAGGTCCTATTGACTGAACATGTATTATGTAGATCAGTACTATACCAAGGGCTTCATACACACCATTTCACTTCAACCTCATAACAATCTTATGAGATCGGTACTATTATTATCCCAGTGTTATAGACGAGAAAACAGAGATTAAGTGATTGTAAAAGGTCACACTGATCATAAGCAACAGAATTTGATATCATATGATATTTGTCTTTCTCTCTCTGAGTTTGGGATTAGCAGATACACACTACTATATATAAAATAAACAACAAGGTCCTACTGTATAGCACAGGGAACTATATTCAATAGGCTGTAATAACATAATGAAAAAGAATATATATATGTATAACTGAATCACTACGCTGTATACCAGAAACTAACGCAACATTGTAAATCAACTATACTTCAATTAAAATAAAAAAAGAAGCAACAGAGTTTGAACTGAATTCCAGCCTCTCTGACTCTAAAGCCCCGTGGGCTTATCCATTCTGCTGTATTGTCTTCCCTAGCCAGGTTCACACATGCTACCGTGTCAGGGAGTCCGAATCCCCATTTCTTGTCCAACATTGCTGGTCAATCACTCATTTAAAGAGCATATGAAGCACTTAATGGGACTAGCACTGTTCCAGGGATTATTCTGAAGGAGCTCCAATTCTAGTGAGGGGGCACAGGTATAAAAAAAAAAATCAGCAAAGTAATAAAGTAGCTCTCGCATTTTTCTTGGTTAGTGGAGGGGGATGAATTTTCATTACATATTTGTAATTCTACAACAGAATCTAATTTCAGTGCCTATTTTTCATCTCACTTTTATTCATAGTTATCAAAAAATGCTACTTTCTGAAAGCCCAGTGACATTTGCCCCATACCTTCAAGAATGATGGAAAAGGGAGAAGGAATTCTAAACATAAACAAGAGAATACACAAATGCATGAAAGCAACAAAGAAGAATAATGAATTCAGCTACTGCAGAGTCTCTGGATAGCCAACAGAGGCTCTCAAACTTAAGCAATCTGGAGCATCTCCAAAAAACCAGATTCCTGGTCCCCATTCTAATGATTCTGATTCAGGAAATCTGGGGTAGGACCAAGAATCTGCATTCAAAGCAAGCCTCTCCCTCTCACCCTGACGGATCTGATGCAGGACAGAGGGAAGAAACCCTTGGCTAGAGTTCGCTGAAGGCAGGAAGCAATGAAAGTGGGGACTCCCGAGACCTAACAGCCTCGTTCATCTTTGGCATTACACCTGAGGCAGACTCTCAGGCCCCAGCTCTGGCCCCTCTGTGGGGTTCCTTACTACTCTGGGGACCACAGGCCACACAGACCACTGAGTCATTTTGCCTGTGGGCTGTAGGCATACATATAAGCCCAGCCACCTGTGGTCTTTTTTTTTCCCTTAGCATAGGCTTTAGTGCAGTCCTCGGAATGAAGCTGAGGTAGCCACTTAGTGGATTCTGTGTGCCAGGGAATGCACATACCAACAGCTCTGCATGGATGTTACTTACTGGCCAAATCGATCCTTAAGCAACCCAGCCTCTACTCCGCCCCCTCCCCTTCTCCCATCAGTCTGCCTCTTCCTCCCCTGGCAGATAGCAGGTCTACAAGACTGCTCATGTGCTACAATCAGTCCATAAAGCAAAGGGGAACTGAGTGTCTTTCAGGAATGATTTGCAGACCTTTGGCCCCAAAGCTATGAAATGGGGTCAATTTCTGGCTATTCTCCTTGTAGCAGGAAGCTATGGGCCTATATTCAAAGCACACAAGTTTTAAACTCTCCCTCTGAGTGGGGAGGCAAATAGCTCAGTGTTAGAGTGAGGTCCTGGGTTCAATTTCCCAGTACCTCCATATAAGTAAATAAAAGAAAATAAACTCTCCCTCCGAGATATTTCAAACAGGAAAGTGGGAAAATGAGGCTGCAGTAAAGAAAAACCACCACTACATCTCAACAAAATTTTGAGCCAATTTAATACTTGACCAGTATTCACTGAGCAAATGGTGTAATCCTGGACCTGTACAAAATGCTATAGGAAAGGGGATGACATTACTCCTGTTCCCAGGTAGCTTAGAGTCCAGGTAGGGAAGAGAAAACTAAAGCACATGAAGATGTGTCTTTAGGTACGGCACCCAATTCTGATTGGTGTGTGGAGGGAGATCCCCCAAACCACCAACAAGCAATATTCTGGACACCAGCTGGGTGTCCTACAATTCAACGCAATTCTGACCCTATCTACCAGGAGACAGCATCAGATTCCACAGGTTAAGCGTTCAGTCCTACAAGACTGCCCTCCACCCCCTCACACACACTTCAGCTGCCAGGACTGAATCCAGGTTGTCACCTGTGCTTTCTGACAGACTGGCTATAGATCAGAGGTTCCAGTGACCCCCTCCCTGGATTCTTGGCTCACAGAACTCAGGGAAACACTTATATTTACCAGTTTTTTAAAGGATATGATAAAGGATACAGATGAATACCCAGATGCAAGAGAAGCACCAGGCAAGATGTGTGGGAAGGGGCACTGAGCTTTCAAGCTTTCTCCAGGTGCACAGTTCTCTCCAAATCTCCACGTGTTCACCAACCCAGAAGCTCCCCAGGCCCCATCCTTTTGGATTTTTAATGGAGGCTTAATCACATAGGCATGATTGATTAAATCACTGGCCACTGGTGATCTACTGACCTCCAGTCCCTCCTGTCACTCCAGAGGTCTGGGGGTGGAACTGAAAGTTACAGCCCTCTAATCACAAGGTTGGCTCTCCTGGCAACCAGCCCCCATCCTTAGTCCAAAAGTTATCTCATTAACATAACAAAAGACATCTTGATCTCTCTCATCACTTAGGAAATCCCAAGGGTTTTAGAAGTTCTGTGCTAGAACCTTAGTTTTTATCAGTGTCAGGACATTTCCCTCAGTTTGATGAACTTTGTATGTTTGAATGTGTGCGTCAAAGTGTATGTGACTGGCGGAAGGGGAGAGGGCGGCGCCCTAGCTCTTTGCAGAGATTCTGACTAGGTAGTAATGGAAGGTACCAAGAAATCAGAGACAAAGCCCCTCTCTTCAAGGTTATATACAATAGAGATTCAAAGACAAGACAAAATACTTAGAGAAATACTCAAATTATAGACAACAATAAAAAGTGGATTCATTTATAATCAGCAGAAAGTGGACACAGCTATGTACAGTAACACCTCAATTAACTAATCGAATTTCATAATATTCAGGTTTTTATCTCCACATTCTAAATTTAAGCAAAAGACAATGACAAAAGAAGCCAATGCAGAAAATTTCAATAATAATATTAGATATATTCAAGAGTCAAAGGAGACTTACTTCTTTTATTAAATTAACAGTCCTGCATAAGTTATTGAGAACAATAAAGTGTATTTACAGATCATTATACTATTGGCAAAGTACTATTCATATATACTATCTCATTTAATCCTTATATCAGCCAGTGAAATAAGTACTTTTATAACTCACATATTACAGATGAAGAAATCAAGACTCTGGTAATCCTCCTCACATCAGTAAAAAGACCCTTAGTCATCAAAAAGATTTCCATTTGACCCAGCCTATCATTTTTACTAAGAAGAAAAAGTCATCCTAAACATTCTAAAATAATTTTCAATAAGAATTGAAACAAAAAACATTCTACAATTTTAAACAAACTTTTCTGGTTAATTTGAAATTTTAAACTCAGAAAACTCATACATGTTATACCACAACCAAGCATCATGGATAATCAGGGACTCAATATACATAATCTTTGGGGAGTATTTCATCTTGTGGGGTGATCAGAGGAGCTGGGCGAGTCAGGGACCCTGGCAGGAAGATTTTGGAGTCAGTCTGATAGTGCAGTTGAGATGCTGAAGAGCATTTTTAAAGATTTGAGACGGGAGTAAATTCCAGGGGTGGGGGTGGTGATGAAAATTAGAAAGTCAAATATGGGACTAAGAAAACCAAAGTTAAGAATGGAGAGGTTTGGGGGTGAGGGCACGTAGCTCAGCGGTAAAGTGTGTGCTTAGCATGCATGAAGTCCTGGGTTCAATCCCCAGTGCCTCCATCAAAATAAATAAATAAATAAACCTAATTACTACCCCCGCCAAAAAAGAGTGGACAGGTTTGTTTGGTTGAGGATGAATATGAATTAGGGGATAAGAAAGGATAGTCAGTGTAATTAATCCTGTTTAAAAATTTCTGTTATTAACAAAACCACAATTACTTTAAAAAAAATTTGTATTTTTTTTTTTTATTTTGGGGGGGAGGTAATTAGATCTTTCTTTCTTTCTTTCTCTTTCTTTCTCTCTGTCTCTCTCTCTTTCTTTCTTTTGACTGAGGTACTGAGGATTGAACCCAGGACCTCATGCATGCTAAGCATACACTCTACCATTGAGCTGTACCCTCTCCCCAACAATTACTCTTTATTTTAAAGTAAAAAGTCCACAGATTTTTCCGTTTTGAGCTGTTCTATTAAGTTTGGTGCCACCTGTTCACTTTCTAGTGGTAAGAATTGACACATTTATGTAGAAAATATAGGTCTTGACACTTAATATTCAAGTGGTCTTGGCCAAGCCACTGTACTTTTGTGGTGTCTGCAGAGCAGACTGGTTAGAGTCTAGGCACGAGAGTTAGAGCAAATTTGAAGCCTAACTCTTCCACTTACAAACTGTCTGGTTTGGGGCAAGTTAAATAATCTCTTTGTGCCTCTCCATAAACTTCACAGGGTTGTTAATTAGAAATAAATAATATACTTTATGCATCCAAAACAATACTGAACACTTCTAAGAGCTAATAAAGAGCAGTGATTATTATTTCTCTTTGAGAGCCAATGAGAGTTGGCAATTAGATAAACACAGATTGCAGGCTTGGCTGGTAAATTCAGCCAACACACATACATTTATTTTGCCACAAATCCCTGCCACAAAAGGCAAGATTCACACCATGATGCATTAAAAAAACCCTCACTTCAACCTCAGTAAATAGTGTATTTCTGAAATCCTTCTACTGAAATGTCTTCCTGTAAAAGATTGGATTTGCTAATAAGGAACACCTATCTTAGCCTAAAAAATGTACCTGACACTCTCCCTTCAAAAGTGTGGTACCATTAAAACACAGAATGAGATTGGTCTCAGTTGAACTCAGTAACTGGAGGGAGGCCAACAGCCAACTAACTGCTGTTTGGTTAGCCTGGCAAGATAGCACTGGGAGAAAGGCATATGATTTGGGGCCACAAAGATCTCAGTTGGAGTCCTGGCTATTAGCTTGCATTATGTCGCTGAATCTCAGATTCCTCATCCATAAAATATGAATAATAATATCTGCCACTTAGGAATTTTGGTGAAGATTAGAGACACCTAATGCACCTAGTTAGGGCCAATAGTAGATGCTTCATAGAAAAGTCTTTACTCTTATAAATTGTATTGATCTTTTGGTCTCCAAGTTAACTGAGGTGGTAGGTAGTTTTATTTTTAATCACACTTTTTAAAAATTTCTGAAGTAAAAAATTCCGTTACCTTCTGTTACCCAATTAAACATGTTAGACCATTTGATATTGTCCGACAGGTCACAGACTCTGCTCGGTTTTGTTTTGTGTTTTAATGGAGGTACTGGGGATTGAACCCAGGACCTCGTGCATGCTAAGCATACACTCTACCACTAAGCTATTACCCTCCCCCCAATCACACTTTTTGATGGACCTTTAATGAGAACTGTTTCAACACACTGAGAATAGCCAGCCAACATTCAACCACCTTAGTTTATAACCGTGCAATGTGTAATCACATAATATTTTAAATAAAATGATATAAGTATGCATAATAGAATCACTGGTAATTCTTAAATTTGTATTGGCCAATACTTTCAACTTCTTCAATGAGTTGCTTGATTTTTGCTACAAGGAAACAAAAAAATTGCTGTCAGTTTCTATCATTTTTATTTCTTTTCCCCACAATCTGAGGGTGGTGATCCTAAATAAAAATATTGGGAGGCAATAGGAAAAAATAAGGGAAATTTAACATTTATTGAGCTCCAACTGTGTGCTGGGCACGGTGCTAGGCCTTGACTTGATATATCATCTCATTTTAGCAGTACAATACCCCTAGAAGCATAGGAATTCAGAATTCTTCTTATTCCCATTTTACAGATGGGGACCTGAGTTATACATTGCCCAAGTCACATAGCTAGTAAGTGGCTAAGACAGAAACTGCAACGATCACTTTGTTCTTTTCATATAAGAGACTGAGCTGGGATTGCTGACCATCTTGGATCTGAGATGAGCAGCCTCAGGTGACTGAGGCAACAGCAGTGGCAATTTCACTTACAGAGGGAGGCACATTCTGTAATCCGCCATAGAGTTAGCAGGGCAGACTCCAAAAGATCGGGGCCCATTCCCGTTCCTAATTCCTGTTAACTTTCATTAAGTCAGTTGGAGCTGTACTGCTGTTGGTCCCTTCAGCCAATTTGTCCTGAGGATTTGCTAATTCAATTATTTTATTCTTCCAATATTGATCCTCATAGTGTGCTCTAAGCCTTGGCTGGTCCTGTTCCCTGAAATGCAATGATTTCCCATCAAGTTTTAATTCTGCAGTGCACTCAACTAGATCAACATCACCTTCTCCTTGGTATTCATCTGCCCAGATTTCCTTATTAGACTTTAAAATTAGATTTCTCCGCTGCCTGAAGCAGGGCCTTCTACTTTGCTGAAATGGCGGAATGACTTCGGCACCTTCTCAAGGAAGCTGGATACAGAGCTGCAGCTCGATTTTCAAAGAAGGGGCCATATGACCTGAGTTTGATGCAGTTCAGTGGTGTCAAATGCAGACCTAACCACAAAAAAAGTCATAGTATAATGATTCTTAATTCAAGAATCCTCCATGTTTTGTAGAGCCTTATGAAACATTTTATTGAAAAAACTTTTTAGGAAAGCATAATGTAGATGAAGGGTGATAAGACTGACAAGACTGGGGGAGTGAATGAGAATGATTTGAAATCAGGTCAGAAGCATTGGATTATAGTACTTCGAGAAACGACACTTGAGAAATTAAATGTCACTTTTTCCATTGAAGGCCTGTCTTGTCTTTCCTGATAACCTACATAATGACAACTGTAAGGCCCATTTTTTAGATCCAGATAGATCATGTATAATTGAAAAAAAATAGCAGTGGAATCAGCCAACATATTTGACAGGAGGTATTTTGGTGTAGGTGATTGAGCACTGGATTAGGACAAGAAAGATTTTACCTCATCATGAGAGCAGTTTTTTTTTTTTTTAATTGAAGTGTAGTTGATTTACAATGTTGTGTTAGTTTCTGTACAGCACAGTGATTCAGTTATATATATTCATTTTCATTATAGGTTATTATAAGATATTGACTATAGTTCCCAGTGCTATACAGTAGGTCCTTGTTGTTTATCTGTTTTATACATAACTCCTAATTTATCCCTCCCCCCACCTTTCCCTTTGGTAACTATAAGTCTGTTTTCTACGCCTGTGAGTCTGTTTCTGTTTTGTAAATATGTTCATTTGTATCATTTTTTAGATTTCACATATAAGTGAAATCATACATTTGTCTTTGACTTAATTCTCTTAGTATGATCATCTCTAGGTCTACCCATGCATAAATGGCATTATTTCATTCTTCTTTATGGCTGAATAGTATTCTATTGAATATATATATACACCACAACTTCTTTATTCAGTCCTCTGTCGATGGACATTTAGGTTGCTTCCATGTCTTGCCTATTGTAAACAGTGCTGCTATGAACACTGGGGTGCACATATCTTTTTGAATTGGAGTTTTCTCTGGATATATGCCCAGGAGTGGGATTGCTGGATCATAGGGTAACTCTATTTTTAGTGTTTTTGAGGAATCTCCATACTGTTTTCCAAAGTGGCTGCACCAAACTGCATTCCAACTGACAGTGTAGGAGGGTTCCCTTTATCATGAGAGCAGTTTTAGTCACAGTGAGAATAGAAGTCTGTGGTTTTAAACAAGGATGGGTTGGTGGGAACAGGTAGCAATCTTTCAACCAAGGTTGTGATTAAAGGAGGATATCAGGCATGAAGGGGAGTTGTTCTACAGTAGGAGAAAACTGAGCTTCTGGTCAACATCATCGTTTTTAGCATAGTCTCTAACAATTTAGTTCTTACCATATGACAGGCATTCTGCTAAACACTCTTTGTAGATTATCTCACTTCATGCTTTGAAACAATCCTGTTGTTCACAGATAGGAAAACAAAGCTCAGAAAGGCTAGGTGACTTATTCAAACTCACATAGCACTTACGTAGTGGAACAGGGATTCAAGTCTAGAGTCTATTTGTAAACACTATGTTCTATTGGCTTTCAGGTATAAGCAGAAGCAAAGAAAAAATAGGAAAAGAAGGGCTTAAAAATACTTGAAAAGGTTATAATTAATGGAATATGGTCCCAGAAGAAGAGTAAAGGCCAAGACAGGAGATATTTGCCTTGGAAATGAAAAGGAAACTTTTTTCCCTCATCTAGAACAAGGAGAGAAGCTAAGCAAAGAAGAGAAAGAGAGAGATTTTGAAATGGAGAAATAGATCCTGAGGGAGCATAAAATGTATAAATTAAGAAATTAAGTATGAGGCATAATCTAAAAAGTCTGCAGTGGTAATCCGATCTTGGCATAGGGACTCTCTAAGAATACAAGGATTCTTAAACATAATGAGGGCCCTTTAAGACTAGAGAAGATGGATTTTCAATGAATTCCATGAACACTGTTTGATAATTTTCTCAATGTAAATCCCTATAGCCCATGGTATGCCATCTGTGAAAGGCAACAAATATTAGCCAGAATAGGGTTAAATTATTAATAATAGTAGTAGTATTAATAATAATGATAACAAGCTCTAAAGGACTGGAGATTCTAGGAAGGGAGCATGGGGTGAGTGGGTGGTTATGGCATCTACTAGCTCAAGCCAGTGTCTCTGTTCTAGCCTGGGTGGCTACACTGTGCTGGACTCATCACAGCTTCAAGATTGGTAAGACAAACGCTAGTTCTTTGGGCAGCCCCTGAGAAACTGGGACACTACACACATAGATCAACTTTTTCCCTCCACAGGGGGAAGCTGAGAGCTAGGAGTTTTCGTCTGTTCACTCTGTGCTGAGAAGGGATGAGGCTGAATGGCACCTACCTAAGCGACCACCTTCGTTCTTCCCTGGGCAGCTAGTCTGTGCTGGACTCTTTAGAGCTCCAAGACTAGCAAGACAGAAGCTAGCTCTCAGGGAAACCCCTTGGAATAGCTGGCTACTAGGCAAGGTTAGGAGCTAGGGAGTCTCTTCCTGATCTAACGATGCTGCATTTATGGGCAGGGGTCTCCCATGTAAGAGTATCTGGAATCTCCTACCAGCTTCACTGAGTCTGGTTCATGCTCCGGTGGGGTACAAGAGATTTTCAATCAGTTTGTGATTCCTTAGATGTGGGACGTGCCTGTGAATTGGTGTTGAATCAGTATGTTTGCTGGGGGAAGAAGGGTCTAGAACTTTCTACACTGCCATCTTGCTGATGTCAACCTACTCCCCATATTTAAATAAGATTTTGCTTTCTTTTACTGGTACTCCTTATTTTGGTAGAACATATCGTTCAGTAGATTCTGACAAAAAGGTGCATGGATGTTAATTTTCTGACATATCCAAATACATGTTTATTCTATTCTCTTGCTTGATCAATATTTTTTGACTGGGTATAGAATTATAAATGGGAAAAAATTTTTGCTCAGAATTTCAAAGAAATCTGCTACATGATCTTGAAGCTTCAGTGTTGCTATTGAGAAGTCAGATGTCATTTTGATTCCTGATCCTCCATAAGTGTCAGGGAGGAAGAAATTTTCCTCTACTCTTCTAGGTTCTTCTGGCTGGTCTAAGAATTAAATCAACATGAGGCAGATTAACAGGAGAACACCAAACAATAGTTTAATAACATGTATACATGGAAGAGACCCAGGAAAACCAAGTAACTCACCAAAAATGCTGAAACCCTCACCTTAAATACCATCTTCAGCTAAATACAAAAGAAGATGTTGGGGGTCGCGATTTGAGACTTCAAAGTGGAGGAAGACAATTCACATGGAGATGAAAAAGCAAGTGTTCAGTCAACAAATGTTTGCTGGGCCAGGCAGACACAATGGGACCCAGAGTAAACTCTGATCTTTAGACCAGCCTAGAGTTCCCCCCCCCCCGCTACACTTAGCCCATATTCATTACAGAGAGCTCTGGTGATAACTATTCCAGGGATAGGTCCTCTGTATTCTTTTAGGCAGTTAGGGGGAAGGTCAAAGATTCTTCCTGAGTCTCGGGCCTTGATTGTTTTCAACTCAAAATAATCCACATGCCAAAAAGACATTTTGGGGTGTCAAGTTTTGTTCCCCTACCTAAGTAACCTACTTTCTTCTACCCAGAAGCATTTACAACTGTATCTCTGGACGCATTGTTCTGAAATTTCACCATGATGTGCCTTTTGTGGGTCTTTTTGCACATATTGTTCTCAGTGGGCCCATTCAATCTGGAGTTAGTTCTGGGAAATGAAAATTATCTTGAATCACTCTTTTGAATTAATTCCTCCCCATTTCACATTTTTTTCTCTCCTTATGGAATCCCTATTATTCAAATATTTCACTTCTTAGGGTGATCCTCTAATTTTCTTGTATTTTCTGTCCTTATAGCTTTTTTTAATCCAGTTTGGTTTTGTGAGCAAGTTCCTCAGCTTTGTCTTCCATTCATTCATGTATTGCTTGATCTCTGCTAACATAATTTTAAAAGCTACTTTTTATAACCTTGATATTAAAAATGTACAATAAAAAATTAGAAAATACAATTATAGATTAGTTTTACATATATATATTATATATATATATATATATATATATATATATATATATATATATATATATATATAATATATATATATCATGTAGCTTCAAAATTCCTTAATAAATGTTTGATCAACTGAATTTAGCAATACTTTAAAAATAGTAATATAATACATCATGGCCAACTAGAATTGATCCCAAGAATGCAAAAATTGTCCAACATCAGAAATTCTTTTGGGTATAGTGATTATAATGTTAGATTAGATAAGAAAATATATTATCATTTCACAGTATGAAGAAAAAAACATTTAAATCAATTTAGTTTTTAAAATGTATGTGCATATTATTATTAGCAAACTAGGAAGAGAACTTTATGACATTTATTAGTCAAACATCATACTTAGATGAATCTTAAGAATGAACCTAAGAAAGAATGTTTATTACAGTAAGAAAACAGGACAAGTATTCTTGCTGCCACTAAGATTATTCAACACTGAGCTAGAAGTCCTAGCTAATACAGTGAGACAAAAATAAATACATAAGACATGAGGATTAGAAAAGAAGAGAAATTCTTAAAATAAGTTATTAGAGATAATAAACAAATTTAGCAAGTGTTTTTGAGTAGTGTCTATATATAAGAATAAATAGCAGTCATAACAAATTAGAAAGTGTAAAGGAAGAAATAAACCTATTCAGAATACCATCAAAATATATTTATAATATTAATAATTCACTTTGCTACCTTTGACTAAAACAAGCAAAATCTCTGGACAGCCTTCAAGAAGAGAATTATGAAACAGCACTGAAGAACATAAAAGACTTAACAGAGAAACCTAGTGGTCATGAATGGGAAGACTCAATTCTGTAAAGATGTGAGATAACCCCAAATTAAGCAACCCAATGTACTTTCATTCCCAATGGGGTTTTAGTACAAAGTGATTAGAAAATCCACATGGCAGAATAAACATAAAAAGAACAAAGACAAATCTTGGGGATAAAAAGAACAAGTAAGGAGGATTTACCCTACAGAATACAAACTTACTATTATGCTGTCATACTTAATATTCCACCTCTGGTTGTCTGGTGGGACTGGAAGCCCACCTATTACACAATAACAAAGTCTTTCTTAAAGGATAATTTCTGCTCTATTACTGGTATTGTAGAAAATGAGAAAAGTTATTTAAAAGAAAAAAGGACATTTTAAAGGAAAATTGTATTGTAATGAGTGCTGAAATGGTAATTATAAGGAGTAGGTATGTTAGAAGGGTAGATTGCCCTGAGAGAAAATATATTTCAACACTATGATATGGAATTTAAAGTTTGGCCTAGATATAAAGTAGTTGTTAAGGCTGAGTGACAGATTAACTTGAAGAGTGGAAGAGGGCTGAAATCCCTCGTGGTCCCAAGTCAGCAGTGTTCCTGAGACTACTTGCAGGAAAAAAAAAAAAAGTCAAATTTCCTATAAAAGAAAGAATCTTCAGTTTAGAACCTTAGTGTTTTGGGAGACTAATATCAATTAAATTAATTCACAATAAAAAAATAACCAATTAATCAAAGGAAATGAGTCAGGTGAGATAACAAATATCAAATTTAGACAGTCCTCATCTAGAGCATTTACTTCATGGAATTATATCATGTCCAAAATATAAAATACCAATGGATCTTTAGAATGAAGGAGTGTATCAGTCAGAGTTGAACCAGAGACGCAGAACCAGCAGGATCTGGATACTCTTGTTCTCGCTTTACTGTGGCTCTGGTTATTGCTCTCACTTTATATACTACCCAATGACCCCCTTTCTAAGTGCCTGCCCTATGGACTTTCTTAGCCCCCATGGGGAGGTAGATTTGAGATTTGTTCTCCCATCTCCTCACTTGACTTCCCTGTGAATAAATCTTTTCTCTGCTGCAGATCTTGGCATCGCAGCATCTGGCTTGCTATGTGTCAGGTAAACAAACCCGGTTCAGTAATAAAAGTAAAATTGTAACTACCAGAGAGACAAGCAATTGCACTCTTCAGCATTTATGCCATAGAAATGAAAACTTATGTTCACATGAAAACTTGTACATGAATGTTAATAGCAGATCTGTTTGTAATAGCCTAAAAAATGGAAACTGAGATGACCTCCGATGGGTGAACAGTTAAAAAACTGTGTTATACACAGAACACGGAATTCTACACAGCAATATAAACAATGAGAAATTAGAGTGACGTCAGCATCATGGCAGCATAAGATGTCCCTCTTTTTTGTGTCCTCTTTTTACCAACTAATTTGGCACCCATGCATGAACAAAAATACCTCTACGGGAGTTGTGAGATCCAACACCACAGGTCAAGGGACCTAGGACGAGTCTTAACAACCTGTGCATCAGGTAGTAGGTAGACTGACCTTGGTATGGGTTGCAGGATCAGCAGGAGCCAGAAAAATGGCCACCGCTTCTCCTAGCCATGGTCAGAGAAAATCAAGGGAGTGCTGACTTGAGCTGACGCACACAGAAGAGTCTTTGTAAAAGTCCAGCCTTTCTGGGGAGAGATTCCAGCAATGTCCTGGACCGAAAAAAAAAAAAAAAAGGTGAATTTTCATTTATTGGAGGGGGTAAGAGAAACTTTGCCAGCAATACTCCAACCTCAAGGCAGCATAGCGGGGGACTGAACTAGCCATCAGTGACCTCTCTGGTTGCGGGAAATGGAGTGCAGTGAATGAGTGCCTGGCTACCCAAGTGCTGCTTTTTCAAAAAGATAAACATAATTAACAAAGTTTTAGCTAGACTAAGAAAAAGGAGAGAAGAATCAAATAAATAAAATCAGAAATGAAAGAGGTGACATTACACCTGACACTACACAAATATGTACGATCATAGAAGACTAGTACGAACAATTATTTGCCAATAAATTGGATAACCAGAAGAAATGGATAAATTCCTAGAAATATAACCTACCCAGACTGAATCATCAAGAAACAGAAAATCTGAACAGACTAATAATAAGTAAGAAGATGGCATGAGTGATCAAAAACCTTCAAACACAGAAACCAGATGGCTATCCTAGTAAATTCTACTCAATATTTAAAGAATTAATGCTAATCATTCTCAAATTCATCCAGAAACTTAGAGAAGAGGAAACATTTTCAAACTCATTTTACAAGACCAGAATTATCTTGATAACAAAGCCAGTAAGGACACCACAAGAAAACTATAGAACAACAGCCCTAAAGAAAATATTATCAACTATTAGCAAATTGAATTCAACAACACATTAAAAGGACCATACATCATGACCAAGTAGGATTTATCCCTGGGATACAAGGAAGTTTCAACATATGTATATCAGTAAATGTGATACAATACATTAGTACAATGAAATATAAAGATCATACGATTATCTCAATAGATGCAGAAAAAGCATTTGACAAAATACAATATTATTTTATGATAAAAAAAAAACCCCTCAACATATTGGGTATAGAAGAAACATACCACAACATAATAAATGCCATAGTAAACTCACAGCTAACATCATACCTAACAGTGAAAAGAGTTAAAACTTTTCTTCTAAGATCAAGAACAAAACAAGGGTGCACACTCTCACCACTATTAGTCAACACAGTACCTAAATCCTAACTAGAGCAATTAGACAAGACAAAGAAATAAAATGCACCCCAATTGGAAAGGAAAAAGTAAAATTATCATGATTGCAGATGATATAATCTTATATATAGAAAATTCTAAAGATGCAAGCAAAAAATTGTTGGAACAAATCAACAAATTCAGTAAAGTTGCAAGATATGAAATCAACATACAGGAATCAGTTGAATTTCTATACACTAACAACAAAATAACTGAAAAACAAATAAGGAAAACTATCCCATTCACAATAGCATCAAAAACAATAAAATACTTAGGAATAAATGTAACCAAGGAAGTGAAAGAGCTGTACAATAAAAACTGTTAAGAGTTTGATAAAATAAAGAAGACACAAACAAATGGAAAGATATCCTATGTTCATGGAATAGAAGAATTAATATTGTTAAAATGTTCATATTACCCAAAGTCATCTATATATTCAGTGTAATCCCTATCAAAATATCAATAGCATTCTTCACAGAAATAAAAACAACAATTCTAAAATTTGAATGGGAACCACAAAGGACCCCAAATAGCCAATGCAATCCTGAGGAAGAATAATAAAGCCAGAGGTATCATACATCCTGATTTCAAACTATATTACAAAGTTATAGTTATTAAACCTGTATGCTGCTAGCATAAAAATAGACAAACAAACAGAACAAAATAGAAAGTTGAGAAATAAACCATCACATATATGGTCATCTAACATTTGACAAGTGAGCTGAGAAAGCTCAATGAAGAAAGAATAGTCTCTTCAACAAATGGTGATTGGAAAACTGGATAACCACATGCAGAAAAATGAAACCGGATTCCTACCTTACACCACTAACAAAACTTAACTCAAAATAGATTAAAGGCTTAAACATAAAATCTGATACTCTAAAACTCCCAGAGGAAAACATAGGAAAGAAGCTTTTTGACATTGGTCTTGGTAATGATTTTTGGATATGACACCACAAGAAGAAGCAAGAAAAGCAAAAATCAACAAGTGGGACTCCATCAAACTAAAAGTTTCTGCATAGGAAAAGAAATAATCAGCAAAATGAAAAGGAAACCTATGGAATAGGAGAAAATAATTGAAAATCATGTATCAGATAAGGGGTTAGTATCCAAAACATACAAAGAAGTCATATAACTCAATAACAACAACAACAACAACAACAACAACAACAAGAAAGCAACAAACAATCCAATTAAAAAATGGAAAAAGGAATTGAATAGATTTTTTCCTAAGATGACATTCAGATGACTAATAGGTACATGAAAAGATGGTCAATATCACGAATCATCAGGGAACTACAAATCAAAACCACAATGATATATCACTTCACACGTTAGAATGACTATAAGAATAACAGAGATAACAAGGGCTGGTGAGAATGTGGAGAAAAGGGAACCCTTGTACATTGTTGGTGGGAATGTAAATTGATGCAGTCACTATGGAAAACTATATGGAAGTTTCTCAAAAATTAGAAATATAACTACTATATGACCCAGCAATGTTACTTCTGGGTATATATCCAAGTAAGATGAAGTGAAAACAGGGTATAAAAAAGGTATCTGCACTCCCATGTTCATTAAAGCATTATTCACAATAACCAAGATATGGAAACAAATTTAGTGTCCATCAATGGATGAATGGATAAAAAAATGTGAGATATGGAGGATATGGAGGGAGGGTATAGTTGATTACCTACCCCCAACAACAACAACAAAAAGAAATGTGAGATATATAGATATATATAATTCAGCCAAGAGAAAGAAGGAAATCCTGCCATTTGTGACAACATGGATGGACCTTGAGGGCATTATGTTTAGTGAGATAAGCCAGACAGAGAAAGACAAACATTGTATGATATCATTTATAAGTGCAATCTAAAAAAGCCACGCTCATAGAAACAGAGAGTAGAATGAATGGTGGCTGCCAGGGCGAAGAGGTGAGGGAATTGGGGAGATGCTGTTACAGGGTGCAAACTTAACAACTAGAAGATAAATAAGTTCTGGAGATCTCATGCAGAGCATAGTGATTATAATCAATAATACTGTATTACATACTTCAAAATTGCTAAGAGACTAGGTTTTAAATGTTCTAACAATAAAAAAGGAATTATAAGTATGGATGTGACAGATCTTAGCTAAGGCTTAAGTATAATCATACTGTAATATGTAAATGTATCAAATCAATACATATACCTTAAACATACACAATGTCATATATAAATTATACTCCAATTTAAAAAAGGAGCATGTCTTTGCTAATTCTTTTCAGAAAGGAAAAATCGTGGTATGATATACCAAGTTCCCTTAAGTATCTATCAAATGATATTACCATTTAAAAAAAGTTTTTACAAATGCTTTTAGAAATATTTGGGATACTAATATAATCATCTGATTAGAAGTAGGACTGTCAGGGTAAATAGGATCATTTCCTAATCAACACAACCCCCTAACATCTCTCCTCGTTAATAGAGACAGACAAGGACTCTGTCTTACGTTGCACGTGTACACTTGTGGATGCACACATGTAAATCCCAAGAGCCTAAGAGACCATGCTGGACTAGATTTCTTAGTCTCACTTCTCTGATACAAACGTTATTTCCATTGCTTTTCAGGCAAATTTAACTGCCTCTCTATAATTTAACTCTGTGGGAGTCTAGGGATTTGGTGGTAAAGTCATTACTCATTAGACAGATTTGTAAGGAATCATTTTTAATTATGTAGAATGCATGAGGAATGAAAACACTGCAAGCAGAACAGTGGGAAATATTAAATTGCTTGATATGGACTTGAAAACGTTGGCGATAAGGACTTTCCTCTTTCCCCACTCCCACCCACATCTCCTAGAAATAAACAGGAATTTACAAACATATCTACAGGATTTGTAGAAATTTAAAAAAAAAAAATCCAAGAAAACTTGTAGTCTTTACAGACCTGTAAATTTCAATAGAAGTGTTTAATATGCCGTATGAATCATCCCTACAGTTTACATGGAGTTGTAAAGCAAACTTTAAAAAAAAAAACAAAACTCTTGGATGCAAACATTAGTTAAGAAAGTAGCAGATTTGATTGCTCCAGGAAGACAAGGAGATGTTGCAATGATCACTCCAAAAAATTTCTCTTTGCAATCTCTCTTCTCTCCCAACACATTCTCATCACCACTATAATGTGAAGAAAGGAACCAACAGATGCCACCTTTTGATTACTACGCAGCTTAAGGAATCCCCGTTAAATGTTGTGTAAGTAGCCTAGCCTCAAACCAGATTACATGAAAACAGACCTACATTATAAACAGCCTAGGATTTTATGCTAAACTGGGATTGTTCCCAGGCTATGGGAAGACTGCGCAGCTTCAGGAGATCTCTGTACACTTAGCTTTCCTTTCTCCAATCTCCTTACTCTCTCTCTTCCAACAATGAAACTGCTTTAAATCATTGTTGCTATACGTTTAAATTAAGCCCTTGTCAGAGAAGTACCTGTTGAAGGACTTTTAAGCAGCCAGTGAGGAAAGTCCACTCTTCTGCTTTGCTTCTGCTTTCACTCTGTGTTAAGCAGTCTAAATCAAATGAGGTTCAAGTTAAATGGCTCCCCCGATCAAATGACACTGAGTATTTGTATCACTTTCCTTAAGAAATCATCTCATTTGCCAGAAAACCATACAGCATGCCTGAAGTGCCCACCCCGGAAATTTGAGAGAGATCTTTTCAAACGGAATTTGAACCTTTTCAAATGGCCACCATATTCCTTCAGAAGCCAAAATAATTTCTGACTACTGCTATCTCATGAGTCCCAGGGTACTCTGTCCCAACATACTCCGATCTGAGGCAATTTTTTCCCTCCCATCTCATCACATAGAGCCCTGAGAATTGTTGACTACACATATTGAAAAAACACCCGGAATTACATTTTTAATACAGTATCTATAGTGCCTCTCAAGGGAGCATCTTCTCTCTCCAATTTTCTAAGATAAACAGAGAAAGGAACGTTCTACACTGCTTCTTGCACATTCTAAATGTCTAAGCTAAATCAAAGGTGTCTTTAGGCTCCCCTACCATCATAATATCTACAATTTCTTTTGTCTGTTTTAGTCTCTGTGACTCTGAACAATCATACTTTGGAAAGAAACTGCCCTTCTTTAATTGAAACATTAGTGAGTACATTTCTAAACACACACAAAAAACTCTTGTTTAGAAATCATTCTTTCTCCACAAACCATGCAATTAGGTCCTAAACATAGTAACAAAGCCTAGAATTTAACTCTAAATTTATCCTTTAACATTTTTTGAATGAACTTTGAATTTTAGAATAGTTTTGGATTTACAAAAAAGTGAAGATACTACAGAGTTCTAATATATCTCATACCCAGTTTCCCCTCATACTAACATCTTACATCACTTTGCTATATTTTCCATAATGAATAAACCAATATCCGTACATTACTATTAACTATAGCCCTTCTGTTGCCTGCACCTGCTCCTAAAGTACAAATTGACAGTTGTGACCGATTTAAAACCATTTTACTGGTCTTTTGAAAAACCTTTGCAAGTGTTAGTTTAAAAGAGAGGGTGGGAGGAGTAATTGCTTTAATAGTTGGCTTCCAGGAAACTAAAAGCTGCAAGACTAGTTAATGGGTAATTTCCTACAAATTACCTGGAGTTAGAATTGACCCAATCTGACAAATGATTGGCTATTTAGGCAAGGGGGTGTGAGGAGTCAAAGATTATTTCAAGTTTTTACATCTGTGTGGTTGAGAGCTGTTTGCACTGTGAAACAAGACAGGAAACAGAAAAAAGGCTGAAGGTGTAGAGACAGGGCAGAACATCCAGACAGAAATACCAGGTTCAGCAGGCCTTTGCAAAACGGGGGAGAAGTGAGGGTCAGAGATACAGAACGCGTTCTTTCCACAGAAGTCTACTGACTGGTTATTAGATGCCAGATTCTGTTCTCTGCTGTGGGATGGTTTTGCACAGAAAAGAGACTTGCAGACTTAACACTGGATGAGGCAGTAAAGGGTGAGTGTGAGGCAAGAAGAGGAGCCAAAGCCACATGCTTGTTCCTCTTACACTTAGGATATGGGAAAAGGAAAGTGGGAGAAGGAAACATCAAAAAGGTAACAGAAGCAGCAGGAGAATGCAGTTCAATGGAAGCCAAAGGAAGAGAGAATTTCAAGGCAGGGATGACCAACAGCAAGGAAGGGGTTAGGAACTGGGGAAAAAAAAAAAGAAAAGAGTATCGGATTCTCTGGGAAATAATGTGTCATCATAATAGATAACTTATTAACTATTAATAATAAATTCTAACTAATTAATTATTAACTAATTTATTTACTATTTATATAATTATATTGTTATATATAGTTATATGTTAGTTATATAGAGCATATATTATATATAACTATTAACTATTTATTAATTATTAAATATTTATTTACTATTTATATATAGTTATATATACCTATATATTATTAACTATATAACTATCATTTAATATTTAATTATTAACTATTAACTATGAATAATAATTAGCAATTTATTAACTATTAATTTATTGAATACTAAGTGTTTTACATGCATGATGTCATTTTATCCTCACTGTAAAAAGGGACATTATCTCTACAGATTGAGGAAACTGAGGCTTACTGAAGAAATCCAGGGTGAGTAGTTATGGCGGAACTGTTGCAGTGGGGAAACAATATCTCAGTAGAGAACTGGGCTCAGTGCTGGATACAGCAGGGACAAGTGAGAATTGAGAGCCAAGGCAGGTGGTGGTGAGTGAGTGGAGGAAACATCAAGCGGAGGGGGATTCTTGCTAAATCGACGTAATCAGATCGTTGGGGACAGCAGGTCAGGTGCTCAGATGTCAAGGGTAGGGATGAGGAATTTGATCACCAAGAGTAGTAGTCAGATATCAACAGTGGGAGATTCTTGCTTCAAAGGGACTAGGCAGGTCACAGACAAGCGGTAAAAACCAGGCCTAGTCAAAAAAGCAGGCTCAGAGCTGTCTGTCTAAAGTTTGGTTAAGGGGAGTCTTTGTCAGGCTCACGTATTAACTTTCTTGCTGAAGGTAAGTGGTAGAGCAGAAGTTTAATCTCAGCTCTGTCTGGTTCTAGATTTGTCTACTTTTCAACCTCAGAACAGAGTTTCAGTCAGAGTAAATAGAAGCCAGTGGTTCCCAAACTCTGCTGCACATTAGAAACAAACTGGCAAACTTTAAAAATTTTTGATGCCCAAGTCATAACACCCATACCAATTAAACTAGGATATTTGGTATCAGTAGTTTTTCCAAAGATTCCCCAGGTGATTCACTGCAAAATTTGGGAACCACTGGGCTAATGAGTAAGTAGGCCAAAAGGAAGCAGAAATCAGTGTAAATTACGGCTTCAAACAATGTGTTCCTAAAAAGGAGGGCATTAAACTAGACAAGTTAGGAGTGTTGGGGAAATATAATTAAAAGAAACAAAGTCTTCTGCCAACCCAGAAAACCTCTTCACAAAGTTAGTGGAGACAGAAAACAGGTTTATTATTGAGTAAGAATTAAACTTAGAATGTGATGCGCATCACAGGCAATCCACTGTGAGAGCACAAAAACAGAAATTTCATCCTTTTATATAGCAGCTAAACAGGTCAAATTTGTTATGTACATGTTTAAAAAAAAATCACTAGTCCTTACATAAGAGGACTTGAAAGCACCTTTTGTCATACCTAATTCATCCTAACTTTATCTTGAAAATCGGGGAAACCATTTATAGTAGTTGATTGGCTTTTTTTAAGTTGGTAGGGCAAAGAAGCTTTTCATATCTTAATGACGGGAGGTAGTTTTACAAATTACAGCAAGGTTGGGGGGGCAGGGGGTGGGGAGGTAGGGGTGCTATCTCCCTTGGATGTTTGCATCTCAAAAAGATGGCTTTCAGGTCCTTGAGGAAACAGTCCTGAGCTCTGAGACTGCTGAGAGGCTTATTTAGTCAGTATAAAGATTTATATACATTTGAAAAGGACAGAGAAGGAAATTCCAAACAAAAGGGAATGGCAGAGTCTGTTCTCCTATTTTCAACAGGGAGAATTAAGCCTCTTATTTTTAATTTTGTGTCTGCCCTTACAGGAGACATTGGGATTAAGAAGCTTTTCTTTTCTTTTCTCTTATATGAGAGGAAAAATGATTTTCCCTCTACCACTCTAGGTTCTTGGTTGAGACGCCCCCCGCTGTAATAAAAGAAACATTAACAGGAGAAAAACAAGTAAGTCTAATAACATGTACACCTTCTGTATACATGGCAGATACTCAGGAAAACTGAGTTCCAGTGGCCTAAACCATGGCTTTAAATACCATCCTCAGCTAAAGACAAAAGAAATTTGGGAGAGTGGGAGGACCAGCTGTGGGAAGTGATCAGGAAAAACAGTAAACAAGGGTAAGGTTGTTATGCAAATTAAGTCCCTGCCTTGTCCATTGATCAGAGTTTCTAGAGATTCAGCCTCCTCTTCCTGGTACAAAGAGGGAGAAACCCTTACAAAAGATTTCCCTAATAAATGCACATGTTTCTTGCAAAAGGTTCACTCCTGCTTGGTTTTTCATTTTTTCCCCATCTCTGCTGTTTCTTAAAAATAACCAGCTCAAAACTGTGATATAAAATTCATATTTTGATGGCAGGACAAGAAAAATTTTAACATAAAAAAAATTCTTCTCTGCCCTTTGGCCTCCTCTCCCCCGCACTGTGCATTATGTGTCTGTGTTATGCATCGACCAAACCTCCCCCATTGGCAAGAATACCTGTTCAACCATAAAGAGCAACATTCTCCCAGCATCACCAAGACAACTCCTTAAATGATAACATTCCTTCTTGATCTTGTAAGGGGTCACAGGACCCACCAGGATGATACTTACATCTGGATAATGTAAACTGTCGATAATACGTCATCTGAGGTATAGTCCTGTCTCAAAAACTTGTAACTGTACCGTAAGAGCTTTCTGAGATGCTCTTCCTGAGTTATAATCCTCAAATTTGGCTCGAATAAAATTTTCCATTTCTTTCTTAGATTGACAGATTTAATTTTTGTAGACAAAATTAATCCTTATGTCAAAGAGACATTTTGGGGTGGCATATTCTGCTCCCCTTTATTATTTTTAAATGGAGAGATGTGGAAAAGCTTGCAGGCTGAGGGTAAAAAACCATGCAAAAAGATGGCACTGAATATGCAAGAGAACAGAGGTAATGATGGAGAAAGCTTCCAGAGCAGGAGAGAAGTAATGGCATCAAAAATCTAAGTGAACTGGTATGTTTGGGCCAAGAGGAAAGATACTTCTTTGTCTGAGATAGTGAAGATGCAGTATATGATTTCATAGAGGGAGGGAAGTTCCTGTCTTCCTCTTCTGGAACCCAGTGTTCCTCCATTAGCATCATCACCAGGGACCACGCCCACTTTCAGCAGTAACAGTCCAGTGCTGGCACATTTCAGGAGGATGCAATTAACAACAGCATTCCTCCAACCATCATCCCCTGATGAGGAAGATTATAACAGACAATGCCAATGATTTATTTGAATTTTCTCTGATTCATATTGCCAAAATATGCTTCAGTCATTATCAGAGGCCTTACATTTCCAGGTGATACAGGGCCCTATAGCTGGCTAAGGGGAACTCTGAGGGATGTATTAAAGCCAAGTTGTTTTTGACAGAGACCTGTTTTATCTAAGACCTCTGTTATTAATGTGAGAGATCAAACTGAGTTATCTCTAAAAAAAACACAAAGAAGAAAATGAGTTAAATGCAACTCAGAGGCTTGTTTGTTTGCCCTGCTGCCACTCCAGATTTTCATCAAGTGCCAGGTGCCCCACATCCAAGGTCACTTGGATGAATCATCCTGTTAAGTACTCCATAAAATATTTGTATTTTCATCTATTGAAATTAATCGATTGAAGATGGAAAAGGTAAAATCATAAATGAGAAGATTTGTGTAGCATGCTATTATGGACAGCGAATTGAAAGGCAAAGCTACAGGGCCTAACACAATTCTACAGTGACAGCTTGAAGCAGGAGAAAAAGCACAGAGTTAAAGATTCTAACTTTGGCCTTTTCAATACTTTTAGCTGGGTGACCTAGGGTAATGCCCTGAGTTAACCCCTCTGGGCCTCAGTTTCCTGTTTGTGTAACAAAAGTGTTGGATTTGTTCAACTAATCAAACAAGAAGACCGTTAGACTGGGGTGGCTCTAATGCCATGGCAGCCTATATAAGCAAACCAAAATCTAAGCCTGTAAATGCCTCCAAGTTATGAAATTGAAACCAAAGGATAATGAATTACAATCAACTAGGTTTTCAGCTATAGCCAATCAGTAATTTCCTTACTTCACTTTTGCTTTTTCTCTATAAAAATTTTTTCCCAAGCTCCTTTCAGCAGAGCATTTCCAAACATTTTGGTTTCGCATGGCCCAATTAAAATTGAGTTTTGCTCAAATAAATTCTTAAAATATTAATATGCCTCAGTTTATCTTTTATCAGCTCTCATGATTTATCCTCCAGCTTTTACTGAGAAAGGAACAAGTTAAAAAAAGGCTTTAAACTGCAGCATAAGGAGTTAGGGCTTGGTGTGAGAAAAACACTTCCAAATTATTGCACCTTCCTGGAAAAAGTATTGGAAATCTTCCTTGGACATTTTTAAATAGGAAAACTCCCTGTGTATGAAATAGTTGTGAATCAAGGTACAAGAGAGAAAGAATCTCATTTGATGGTTCTTCCTGGCTATGAATAAAACAGATTCTACTAAAAATAAGTAAATTAAATGTTTTCCAGAATCTAGCTTCACTGTAGAGTCAGGCAACTGACAGACAGAAAATCATGGTTCCTGCACGATGGCTGAGCATCTCCCACTGAGGTCCAAAAGCAACCTGACCACTAGAAAGCTCTGGATTTGTCTCCAGAGCATTAGCATTTTTATTACTTTACTGTCCATTCCTATCCATATAAAAGTGATTTATTCCCTTGGTATGTGCAATATCATATTAAAGAATGAACGCTAAAACAGCCTCAGGGGTCAATTAACCCAAACCCAGAATTCTAAGCAGTACAGATGAGTTTTTGGAATGTCTCCCAGTAATTAAATCTAGCAATGAAGGTGATTCCAACACTTTCCTAAGTACTTTTTTCCCCAGCTCTTAACTATTACTGACTCTAATCTCTTCATGCATATAAAAATTACTTAGGGATGATTACGAATATTTATGTTGTAGGAGACCAGTATATGCTACCCCAAAATGTAACTGTAGGAGACCAGAATATGCCCACCCCAAATATGTCTCTTTGGCATAAGGATTATTTTGAGCTGATTATTTTGAGAAACAGCAGACCTGGGAGAAGCTTTGAAAAGAGAAGCAGCTACCTTTTTGAAAGGGAAATCTACATTTATAAAGGAAATCTCCATTAGTTAGAGTGTCTCCTTCTCTGTCCCAGAAAAAGAAGGATGACTCCAAATCACAAGAGAATCTTATCAATGGAGAAGGCCCAACTTAAATCTGCATCACAAACCTTATCTTTGTTTAGTTTTTTGGGTCACCTTCCTGTAACAGGCCTCCCACACACCCCTCTTTGTTTTAGTTGAAGGTTATTTTTTTCCCCAGAGGTATAGGACTTTGTTACTTACAATACAACAAGCAGTATGTGAGCATTATCAGGGAGAAGACTTTTTCCTCTACCCTTCTAGGTTCTTCTGACTGGTGTAAGAATTAAATTGACATGAGAGGTTGTTAGGCAGATTTCAATGATTGCCTTCCCCATTGATAAGAATTTCTAGAAATTTGGTCATCCTCTTTTTCCTGGTACAGTAAGGGAGACACCCTGACAAATAGAGATTTCCCTTATAAATGTAAATACTTCTTACAAAAAGGCAACTCCTACTTGGTTTCTAGAGGGTTTCCCCTCACCATGTCTGCTGTTTGTTAGTAAATAACCAGCTAAAAATAATTAATATGCCAAAAGGACATATTTTGGGGTGGCAAATTCTGTTTCCCTACAGCATCAACAGATGCCTCATTCCCTTGCCCCCGTGTTCTTTGGGTGATTCAGAGGGCACTGATGGATTCCTGCACAGACATTCATGTTACTAGAATCCAGGCAGCTGAAGCAGAATTACCTTTTAATCTCCTAACTTCCCTGCTGGCCAGGCTGCCACTCAGAAGGTGTATCTATTAGGCTTACTTGAGGTTACTGGTAGGAGAAAGAGACACATTCTGCTCAGGAATGGCCAGGGAAGAATCCTGAATTTTCAAAATACTTTTACACACTTCTTCCCTTTCCTCTAATTATTACCAAGGAGGAAGACAAGAGGAGATCAATCCACTCTGGTGTTAAACAAAAAAAAAAAAGAAAGGAAACAGTAGGCCCAAAATGGAGTCACTTGTGCTAAGCTCCACATCAGCAAACTAAAATTTAATACCTAACCTAATTGCAGTTTCAACTTCTCCTGGAGGTAGTGTTACGGAAACGACAGGCCAGTCAAGAAACAAGCACCACTCGGAGGGTTGGAGTACTCAGATGTATTATGCCGGCGGGCTCAGAGGGGCTTCTGCTCCGAAGCTCTGAGCACCGCCAAGATGTGCACATGAGGTTTTATAGGGTAAAGTACAAGCTTGGGGTATTAGGCCAATAGGCATGGAACAGCTTTAGCAGCATTATCATCACAAAAGTGGAGGTGGGGAGGCAGCAAACCAACATTCCAAAGCCAGATATGTATCTTTGAAAACCCAGCTGGCTAGCAAAAGACATGAACAGCAAACCAACACTAATTAACCTAGATTTACAATTAGTCTAGCAGAACTCAGATCAGTATTCCAATACTTAGATTTGTGAGTTATCTTGTTAGACCAGCCCAGCTTTTCCTTCACAGTAGAATTTTAAAATAACCAGTCTGGAATTTTCTCATCAACACTAGTTAGGTAATCTGCATGATAACCCCTGTCCTTCCCCCAAAGGAAGTTGATCCTACTTCAAATAATCCTTTCTCTTGTTTATGACTTCCTTGTCCTACTCTCTTCTTCCTATGAAACCTTCCATTTTGTATAGCTTCTCAGAGTGACTTTCTACTTGGTAGATAGGATGCTACCCCCTTCATGAATCGGTTAATAAATCCAATTAGATCTTTAAATTTACTCAGTTAATTTCTTTTAAAAACAGATTTGGTGGCTGTGGTGGGATATGAAGTGAACTTCTGACTACATTTGGGGACAATGAGAAACTCAGGTATGGTGCCCTGCAAACTTTGAGTTCACTGTCTTTCTCACAGTCTCTGAGGGCTGTGGGTGTGTACCTCTTGGTTCTGAGCTCCACTCTCTTTGTGTTGAACTCCTGATCTAATTGTCTTTCCTTTATATGGAAGCTCAGCTTGAGCTGGTAGATGATTCTGCCTGGAACCCTACTGAGCTGGCAGATGGTTCTGCCTGAAGCCAAGCCCCTAGCCTTTCAGACTCCAATTCCCAAGTTTTTGAGTGGAAAACCAGATTTCACGTTAGGAAATGTTGGTGGTTTAATCTGCAGTTTCCCATTTATTTGGAATCTTTCCCCAGATTCCACTTTGGGAACTGTTGGTAGCAGCTGGAGTTCTCCATTTGTTTGGAATCAGTCTGCAGTCCCCATTCTTTGGGTTCCGCTGATTCAATCCTTTCCCCAGTCCCTAGTTTATTGGTTACTGACAATATTAAGGTATACATGTTTATCTTGTTTTTTGTAGATTACAGCTAATTGCTCATGGGAACCTAGGAATTCAAAAAGATACAAATTGGTGGGCACAGATAGAGCATCTAGAAGCTGTTAGAGTAATAGCCACCTAACCCAAAGGCTCCCATGTAAGGATAAGTTGGTCACAGATGGCTTAGTTTGACACAAGATCACTTGCCAATCTCAAGAAAATTTCTATGCAGTGAGGTACACTGTAAGCATATGATCTCCAACCCAGTGGCATATCCTCTTTAAATATTAATTTTGCTATGAGAGACCCAAAGGCTTAGCCACAAAATAAATAATAATAAAATGATATCCTTAAAGTCCAGAGAGTTAAGCACACCACTTTCTGGCACACCTGCTTAAGAATTGTGGTCCCCAAAGCTATAAATATCTACAAAATGGCCAAAATCCTACTAAATATAACCTAGAATTTTGTGTCCTGAGAAATTACAATGGCCATTCTGAGAAGCATTCCAATTAGATAAGATCATTTAAGAAGTGCACTTGAAAGCAAGGGTGCCCAAATCAAATAGAATGAGATACTTATTTCAACTGGTATGCAGAAGACTCCGAAAGGCTTCAAAATTCCAAAATAGCTTCAGTTAAAAGATTTGTTGCAAAGGGCTAATGAAAAATTAAAGATATAAAAGATACTAAAATAAAAGACTGTAGGATTGATGGGACTCCTACTGCTCCTCTCTGTCCTTTGAGTACTCCTAGTAATTCTCAGTCTCTTCAGACTGGAAAGGCAATTCAAACAGTTATTATTACTGCCAGAAATGTTCAGCGTCCCAACTGAAATCTGACAAGATATTTGAAAGTATTTAAGTGTATGATCCAAAATTCAGCCAAACTGGAAGCTGATATTCAGAGCCTGATTGGATTTCTTTCTTTCTTTTTTTTTTTTTTTGACCTTCTCCTTCAACCTAAGGCACCTAGAGAGAAAGAAAAACATTCCAACATAGTTGGATGGGCATTGTCATTCCTTTGATTTCATTTAAGTGGTAAACTAATTCTTTTAGCAATTAAAAACAGCTGCCTCATTTTACAAATATAGCCTTTATAGGACCAGAGGTGGGGCTCCAGAAACAATTCAAAGTCCACCCATTCTTTTTTTTTACCAATTCTCAAATCTACCCTACTTATCTCAAAAGGCTTGTCCATGTGCCTTTGAGATGTAAATGTTCTACCTGATCTTCTCTGAGAACTCTTAACTACTTCATCTCTTTGAAATGCAAATGCAGGGGAGGTAATTCCTATCAAATGGGGGAAAGGTCATCTGAAATTGAGGTGAATGAAAATCTTGAGTGTCTTCAGTCATGTAAGCAGGTAACCTTAACTGGTTTCAGCTACCAGAAAAACAACTTAGGTCAAACTCCTTTTATAAATAGTGAGTTTTGTATTATTTTACTTGATTCATGGCAGCAGTTTTAAAAGAGAAGCTGTAAGTTCTCTGTTTGCAAATGTCTGCGTGCGTGCGTGCGTGCGTGCGTGCGTGTGTGTGTGTTGTAGATATGTGGTATTTTTCTACCTCTGGATGGTAATGCCAAAATTATTTTTTAAAAGAGCTCTATTGGCCTAAAGAAAATTAAGCACTTGTATGAATTACATACTCATAAAATTCTTAAAAATGTAATAAAAACTAACCCAAATGCTTTTCAGGTTTATGTAATCTGAGGTAATAAAAACTAGTTTAAGTTTATTGCTTTAATTAAAATAGATACGACTTCAGAGTTATCAACATTAAAAATAATGCAGACATACAACTTTTATCCTAACTGGGCTTACTAAGGGTCAAATACGTTCATGTTATTTCCAACAAAATGTGTCAGCAAGAAAAATAGCTTGGGATGATGGCTGACTCTGTCTAATGTCTTATGAAGTCTTGTGGGTAGTCTACACATAACTGATAAGAACAAGTAGCTAGATGGAAGAAGGATAAGAAGCTTTTAGGTGAACTTTTAAAATAGTTTCCCCAAATCTTTTTGGTAACCTGCAAACCTTAAAATGTTGCTAAGTTAAATTTGTTAAATACCCAGATCATTTCCAAATAAGACAAAATACTGAAGCATTAATTCTTAACACAGGTTTACCTACTTTTGGCTTCTTTTTACAGAGAAACTAAAAGACACTAGAGTTTACTAGTAAACATATTTTGTTCCACACTGAAAAATTATACTATTTAAAAGGGTATATGTTTCTAGAAATGATAAAATGTATTTATAAATTTGCCAAGCCATAGTATGTGAAAGTAAAAGCTAGTTAACAATTGTTTACTTCTTTATTTTCACTAAAAATGAAGGTTTTTAAGCATTAAAATTTTCAGTATATTATTAAACTACTAGAAATAATAATGGAAACATCTCCATTTGCAAGGAAAGTAGGATGTGTGTTTTCAGTAAAATAAAGTATGAGGAATGGAGATACATTTTTGTTGAGGGAAACAAAGTAATTTTGTTCTAAAATGAGGCTGGTTATCATAATGGGAAAGAGGGAAGACATAAGATAAAATCTGAATATAAAAAAGAAAGTCATAGATGATTTGTAGAAAAGGAATTTTTGGAAAAAAATTTTAATGTGTTGGCAAGCTGGTTAAAATTAGATTAGTTTAATTGGGTTAAATGAATTCTAATATCAAAAGTATGTCATTGCACAATTAGAATTTGGTCTCCTCTCTGTTAAAAGGACAAAATTTTTTTGAACTATTGGTCTGTTCTTGATAAGAGATTGTAAAAGGTTTTTATGATTTTTTTTTTTTTTTTTTTTTTTTTTTTTACCTTTTAAGTAATCTGGTTAGAAAGCAAAATTTTGTGTTTTATCAAAATAATTTCTTGGGCTTCATGTTGTCTTACTTAAGTCTTTGATTACTTAAGAAAACTGAATCTTCTCTTAAAAGAACTAAGTTTTGCTCACAACTATGTAACCTTCAGTATTTGCCTTAAAAATCTTTACCAACTTGGTTAAATAGATAACTAAGTATTATTTCATAATCTGTGGTCCTATTTAGTCAAGTGTCCAAACCTTTTGATATTTCTGACAAACTTCCCCAAAGTAAAATTCTAAATAAAGTCTTTTTGACCTGCAAGTAACTTTGAGATTTTCCATAGGGTCTCTAGAACATCTCAAATATTTGTTCTCTGTTCTTATAAAAAGAACTAATGAGGCTAATTTGATATGTTAAATTACATGGGAAGCATAGTCAAGTAAGAAGTAATAGTAAGTCTTCTTTATGTTGCATTTATGTAGGTAGATGTTATAAGCATTCCAAAAACTGTGTGAAATTCTTAGGAATTTGATATGTCCTAGTATAATGTTATCAGTCATAATTCCAGTTATTTAAATGCTGTGTGTCACAGAAATAAGCAAATTTCCTTATCAATTCCATTATAATGAACTCTCATCAGATCTTTAACCATGGGCATTTTAAAATCTTTTGTCATTTACAGTTATTGTTTTACTCAAGATGCTTTTGCAAACACGTTCCTGCAAAAGTACTTCATCTTCAAGGAGATTCAAGGAAAATATTTTTGACAAGTATAGGTTTTTGACAACCGTAAGATCATAAAACTGAACTGGGTGAAAATTTTCTGAACTAATGGAAAAAATGAATTCTAGCAGAACAAGTATTAATGGGACTGCATGAACTGAGGAGGATGATTAAAATTTCTTTATGACTTTCTGTTTGAAACATTGCAGGTTCCTTAATGATTTGTTTTTCTAGATTTAAGGCAGGCATTTTCTTACGCTATCTGTGACTTATAGCAATTTGATCAAGTATATCTTTGTAAACAAGGATGAAAACATTTACTTTTTCTCCCTACCTGATCCCTCCAGATTCTGGCAATATTTTAGCCATTTACATAAGTTCAGTAAGAACCTGTTCTCTTTGTAACAGGACACAACTAGAAACATTGTTTATACTACCAAAGTTTTGATTAGAATGTCATATTTGAGAGAGGTGTACATAGACTCAGATATGAGCGGATAGTTTTAGGGAACTAAGGTTGACTTTACAGAGTCAATTAAAGCCCTTTGGAAAAATCGACTTGGTAACCTTGCTTACAAAGTTTCAGCAGAACAGTCTTAAAGAGAACTTACATGGTCAATCACTATTCTTGCTGCACTTTGTAAATAATCAGGCCAAGTAATGCAAATAAATTAGTCTTACAGTGATTATACGTGATTAAAAAATGGGAGTAATTGCAGACAGAAGAATTATGTTTGCCCCTTTGTAGATACTAGATTCTACTCCTGTTAATTGTCTTTGAGGTTATGTTATATACCTGTAAACTAGACTGCATTCTGGATTCTTCTAGTCTTGTCATATATTTGAGTATGACTCTCCAAACAAATATTCCCAATTTTCTCTCACTCTTCTGATTTGGAATCTCTGAGAACAAAGACTTCCCTTGAATCTCCATGGAAGGGCCTATCCCAGGTCCTCCTCACTACCTAGATGGCAGCCAAACTTCAGGGACTTGAACCTTAGATATACATCTCACAGCTAAAGAAGGCTGCACCTGACATCTGGTCCTGTGCAGACACTGGAGACTTCTGAATCAAACTGATGAGGAAGAAAAGTAGCTGACATCAATGATGCTGGATCAACACTTCATACTCAACTAAACAAGAGTCCCTTTATTCTTCTCTTTCTTTTACTCTTTCTCTTTACTTTTACCATTAACTGTATCTCCCAAGCCATTGCTAAGACAGGTAACCTTGAAGACTGCTGAATCTGCCATAAAAAAAAAAAAAAAAAAAAATTTCAACCTGTCCATTGACAGTGCCACCTTAGTGTAAGTAGTTTGTACCCCAATAGGATTTATCTTTGTGATGGTTATCATTCTCCTTGGTTCACAAACAGAGATACCTCACTGGTCAACTTCCCTGGATTTACATTGTAGAGTTAGAAAGGACCTACCAGGAGGCATTTATAATTAAAAAATTAGCTTTCTTTGGTAGACCACTTACTTCCCTGGTTAGGAGTGAATGTAAATGAGGTTATGATCAAGAACTTTTCCTTAACTCTTGAAAATATTGCAGAATCCACTATTGAGGCAATAGCTGCCAAATAGAAAATCCTAGAGTCTCTGGCCAAAGTTGTTCTTTACAATAGGATTGCCCTTGATTATCTTTTAGCTGATCAAGGAATTGTCTGTGCTGTGGCCAACATCACCTACTGTACCTGGATTAACATTTCTGGGGACGTCAAAACTCAGTTTTAAAAGATCACTGAGCAAGCCACTTGGCTTAGAAAGGTGACTCCTTCAATGGTGTCTTTCATTTATTGGATTTCGATTGATTTGGGCCTTGGGGATCATGGCTCCCAAGTGCCCTCCAAACTTTGGGAATGATGCTACTTATGCCAATCAGAGTAATCCTCCTGGTGCACTGTGTTCTCTCAAAAGCTTTAAATGCATGTTCACGGCCTCTGACCACCAAGCAAATGATCTCTGTAATACCGGAACATCAGAAAAGAAATGAAGACAATGACCAACCTAAGGATTGTAAACCCAGAGTCATGACCTGTGAATGTCATATGGATTATGCAAAAAATGTCATGACCTATGGATACTACACAAAGGAACATCAAAAGCTGTCAGTGATAGTTGAGAGTGGTACTAACACATTAGATTTTGATCACATCTCTCAGTTAGCTAAGAGTTGATCAAAAGGGGGGAATTGTTAAGAAAAAAAGAAAAAAGAAAAACTAACAGACCCAAAATGGAATCGCTTGTTCTAAGCCCCACATCACCAAACCAAAACTTAATACCTAACTTCATTATAAATTCAGCCTCTCCCAGGAGTGGAATTTTAAGCCAATTAGTTTGGAATATTCTATCAACATTAGTGAAATAATCTGCATGACAGATTTCTGGCCTTCCTCCAAAGGAAGGTGATCCTGCCTGATAAAATTCTTTCTTTTGTTTATGACTTCCTTGTCCCACACTATTCTGCCTATAAAAACCTTCCATTTTGTACAACTCCTTAGAGCACCTTTCTACTTGCTAGATGGGATGCTTCCCTGTTTTTATTTAATAAAGCAAATTAGATCTTCAAGTTATGCAGTTGAATTTTGTTTTTTAACACTGCAAATGGCCACATTCATTGACCAAATTGTCTTACTAAAGCATGTAGACCAAGAATGGATAAGGTAGGAAGAGTCAAGTAATTTTTAGATATTTTAAAAAATGCATTTCACTTCTCACTGATGTCAGCAACCTGAAGATGATTAGGGACATGGATGCCCATCAAATACCATGATCATCAGTCCATTTTTCTGTGGCCTTTATGACAAAAGGCAAGCAAGTATCAGAATGTAGATGGTTTTGAAAGCAAAATATGGTACAGTTTTGATTTAAGGGTCATATTGGGTAGCCAGAGTTATCTGAGCAGACTGGAACAGCAACGTGATGAGCAGAAAAAGTGTTGATAGTCATGAAGCACCAAAGATAGCCTTTAAGGGGGGTGGGGGGCGTCAAAGAATCCATGTAGTCAGTTTGGCAGAAGACAGTAGCAATGGTTGCTCCAATGTGTCTTCCCATGTGAGTCCAATGGGTCAACTTTTGACAAGAGTTGCAAGTTTGGCATGAAGTGGTAATTGCTGCTGAAACATACAGTCCTTTTTGCCCTATTTACAAAAGTGGATGTGTTGCCACGTTCAGTGTGGTGATGAACTTAGGTCGTAATGGTGGTCCCCTGCACAGGCTTGATTAGCAGCTTGATTCCAGTTGGTCTTATCAGAGAACAGGCACTTAGTATTGACATGTACATGAGTGACTCAGTCTATCTGATTGCCAGCTGAGATTTGATTCCACAGTTCCTAGCTCCAAAGAGGAGTGCATTTAATCTACCACTCTGTAGTCTTCTAAGTGGTAGGCCAGACACTTGGGACATTGGCAACATCCCAAGTGTTAGTAAAATGGTAAAAATATTCATCAAGGGTAGCACTGGCCAGGGCTAGTAAGACTGGCTTGAGTTCTGCCTATTGAATGGCATAACCATATCCACTTTTGTTTACAAATAGCTGGCACTAAGCCTCAACATCAGTAGTGGCCCAATGGACAACATGGCATTTTAATTTAATTAAGAGCTAGACATTTAGAACATCTGTGAATCTAGGGCCTCACTGAGGCAGTAGCATTGCTTCATGAAGGCAGTGGAGTTGAAGATGATGATTCCTTCAAAGGCAGAGGTGCCTCTTTTTGATATAAAGCCAAAATGCTGTTCCAGCCAGCCCACCTATACTCCTGACTATTCTATTTCCATTCGACGAGTGAGGCATGTGTTCTTTCAGTGTTAATGAGCCCGGACATCTTTTTATCTGTTTCTTGGCTATTTCTTTTCATTTTCTGTGAATTATCTGTTTGCAATATTGGCCCACTTTTCTATTCAGTTGTTCATACCTGCATTGCTTTGTTGAAGTTTCCTTTTAATATATGATGTTTTTCAATGAAGATGATATTTAAGCCCAAATTTTAAGCCACCTTTTTTCCCCGGGTGTCACCCATGTATAGATGAGATATATGTGTTAATAAACTTTTTTCACTGTTCAATCTGTCTTGTGTTACAGAGGCCCCATCTGAGAACTTAGAAGGGTAGAGGGAAGATTATTTCTCCCTCCCCTACAATATACATAGAAGTGTTACTGAGGATTGTCTGTGTGCTTCCCCAAGGCTCCCAGGAGAAAATATGACCTAGAGACCTACCTTTGGTTATGAGGCTCATGTAAGAACCCTCCACCTTGCACAGCAGATAAAACGTTTTAATCAGAAACAACTATCTATAGCCCAGTTTTAGCCTATGTGTGCATACTAATGACCAACAACAGGAGACAGTCACTATGGAGATAAACACAGATGTTTCAACCAGGCTGAAAAGAAAGGAATCAGGGTGACAAAGGAACAACCCAGTTTTTATAGGTTGTCGAGGACCAGAGGACCTAAAACATACAAAGACATGTACTAGCAGCTAGGAGACAGTCTCTAACGTCCCTGTCCTTTGAACACTTACTAGCTCGGGTGAAATGTGCTTTCCCAAAGTTAACACTGTCCTGTCATAAGTGCTTGGTACTCCTGAGGAGGAGTCTCTGCAGAGTTGAAGGGACAAAGCTTCTCAAAGAAAGATGAATCAGAATCAGGTTGAATGATCAATTAGGAGAGTCACAGGATCATAAAACTGGGAAGGGACCAAAGAAATTAGACCAAATTTCTCATCCAATGGAGAACTCCCACTATAACATCTGGGCCCGGTGAGCATTTGGTTTCTGTTTGAATACTTCTAGTGACTGGAAGTCCTTTGGAGAAGGAAAATGTGAGAGAATAGTCTTCCTTTGCTTGAGCAGGACTCTGCCTTCCATAACTTCTATTCATTGACTTTACCTCTACCTACAGAAGCTACAAAAGATACACATGTAACTCCACTTTCACATGAAAGTTCTTCAAATATTTGAAGATAGACCTATTTACCTTAAAGAGATAATATAAGAATTAAATTTATAATCTATATAAAACACTGCCACATACATATTCAGAACTGAACATGTTGCTCTAGACATATTTTGATGAGTACAGTCCACAATAGATGAACCTTCCCCTTTGATAGTTTTCCACTTTCTATTAATATGGCCTAAAATTGCCCCCCCCCCCACATACCACATGTCACACTGATGGCACAGACCAACTGAAATCTGGTGTTTTACATATAACCTACTGTTAAGCCAAAAGCACCCCCCTCCCCATCCTGTCCTTGATACTGAGTTCCTTGACCTTTCATGAAGCACATTACAGACAATGCTGAATTTTACCTGACCCCTATGCTCCTGGAAAAGAGGTTAAAGGAAACTCCCAAGCTTTTGTGTGCTGCAAAACAGCCTATTGCAAAAAAAATTATCATTTCTCATATGACTTAGGTAATACTCACATATAGCCCCTGGTTTATCTACGGCAAGGCCAGACCCAGATCCTCCAAAGTCCTATTCTTTGCCTCATAAATTATTAGATGAAATGCTTGTCCCCACTGATATTTAAAAAAAAAATACTTGTTAACCAAACTTTGGTTAAGATTCTGTCCTTGCTCCAGGCCCCTTAAATCTGGCCCATGGTCAGTATGAGCTAGCATAGAACAACTTAACAGCCTCTCCTGTAAAATAGGCTGGCCTCTAGCTAAAACATTATCCAGTTTAATATCTAATCATGCCACCTTTTCAATCCATTTCTCTACACAAGTTTCTTTCCAGCCCTGTTTACTCCTCTCTGTGAAAGAAAAAAATTACCTAACTCTTGAGATGCTTTGCAGAACTGATGGTCATAGTGCTTTATTATGATGGTACTCGTCCCCTATTGCAATAGTCCTTTCTCCACCCTTTGCTGTCATCTTTTTGAATAAAGTCTCTTCTCACTAAGTCAGGATTTGTTTTTATTTGGCATCATGTATATTCTTACTGAATTTCATCTGATTAATTTTAGCCCGTGATTATGAACTATCCAGAACCTTTTGAATCTTAGTTCTGTTACCTAGCATCTTAAATTTCATGTCATCTGCAAATGTAATGTGTCCCTTCCCTATGTGACTTCAAATTGCTGATAAAGATGTTAAATAGAATTATCAAGTTCAGGGCCCTTCAGCAGAATACCTTCCTTCAGTTTGACACCCATCCTCTTAGGATATAGTAACCCAACCACCTCCAGATATTCCCAATACTCTTACCCAGCTGTTTTTCTTCCCCACAAAGAGACTATGAGGCACACAACTATCATGTCTGATACATTATATCCTGATATAATCCTTATATTTTATACTTGTATACCCCTTGATCTAACAGTTTTTGTAACTATTCTTTTAAAGGGACTCAGAATCTTCTCTTAACTCCACATGGGAAGAGAAGAGCATTAGACAGGTCTCTCCCTTTCTCTCTCCTTCTCTCATCCATTTTCCTTCTCTTTCAAGGAAAAAGAAATTGAGATTTAAAATTATGTGTGCCAAAATAATCTTACTGATATGGGCCAATTCAGAAACTACCTGGAATATCTCGTTGCTGTTCAGAAAAATCTAATAGTTTAGTTTTTTTTTCTCTGGATTCACAGCTGATTCAGTCTAATGATTGGAATGTTACTTTCATAATCAATACTGTAAAACAAAGAATGTTGCTACAAGGATTATAGTTCTACAAAGATTAAGTCATTGACCAACAGTGCACCCTGAGAGGAATTCAGGATAAGAAACAGGATGAGGTTTGGAAAAACAGGCCCCTTATTTAGTTATATTTATATCGTAGAAGGAATATTAATGAACCTAGATTTTTGCATCTTCCTATATATAGAAAAGCACTGAAATTATTAAGATATTTGCTCCTTGTGACTAGCAGGAATCTTTTACCAAGATATATGCTTAATTACATGTATTCTCTAGCCAAAAATCATACATACACACACACACACACACACACACACACACACACACACACACATACTGGCTTCTCCCTTACCTCTGTGGAAGAGTTCCCTCAGAGTCAACGAGAGGCTGTTTTCCAGGCTATAGTCCTCAGTAAGATCTCTGAATAAAACTGTAAGCGATAACTCTTACATTGTGCATTTTTCCTTAAGTCAACAATACATTTGTCTAATGTTTTGCTGGTTTCTGATATTTGTCTCAAGAGTCCAGCAAGAATAGGCTGCCTTTATCTTATATTCTCTTATTGAACAAATACGACTTGAAGCTCATGCCATGGTGGACTGTGTTCATGCTTTGAGAGAAATGTTTCCTTTCAATCAATCAAATATTTGCACAGGTTTTCCTGCCTCCATTCTCATCCCCTTGATGTATGCTTGTGAATGAATGCCTGAAAGGGGAACACAGGAATTAGATCTTCTGAGTCATGTAAATAAATATCAGTTGAGATGAACTAAATCCTCACCAGAACTACATATACTTTAACAGATAAAGTATATAAATAGTAAACACATATGAATATATTCACTCAGATAAAACCAATTATAAATTAGAAATGTAGATTGCAAGGTTAAAATGGTGAAGCTTTCTTCAAAGACCTTCCCCTCCTTAGGGTGCCTCTTGAAAGTCTAATTGGCTGAAGTAGAGGCCAACCCTTCCAATTTCATAATTCAGTTCACAGATCTTCTAACTCTTGGAACTATAAATAAACCCTTCTGAAATTAAGTCTCTTGGGAGTTATGCAAGAGACAACCGCAAGTGCATCTATTTGTCTCTCAAGGAGATAAGAGAAGTTTTCATCATTCTTTCTTCTAGTTTAGAGTATAAATTTCTGTGAAAGTCTGTCCAGACTTTGTAAATCCATCCAGACTGCTGTGCTACCTTACATGCATGTGAGTGTGATGATGCTCATGCAGTACTGAATTGCGTTCTCTCCTCTCTATTCATACAGAGAGGTCCACTGCTGGCAGGATTTTAAAATTTCCCCGTCAAGGTGTAACTAAGATCTGTAATGCCTGCTTACTAGAGCACTGATATAAAGGCTTTTGTTATTTTGACTAGAGTAGTCCTGAATCTCACATTACTCCCAATTCACCTCATTTTATGATTTTGATTCTATGGCCTGTGGGAGGAAAATAACATTCCCTCTACCCTTCTAAGGTCTTGACTGAGACCCTCCCTCATAATAAAAGAGACATTAATGGAGAAAAACAGAAGTTTAATAATAATAATAATAATAATAATAATAATAATAATAATAATGTATGCCTCCTGTATACAAGGGAGATACCCAGGAGAATTGAGTAACTCCCCTAAATGACCCAAGCCACTACTTTAAATTCATCTCCAGCTAAAGACAAAAGATGTCGTGAGAAGTGACCAGGCAAAGCACAGTAAAGAAGTTACGCATATTTAAGTCCTTGCCTTCTCTACTGGTAAGTTGCTAAAGATTTGTGTCCTCCTCTTTCTGTACAGAGAGGGACATACAGAGATGTCTTACAAATAGAGATTTCTTCAATAAATGTAAACTTCTCTTACAAAAGAGTAACTTCCACCTAGTTTTCAGAGCTTCTCCTATGTCTCCTGTTTCTTAAAAATAACCAGTTTAAAATAATCCTTAGGCCTAAGAGGCCTATTCTGGGGTGGCAAATTCTACTCGCCTTCATTCAGGACCCAATTCCTATGCTCACTTCAGTTGCAAGCTGATCTTAATAATTCATGGTACCGATATTGCTGTGCTAATGGCAAAGTATTTGCAAACTATCTATCCTTAAAGCCACCCCCCATGTATACATACTCGCACACAAAGACACTTAAATTAAAACACAGCTAAACAGTCATCAGTTCCTATTTGCAAAGGAACATTTTCAAAAGTGCTATTACTATGCATTCAAGTTTTCAGAAGGATTAAAAAGAACAGATTCATTTTTCTCTGTGATTTTTAGGTCTTTAAAAAGTCCTGTTTGATGCTGAACTCTGCTGCAAATCACTGATTTCCATGGGCACTAGGATAATACTAAAGAAAAAAATGAGGGGGTGGGTAGAGCTCAGTGGTAGAGTGCCTGCTGAGCATGCATGAGGTCCTGGGTTCAATCCCGAGTATCTCCACCAAAAATAAATAAATAAATAAACTTAATTATCTCCCCTAAATAAATCATAATTTTTTTTGAAAAGAAAAAAGTACCTTAGCAATCTTTCCAAATATGTCACTGATTAAAACAAAGCACCACTTTTAAAAAGTGAGTAAAATATCCAGGTAAAATTGCATTTACTTTCCCTCATCCTGACCCTACTGTTCTTTCAATTATTATTCACTTGTTTAAAAAAAAAATGCTGTGGTGCTATGGATCAATGCCTCCAAGTATTGAGTCCATTTTTTTCAAATTAATAGACTGTAACTTATAATGAGCAATAAGAGACAAATAGGAAATTCAATTCCCACATAATTATTGTTAATGTAATTAAGAAATGTTTCACTGAGTAAGAATATAGAAACAAAATCTCATTTTCTAAGCTCAAAATGAATCATTATAGGAGTTACATGGTGGCCAGAAAAGTAGCCACACAGGAAATTTCCAGAACCTCAGCCTCTTCTTATTAAGTGTGATTAAGTGCCAATTTCCTGCTCTGGATGTTCCTGCTGGAGATGGGGCCCATAATTAAATACAATAATAAAAGGCACATGGAACATCTGATGTATAGACCAACTTTTTGCTTCCTCCACGTCTACTTGGTAAGGAGATGAGGTGTGATGTCAAATGACTCACTAAATTTCAAATTTTCCACCAGTTTGAAACTGGCCACTTCACACTTTTGTAATTTCCAGCAAGATGCAAGACTGCTGGCTATCTGGTAAAAAGGTGAATGCTGCTGTAGTTTTAAGCGATTCAGGATATCTGGCTCCATTAGCACGGGTTTGATTTAATGGAAAAGGTCTGGAATGTTAAAGCTTAAATCAAAGGTGTGCTAAATTAATCAAACAAGGAGACCATTAGACTGAAGTGGCTCTAATGCCCTGGTGGCCTATATAACCAGACCAGAATCTAAGACTATAAATGCCTCAAGGTTAGGAAATCAAAATGCTACGGACAACCAACCACAAACAGCCAGCTAGAATGTCAGCTATAGTCAAGCAATAATTTCCTTTCTTTGCTTCCTCACTTTCTCTATGTAAGTCTTTCCCGAGAGGGCCTAGTTTTACAGGTATTTAAAATCTGCCTCCTGATTATCCAACATGTTTTAGGTGCAGAAAGTTACACTGTCCCATTGAAGTGCTTAAGTAAATTGTTGGGATCCTGTTCTCAGTCATGGAAGCAATGCAGGACATATTTATGTTCTAATGCCTAAAAGAAAGAGAGTTGATGGTGGAACAAAGAGCTGCTTTTTATTGTTTTCCTGAGTTAAATACGGTCATAGTCTTCTTTTCTCTCTCTCGAGCACAGATGCACAAATAGTGGCTAGAAATGATTGCAAATACATAAGCTTGCTTTAGAAATACACAATTTGAAAGATTTAAAATAAAATCCATTCCAACCTTTTTCATTCTTCAGCTTTGTCCTATTATCATGTGTTATTTATAGCCAAAGCTTCGGGGAAAAAAAATTCAAGTCAACTCACAGTGTAGATTAAGCCACTGAAAAATGGTGATTGTGAGACGCATTCAATAGTGTTCTGGAAAAAAACTCATTTCACTACCATAATGATGAGACACTGATATTTGGCAAAGAGATTCCATAGATTTATAGCTTCATCATCTGCTTTGCTGATTGCTAGACTCTCAAGGACAAATGGGCTCTCAGACACAATTGTAAATATCCAGGATAAAGCAATGTTAAGTCTACTCTGAATGGTTATGCCATAATTAGGAAAAAGTTGCTAAATAAACTTAACTGAGCATTAAGAGGGCTATATAAAACATTCCTTTTTATATCTTCCCTAGAGGACCATGCTGGATTTTTATTTTAATATTATCTACTCTTTCATTGGCCGGCTCTCTTTATTCTTGTATGTTAATTGCCTGGGTGGTGTTTGGTGAGGTGTCACCATTTTCACAGAGAAGTATAACTCCACCACTCTGAAGTCCCCACTGTTCTTTCTTTTCTTTTCTTTCTTTCTCTCTCTCTTTTTTTTTTTTTTTTTAATAGTGGAGAAGTCTGACAATGACTAAGCCCTTCAGGTAGAAGATGAAGGACAGTCAGAGTTTGAGAGAAACACAAGAAACTTTAGAGAGAAAAATCTGTTTGGAAAAGACGACATAATTCTGCTAAACCCTCAGGGTAGGGAAAATAGCCTAGAAATGAGAGTGAACAATGATTAAACACTAAAAATGGTTCCTTTCAATCACCTCTTGACATTTATATGGTATCATAACACCTCTGGTAACTCTTCTCGGGTTTATGAAAACAACAATAGAAGCACTGAAATTACTCAGCAATTTATTCAAAAAGCAATAGACAAGTCCATTGAATAGAAAGCATTTTTTTTTTTTTTTTTTTTTTTTTACTTACAAAAGCAGAGAAATTTAGCTGTAAGGATGCCTGTTAGGAAAGCACTGCACATATTCATTGCAGTTGTGAGGGCTTAGTGGACATTTAAGCTGTTTCCAGTTTTTTGCAAATACAAACAATGCTGCAAACAGCCTTGTACGTGCATCTTTGCTCAACTGAGTAAGCATTGCTGTAAGAGGCTTTTTTTGGAAATGGAATAGCCGGGTTAAAGGGGATGTGCATTAAAAATATTGATAGATACTGTTAAATTGTTCACTGAAGAGGTTGCACAGTGAATGAATGTGCTTACAACAGGGAACTGTCAGTGTTTTAATCTGCTCAATATGGTAGGGGGAAATGGTCCTGGTTGTTGCTTTATTTTGCATTTCTTAACGAATGGGCAAAATTGATCCTTTTCATACTGGTCTTGAAAAATACACCTTTTAAAAGATTTTTATAGCATCTTATAAAGTTTTAAATAAAACTTTCTATACCATAAAAAGAAAAAAAATGTTTTTGGTTTTCCTATCTATCTTTTTTCTTTTCTTTCTCTCTTTTTGGGGGGTTCAGAATAGGAGCTCAAGAGAAAGGAAGAGAAGGAAGAAGTAGTATCTTATTTAACCATTGTAACGATGTATTTTGCTATTAAAGAAACTGATTCAAACAAGTTAAGTGAGTCACCTAAAGACTCACAACTAGTAAGTAGCAGAACTGGGACTAAAATCCAGAACAAGAAGAAAGTATTAAAAATATATATTCTAGAGGCTGATTGCCTAACACTGACTGGCTGTGTGACTTTAGTCAAGTTGCCTAACCATCCTGTGCCTCTGTTTCCTAATACAAATATTGGGATAACAGTAGTACTTACCCCATGGGATTGTCACAAGGATTAAATTAGATAATCAGTTTATAATGTGTCAATTTCTGGTGTGCATCATCATGCCTCAGCCATGCATATACATACATGTATTCCTTCTCATATTCTTTTTCATTATAGGTTACTATAAGATATTGAATACGGTTCTCTGTGCTATACAGAAGAAACTTATCATTTATCTATTCTACATATAGTAGTTAATATTTACATCTTGAACTCAAAATCCAGCTGTTTCTAAGTATACCCATAACTGGATAGGATGCCAAGGAATGATTTGAACCTTCCCACATGGCGCCACCTGTCTTCCTTAGTCATGTAAGTACCGTGATGGCAGAAACACTAATATTACCACTCAGCCACAAATCATACCTGTGAAATCAATAAATTGCAACCCAGTCAATATCCTGCTCAAAACGTAGGTTCTTTTTCAAGACCTTCCAGGGGAGTAGTAAATATTCTTATTCTGGGAGGTAAAACCCATATTATATCAGCAACTGGCATCAGAATTCTTAGAGATAAAACTTTCTTAGTAAAAATAATTTGCAAGACCCTAGGAATGGAGGGTGAGATACAGAGCCAAGACAATGAAAGACAATGGCCAATTATTTTTCTTTTCTATACCGTAAAAAGAAAAAAAAATGTTTTTGGTTTTCCTATCTATCATTTTTCTTTTCTTTCTCTCTCTCTTTTTTTTGGATTCAGAATAGGAGCTCAAGAGAAAGGAAGAGAAGGAAGAAGTGACATGCCACCAATGTGGTGGAAGATTGGGTACCATGTTGGGTGAAGGACCAGAAAGGAAACCCCTCAGTGGTGCAGGGGAGCAAAACTTACCACCCCAAAATGCCTTTTTGACATGCAGATTATTTCAAGCTGAAAATAATCAAGGCCCAAAAGCCTAAGAAGAAATTCTGACCTTCCCCCAAATGCCTAAAAATAATTTAGATGGAAGATCTGTTCCAGGAATAGAGCTATCACCAGAGCTCTCTGCAATAAATACGGCCTAGGTGTGGTGGGGGAACTCTAGGCAACGTCTAAAGGTCAGAGTCTACTCTGTGACCCATTGCCTCTGCATAGGCCAGCAAACATTTATTTACCAAACTTTTGATTTTCCATCTCCATGTCAATGCCTTCTTCCCCTCTGAAGTCCCAAATCCATAGATCTTCTTTTGTCTTTAGCTGAAGAGGGTATTTAAGGTGAGAATTTCAACCATTTTGGTGAGTTGCTCAGTTTTCCTGGGTCTTTCTCATGTATTCACATTGGTAAACTTCTGTTTGCTGTTCTCCTGTTAATCTGTCTCACATCAATTTAATTCTTTTTTTTTTTACATTTTTTAATTGAGTTATAGTCATTTTACAATGTTGTGTCAAATTCCAGTGTAATTTAATTCTTAGACCAGCTAGAAGAACCTAGAAGGGTATAAGAAAATTTCTTCCTCCCCAACATTGGCAAAGCTGTCTTGGCTTTTTCCCTTACTTTTCAAAAATGGAGATAATTGTAGGTTCACATGCAGTTGTAAAACATAATACAGAGAGATCCCTTAGGCATTTCGCCCAGTTTACCACAATGGTAAATTTTGCAACTATAGTATAATATCACACCCAAGATATTGACATTGATCTGATTCAGATTTCTCCAGTTTTCCTTGTATTCATTTGGATGCCTGTGAAAGAGTTTTAAAAACATTCAATTCGAAAATTGTTTGTTTGTTTTTTTTTCACTGTAAACCTTCTTGTCAAGTCTCCGTAGATTTTTTTTATACCCATAGGTTTTTGTTATGCTTGATTGACTGAGTAAATAAAGCATAGGGGAACAAAATTTTGACACCTCAAAATGTGTCTCTTTGATATGAGGATTATTTTAGGTTGAATATTTTTAAGAAACAGAATACTCAAGCAATTTTTCTTTTTTATCTAACCCCCCACCCTTACCCCCACTCCATAACTGCCTAAAATAATTTAGATAGAGGGTCTGGTCTAGGAAGGAAACTATCACCAGAGGAAACTACAAAGACTGTGAGCTAGGTGTGGTAGACTGGGGAGAACGTAGGGAGACCTGCTTGTTCAAAGTCCTCTCTGTGCCCCATTTTCTCTATTCGGCATGGCAAATGTTTGTTTACTCAGCTTTTGCTTTTCATATCTTCCTGTAAAGGGTCTTTCTTCCTTTGGAAGTCCCAGGTCCCTATCCACTTCTCCTTAGCTCAGAATGGCATATAAACCACAATTGCCTGACTGCCTGTGGGTCTCAATTCTTGTGGGGCCCCGGTATGTGTGTAATTAAATTAGTTTTTCTCCTGTTAATCTGTCCTATGTTAATATGATGATTAGACAAGACAAAGAACCAAGAAGGACAGAGGAAAAAATTTTCCTTCCCTATAAATGTGAAAGATTTTTTTCTGGTCTGAATCAGAAAAGTATAGAAGACGGACAGCACACATAGGAATAAAAGTCCAGAAGTAAAGGTAATCATTGGAATGTAATCCACCTAAAATTCATAGAAAGCTTCAGAAGGTATTTGAACTTCAAAATGGTACAGAATATAGTTCAAGTGAATCTTATATCGATGGAAGAACCCAGTTGATGGGGGTTACATATGTCATTGCAGTGTCCACCCTTAAAGGAGGTTGCTGTTTATATGAGATGGTTTAAGGAAGCCTACACAAACCCTTCCCCTAAATCCCTAACCACAAACCATGCTGCCTCAAGAGCTACTGTTATGAATTCATTTTATATTCTTGAAGGTATTTATTCTTTTTTTTCAATATTTTTTCATTGAGTTATAGTCATTTTACAATGTTGTGTCAAATTTTTCTTTTTTCTTTTTTTAACATTTTTTTATTGAGTTTGAAGGCATTTATTCTTAAATAATCTCTATTAAGTATAAGTGCTTCTTATGGTTGAAATGGTATTGCAAGTTCATATTTTAATGACCTCTCTGTTCCAAACACAAAGTTATGGTTTACAAAATTTAAAGAGAGAAAAACCAAAAAGACATAGTCAGAATCAAAACTAATATGGCTATTACTGAGGACCAGAAATAGGACAAAAGCATAAAATGGTGTGTGAGTCTGAAGTCACTTCCAGATTCTCTGTTCAGAAGCAGGCAGAGGCAGCTGGAAGTCCAGCTGCTGTGGGGTAAAGCAACTAAAGGTACTTCTCGCAAGATGTGCACCCTGGTCCAGGCTTGAGTCAAGGAGCTGGGAGGAATCTCATCCTTTTTCATTAGTCATTGAAATAAAAGATGTTCTCAACTTGAGATGAATAAAAAATTAATGAATTGGAAAATATTTCTGAGAAAAATCAACCCAAGACATGGCACTAAGGGACAAAGACTTAGAAATATATGAAGGATAAATTAAAGAGACATGGAGAGCCAAAGAGTTTCCAATATTTGTCTCATAAAAATCCAGGAGATGGGAATGGATGGAGTGGCAACAAGAACTATTTGAGGATATAATGGCTGAGAAATTTCCAGAACTAAAGACAAAATTCCTCAGATTGAAAGTGCACTCCAAATACCATCAGGCTAAATAAACATAAATTTATATCAAGGCACGTATGTAGGACTGCAGAGCATCAAGGTTAAAAAGAGAATCTCAAAAGATATCAGAAATAAAAGACCAATGACATACAAAAAGACTAAACTGATTTCTTAATTTAAAAAAAAAGAGTCCGTAGACAATGAAACAATACAGACATACCTCAGAGATACTGCAGGTTCACTTCCAGAATACCACAACAAAGCAAACATTGCAATAAAGCAACTGCCACAATGTTTTTGGTTTCCTAGTCCATATAAAAGTTATGTTTATAGTATATCATATTCTATTAAGTGTGGAATAGCATTAGGTCTAAAAAACAATGTATATACCTTAATTAAAAATACCTTATTGCTAAAAAGTGCTAATTGTCATCTGTTAACACAGGGTTGCAACAAACCTTCCATTTTTAAAAACCACAGTATATGTGAAGCACAATAAAATGAGGTCTGCCTCTACCTTCAAAGTACTTCAGGTGGGAGGAGACTATGAACCTGGAATTTTACACTCAATTAAATTATCCTTTATAAGCAAGGGCAAAATAAAGGCATTTTCAGACTTGTAAAGATTAAGAAAGGTTATCACAGATTCTCCTAAAAATTATTGAAATATGGATTTTAGAAAGAAGAAAAGTAAACACAGAGGGAAGGTGTTATTTCTGAAAACAGTGGTATGTACAGAAATTCATTAAATAATCAGTAAGTTTAATTTTCCACTGTAAAAATGAACGATTATTTTTAAGGATAAAATTACCATTCTAAACTAGAGGGTGGGCAATTTTCTTCAGTCAAAGGCCAGCTAGAAAATAATTCAGGTTTGAGGAGCACACAGCTTCTGTTGCAACTACTCAACTCTGCCATTGTAGAGCAAAAGCAGCCACAGACAATATTTAAATAACTAAGTATGGCTGTGTGCCAATAGAACTTTATCCATAAAAACATTGCTGGTCAGCAGGTGGTAGTTTGCTGACCTCTTCTCTAAATAATGATATCAGGATAAGTTATTATTAAAGCATCCTATTTTCCTTTTTATAGTTCAGGGAAGGATACAAAGATTGGATAATTGTAGACTTGTTTAGAATATCTGGGGGAAGAGAAATGCCTTGAACTTTTATCAGCTACTACCATGGTGAGGCTCAGTTGGGAGCAAGGTCCTTTGAAAATAGAACACCAGATAGAAATCTCTCAGACACACTCACAGGAAAAAGATAGGGGCAGGGAAGGCATTTTATCTATACGACCTTTTTGCTTAGGGCTGGCTCAGGGCTTTACTGCCATTGTGATTAAGCATAAACTATTTTGCTCTAATTAACTGCCATTCATCCTTCAGGTTCAGTTTAGATTTTCCTTACCCTCAAGTCTGGGTGAAGTTTCTCCCAATTTGCCTCCTATAGCACTTTAATAGTTATACCTAATGTAGCACTTAACATACTTGATCATATTTGCCAGCCTGTTTGTACTTGTTCCTCATAGAAAATGAGTTCTGTGAGGGGAGATCACGTTTGTCTCATCCACTATTATATCTCTTATGCCAGGACAGTGTCTGCCACATGATAGATTCTGCACAAGTGTTTGTTAAATTAAAAAATGAATGAATGAATACTTCTGTTGAACTAATGACACATGAGCATATACCAAGATAGATAACTTTCATTTCTGGGGTTACAGTATCCTCTTCATCTCTCAGAGCCATTCAACCAACAAATAATAAATGAACACCCACTATAGGCAAGGCCCATTCTAAGTGCTGAGGACAGAGTAGTGAGCAAAATGGACAAAATCCCTGCCTCGTGTAGCTTGTATTCTAATGGAGGTGGGAGATGATAAACATAAAGAAATGTTTACTAGTGGAAAACCTTGATTACCAGCCAAAGAATTGCCTTTTGATGATTCAGGACTTTAGAACTTCAGAGTTAACATCAACCATCTCTAAGTAAGAAAGATGGTGCAGACAGATAAGGAAATTGGGCTGAACCTTCAATGAGCTCATTCAGTCCTGGCATGTTATACTGTTCAATAGATCCCTAAAGGCAGCTTATTTATTTTTTCATTGAATGCAAGATGTTCTAAAATATCCAGGTAATTATGCTTCTTCTTAAATAGTAAAGTAGGAGAAAAAGCACTGCAGTGAATATTGGAAGAATTAGGTTCTAGACTCAGGTTTGCCATTGACTTACCATGTGACACTAAGCAAATTATTTCCCCTCCCTAGGCCTCCGTTCTTCCTAAGAAGAATTGGGTTCAATCAGTGTTTCCAAAATGTCAGTCATTTTCATATCACCTCCATGATTTTTGCCATATTTATATACCATGTCTGTATATAATCATTTACCTAATAACTACCTTTAAATTAAAACATGACTTGTTTGTGTAAGATTTGTCTTTAGTAGCTAATAATGTTAGTGAAATCATGAGTGTGATGTACTAGTTATAGTATTTCCTAATGAATCTTATTAAATTCATAGCTATTAAAATGTTTTAAAGTACCAGCCAAAAGCATTTTATATACCATAGGTGGTATTTCTATTTGACTTGGAAACCTTGGATTAGGTGATTTTTCAAGTCCTCTTTGAGCTCCAAATATTATTATTTTATGAGGCTCTTCTGCATGATCATTTTCTCTCAAAATGCTTCAGATATTTTCTCCTTTCAAGATGCAAAACACCTGCACTTAAATAACAACTATACAAGAGAGTGCTTTAATATTTGAAAACAAATTAAGCCTGTGCTTCGCTTGAATTTTTTTTTTCTCTTTTTCTGTCATTTAATATCCTAGAATATTTATTTGCCAGGGTAGATTTCTGTTTTTTTCTCAGATACATTTATGAAGCTTATTTTTTCTGTGGTGTATCTTTTCCATCCTTTCACTTTCAGCTTACCTATGTCTTTGAATTTAAAGCATATCTCTTGTAGATAGCATCTAATTGGACCTTGTTTTTTAATCCAATCTGGCCAATCCCTGCCTCTTATATGGAGTGCCTAATTAATTTATATTTAAATTAATTATTGATATGGTTTTAAGTCTACCATCATTTTTATTTGTGTGTGTCAGTTGCTTTAGAACTTACAATACACATCTTATCAGATATATTTCTAAGTGAAAATCATGTAGGTAGAATGTCATTTAATAAGCTACAGAGAATAACAAAATTTCCACATCACATCCAAACTTTGAAAAAATCAAATCCCAGGGCTACCTTTTACCTATAGGCTATTCTAAATTGTTTATGGAAAACAGACATTCAGTTCCACTCAAATTTGAAAGCAAAGAGAGGTAGTAGGGAAGTTTCCAGAAGGGCTCCATGAAGGAAGCTATATCAGTCAGGATGGTTTAAGTTACGTAGCAGCAACAAACTCCCAAATCTCCCATGTTGTCTTTTCCTAGGACCCAGGATGGAGGATGGAATAGCCACTCTCTGGAGCATTGCTTGTTGTCATGGCAGAGGGAAAGAGAGCTCTAACTGATAAATGAATTACGTGCTCAGCCAGAAGTGATACATGTCACTGCTTCTTGGAATTCATTGGCCAGAACTGGTCACACAGCCCTACCCAACCATAAAGGTTCAGAAAGTACAACTCGACCATGAATCTAGAGGGAGAAGAGAACTGTAGCAGTTGGAAAACATTAATGATTACCATGTGGGGATTTTGTGTGCTTGTTTGTTTTTTGCAGGTTCCAGAATCTTAGCTCCTGAAGGATTAATGGTCCTTCTGCTTTCACTGGGTTTAACCTTAACAATTAAATACACCTAACAAAAGGCAAAATATTTGTAAAGCAATGATAAATAAATGGTTTTGGCGAGTGTTGTTAGTTGTCTGGAAAGAACAAGGCTACGTGCTGAAGGTTGGTAGTAATGCTTCCTCCTGCTGGACTTGGAAACGCTCTGAGCTAGAATGGATTTCTGTCCACAAAGCTATTTGTAGTGTGAGGGGTAAAACCAATTCTATTGGTTTAACAATGAGACAGGTCAGTTTCAAACAAAGCTAAGGAAGTTGGAGGCAAAGATGTGACATAAAGGCAGGGAGATTTTCTGAACCGAAGGAAAAGCAGTTATAACCAAACTCCTTATGCAGCTATAGGTGGCTTAGGATCTTGACCCTTCCTGAGGAGGTCTGTAAAATCAGGGTTTTAAAACTAGATGTGTGCTCCTCCCAGAGAAAGCAGAAAGCGAAGAAGGGCAGATTATCTTAATTAATTGGGTGCTGGTAAAACTACAGGTCTTCTTCTGGATGTTTGAAACATCCCTATGAAGCAGTGATTTCAAAATTCATTATTACAGAAAGTATCACCACAGTTCTTTGACAAAAAGGCAGAAGATAAAACTAGGTGATACACAAACCTATGCAGAATTAGAAACAAAGCTATCTCTTTTCTCCTTGTCACATGCTCTCCATTTTACTTCCATTTATTGCTATTTCATGTTAAAGTGTCATTTAATATTGGCCAGATACTGAAAGACAATTGCTAGTGATTAATATTTGGCATTTTAATACAGTCATAAGTAAAAATTTTATAAATTCCTTTGGTAGAAGAGCTATGCTGCCATTATTAGATGAGAAGGTAAACCAATGGAATTTTCCAGAAACAGTGAATTATATTAGTGATGTCCCACACATCAGATTGGAATGGACCAGTCAGGCAAGTCACCAGCTTTTCTATATTACAACACACTGTTTACCCACAGGTGCAGTTCTGGAAGGCTAGGTGAGTGCCACGTCTTTTAGATGGAGCCAATAAAATTAAAGAAGGAGTTTGTTGCTAGAGTACACTAAAGATCATGGTCTAAGTCAGTGCTGGTCAAAGTGTGGTCTGGGGACCAATGCTAATCAACAGACTGGTATCTACAAACATTTCACCAGTCCACCTAGAGATGTTATGCCAGAATGTGAATCAATGCACTACTTCCAACATCAAGAAAGTCTTGCTGCAATTGCAAGTGTGTGTGTGTGTCTATATATATATATATATACCTTTATATAGAACATATTTTTCCTGTGTCTGTGTGTATATGTGTTTAGTGACACAGTTGATTCATACATTGGTGTAAGCTCCACATCTCATTGTGGACCAGTAACAGCTCAGAGACCAATAGCACTGGTCTAGGTCTCTCAGTTTCAAGTGATATTGGCATATGCACAATGTGGATAGATCTGTGGCAGTAAAAATGCATTATTTCAGACTTTATGAGAAATATTAACCAGCATAATTAGTATGAGAACTGTGCAGAAGCAGTAACGTTCCTTTTCTGACATCAGGTATGTCTTGAGAGACCAGAGGTAGCCATGAAGATTTTAGACTTTACATAATGGATTTCTGCTAATCCACTGCTGCTTTTCTTAGCTGTGCTGTTGACATTTCTATTGACTGCTTCTTTCTCAGCTCTTCCCAAATATCACGTATTGTTCTTAAATATCTTGTCAAAAAAGGCTATCTTCATTAAATCAATTACCTTAATAGTGTAGTAAGAAAATATTATCACTCTTGACAGCTTACTATGTGCCTGGCACCTCCCTAAGTGCTTTACATTATTTGAGGCATTTAATCCTAACAAGAATCCTATGAAATAAGCACTATTATCATCCCCATTTTACAATGAGAAAAATTAAAAGCAAAGTTTAGGTGATTTGCCCTAAATCACACATCAGCAAACAGGCAGAACTCATGTACTTTGACCCTCAAGTCTATGTTTGTAACAACCATGGTGGATTTCCTTTCTAAGTAGAAGAGAAGCAACATATATTTAATGAAAAAGACTCCAGGACTAAGAATCAAAAGACCTAGCTTTTAATCCCAGTCCTGCTGCTGACTAGCCATGTAACCATGGGCAAGTCTCTTCCCCTATTTGGGCTTCAGTTTCCTAAGGTAGAAAAACGAGCAGGGTGGACTAGATGTTTTCTCAGATCCTTTTCAGCTTTAAGGTTCTATGAGACTCTAAGTGTAGATTCCTTACTAAAAGCAGAGGCTTATGAATGTATCTTTTATATAGAATTCTTTGTTTCTAATTCAGCAAAGCAGTATGGCTCTGGGCTATCTGCCTAGATGTAGAAATAGCCTTACAATATAAAACTGGATGTTAGCACGCGGGTCATTGAAATAGGATCCAATCGCTTTGCTTTCTGCTAAAGACAGGATGTAACAATTACACACAAGTAATAAGCATGACATTTAATATTTTGATTTTTCTTACTGCTCTCCTCTAGGAATAAGGCTAACCTACCTTGTGGCTTGACTTGGCTTCATAAGGAATAAGTTTTTCTCCATGTCTAGAGTCTTGTCGGTCTGGAAATGTTTAAATATTTAGGTATTTTGTTTCTAACATACAGCAAATTTTGCCAAGTTTCATAGCTCAACAGTCCACCAGCTTCTGGTACTAAGCCATAATGAACAAAGAATACAGTGTTAACATAGTCTTCTCCCACTCAGGGAGATGGTGTGATTTGTAATGAGCGGTGGGTGTTAATGCCTACAGATTTAGATCCATTTGTACTGCAAATAATCAGTTTGGAAAGAAAAACATTTCTGGTCTCCAATCTGAAGAAAAAACAAACTAAATATAAATAAGCAGCTATGTTCTCTCAAATATGTATTTAAAAGCACAATGATGGCTCTGTGCTTCTGTCTGCTGAGACATAAATGGCAGGAGAGCAGTTTTCAAAAATATCAGAGTTTTTAAATGTCAGGTTAACCACTTTTCATGTCATTTCGCTTTGCCTCTTGACCCATGTTAGATTTTGGCTTGCAATGGTAATCTTCATCATCCTCTCCTTGGGTGACAAGTGCATTTGCCCAGTGATGATGATAAACATAAGGAGTAGAGAGTTGTTTTTATTCTTTTGAGTTTTGTTTTTGTTTTTTTAGTTTTGTTTTTAGTTTTTTTTTTTGTTTTAGTTTTGTTTTTGTTTTTTTGCTTTTGTTTTTAGTTTTCGTTTTCGTTCTGTTTTTTGGTTTTTTTTAGTTTTAGTTTTGTGTTTTGTTTTGTTTTTTCAGTTTTAGTTTTGTTTTCATTTTTTAGAGAATTAGTTTAGTTGAGCAGAGTAGGGGTTTCCTGAGGCTTTTACATACATGATTAAAGGTCACGAGGCTGAAGTCAGCTAAGCCAGCAGGGAAGCTGGGCCGCGATCCCGGTGGAAAACTCAGAGGCATAATTCTCACTATATGACTTTTTAGTAATTATGAATGTCCTACGTATTAAGGGAGATCATGGGTCAACACTCAGGCTCTTCAGATCCCAAGACTATAAAAATATGGCTGATTACCATTACCAGGATGTGTTCAAATGATATTTACCACCATAGATCCCCTGATCCAGAAAGGGTGGTAGTTCTTATTTCAGAAATGAGTGGTCATTGAGATCAGTATTTTCAAACTTGTTCTAAGGCAACCAGTGCCAGGAAGTGTAAAACTAAACTTTTCTAATAGCTGATTTATGGTCCCTTTCTTATCTGCATAATACAATGGAAAGATCTGAATTATGATTCCTATCTGCTAGTATCTGTATAACTTTAAGGAAATCTCTTAAACTACCTTAGCCTCACTTTCTGCTTTTGTAAAATGAGGAATTAGACCAGATGATTCAACTCTTTCCAGTTGAAAAAAGGTTATAATCTTTAAGGCATGCAGGTATAAAGATGAAGTCCTTGTAACAACATATCCTACTTTTCCCTCAAATGTGTCCTATGGTTTTCTCAAAACATTTATGGACTCAAATCAACCTGAATTAATAGAATGATACATTCCATTTCAGTGATGCTTGATCCAAGGGAATGTTGCAACAGTCACATTAAGTTACATGAAAGAATACTGCATACCTATAATTACCTAAATGATCAAGAGGGAGCATTTACTGGTCACCTACTATGTGCAGGACACTTTACTAGCATTTTACTTACACTATCTAATCTAAATCTCATGACAACCTGTTGGGGAAAATGAAGCCACCCAGGAAACAGCATCTCTTTTCCATGCCTTAGTTCTGATCTAACTGAGATTACAGAGATCAGCATAGGAGAACAACATTTTACCTTTACTAATAAAACAATCAGAAATCAATTAGAGAGTATGGCTTACATATATGGACAAATAAGCTTCGTAATACTGAACAGGAGAATTGGACAGACTCAAACACATAAACTGGGCATTATGAGAAGTGCAACCAGTCCTGGGCATCACTGGATCACTGCAGGCTTTTCTTACCACGTGGACCCCCCTACAGCATGGAGGAGCAGAGCAGAATATGTGTTCCTTGTAGCCAGCCTGTCTCTCAAGAGAAAGGAAAAGAGGATTAAGTCATGTTATACACACCCTGCTCCTCTTCCACACAAAGCAGTTAGGAAACTCACTGCACCTCCATGAAAAGTAATCGAGACAGGGCTTGAAGACAGGAATATAAAGGACCTTCATTGGACCACAGACTTTGGAAATGGAGGAAAAGCAAATAACCCTTAAGGAAACTAAGGTTCAGAGAAACTAAGTATTTTGTTGAAGGTCACACAACTAGTAAGAGGAGGAATTAGGATTCAATCTCAGTTCTGCCTGACTCCAGAACCCATATGCATGCCCCCATTTCTTCCCTCACATTGTTACCCTATAGTTTTACCTTTGTGACATTTTACAAGTAGCAGAAGATGCACTGAATAATTATGTCTTCAACTGAAAAATCCTGTTACACAAGGGTCTTAGATTATGGTGCCATCTCCAATACTATCACCACATACAACCCATCAGAGTAGTAATGGTATGGGATTATCACCCAAGACAGACTGGCTTGGCCCTCAAAATAACTGATAAGAAGTGCCCTTCCCGATGTCAGAAAACAGGAACTCTCTGGCTTTTATGTTCCTCTTTTTTTTCCTGTAGATTGAGAAATGAAAGGAATATGAAATACCCTGTGATCTGCCATTTTGAACCTGCTGCTCCTTGTACTAGACCATGGAAAAATCAAGAAACAGAATGTTTCTAATGGAATATTTTTCAAAGAAAAGACAATGTCTGCTAACGTTTTCCAAGTTTAAAGATTCTAGCCATATACGATGATACTTCATCTAACAAATCTTCAGAGGCCAAATTTCATTATTAAAAAAATTCACTGTGGCTCAGATGGACAGAGATAAATTTCAATCTCTCCAGCAAAGAGTTCAGAGGTGATAATAATTTATGAGGAAGGAGTAAGCTCCTGTGAAGTACAAGACCTGAACCCAGCAGAATAGAGGACCATGTACCTGGGCCCAGAATGAAAGGAATCGTAATTGTGTGTTCATAGCGATTAGCAAATTATTTCAAGAGACAGAAGTCCCTGGGGTGGGTCAGTGAGTTCCAAGAAATAGGAAGCAGTACTACCAAGGCAACATGGGGCTAAAATGGTGTATCCTAGGTCTCTTAAATATTGTTGTTACCACTGTTAGGAAAGTCTCTGACAACAAAATCTATCACTGGAATGCATCATCATCATTAATAGAGGTCTAGCCACTTTGAGTAGACATTTGGCCTTTGGATGCTCCTTATCTTCCAAATCTGCATTACAAGAAAAGACAAAAAGGATCCAAAATCATCAAGGAAAAGTGATGGTGCAAACATTCCATTGTTCCTGATAAATGGTATGAAAAGATTTGAGCGTGCTGAAGTTGAAATTGTCCAAAAGTAGATTTGTTTTTAAATCTAAAAAACATATATACAGGGAGTTTTGGAAGACGCCATAGTGAAAATGCTTATTGCATGCATCACTAAATCATGTAAAATGCAGTAGGTAGTCACAAATTCACAGGTTGCATTTTATTCTCTGCTACAGAGAGCATCTCCTCATTACCAACAGAGCCGGGAAGCCGTTGAAGATAATCATTACTCTTAATAAGGTGATTTATTTATTTTCCTCTTGATGGTGGCAAGAGCTAGTACGAGAAGGATAGGGGGGAAGGGCATCATTACCAAGGACCCACACACTATTTCCAGGAAAGACATGATATTATTTGTGCAAATTAGGAGTAAGAGATGAGAAGACATCAAATAATTAGAAGCTGATTTTCTAGCCAAACTATCTAAATTTAAATCTAAATCCTAGCCTGTTAGAAATATCTGTAAGTAAATATCATTCACCCATATTAAAAGCCTTTTCAAAATTAACATTAATGCTGGCAATTTTGGAATATAACATTTCCACAGTATTTAACCTCTGGGAACTTACGTGATCATCATGTAAAAGAATTATGAAAATATGAAAATGTCTTTTTGTTTGTGTCCTTTGTTTGGGTTTTGTGTCAGAAAAGAAGCAAAGGAACTGATTCTCTAGTTTTCTTTTCTGGTCATCACAGTTTTGCATTTTGCTCTTAACACGTATTTGATAAATGTGCAAGTGGATGAATCGTCCTTTGTTAGGTCTGCTTGGCATAGAGCAATGAACAAGAGAGATGTGTTCTCTAATGACTCTGGTTTTTGAAGGAAAAAAAGGAGAATCAGCATCTCATTTATTGAATAATTTTAACTGAAAATCTATGTGCCAATTATTGAATAATTTTTTATTGAAAACCTACTATGTGCCAAGTGCTCTGATGGGCCCTGGAGGGATACAGAGTAACAAAGGAGACACTGGCCCTGGCTCATAAGAAACCTAAAGCAATCAGAAAAACCAGACATTAAATAATTAAACAGTTGCAATACTATAATTTTGTATGAGTCAGCTTGGGCTGCCAGAATAAAATACCTGTAGGCAAAGCTTGTTTTATTGTGCTTCACAGATGTTGCGGCTTTTTACAAATTGAAGGTTTGTGGCAACCCTGCATTGTCAGATGATGGTTAGTATTTTTTTTTAGCAATAAAGTATGTTTTAATTAAAGTATGTACATTATTTTTTAGACATAATGTTATTACACACTTAATAGACTACAGTAAAGTGGAAACATAACTTTGATATGGACAGGGAAACCAAAAAATGTGTGTGACTCACTTTATTGCCATGTTTGCTTTATTTCAGTGGTCTAGAACCTGAGATATCTCCGAGGTATGCCTGTACCACAGACTGGGTGGCTTAAACAACAGAAACTTACTTCTCACAGTTCTGGAGACCAGAAGTCCAAGATCAAGATGCCAGAAGGACAGGTTTCTGGTGAGGCCTCTCTCCTTAGCTTACAGATGGTTGCTTTCTTGTTGTGCCCTCCTGTGGCCTTTCCTCTTCTGTGCACAAGAGGAAGAGAGAGGGCCCGAGGGAGGGAGGGAGGGGGAGGGAGAGAGTCCTCTTGTGTCTCTTCTTCTTCTAAGGATACTAGTCCCCACCTACCCTTATGACCTTATTTAACCTTAGTTACCTTCTTGATGGACTTCTCTTCAGTTACATGGAAGGTTAGGGCTTCAACATATGAATTTTGAGAGAACACTGTTCTCCCAAATAACAAGTCTTGGTATATGCTTCAAAAACCTAGAGGTGTACATTACTGTGCTGTGGCATATCTCTGAGTGTGATACCTTAGTCTAGGAGGTCAAGGAAGCATATCCTGAAGAAGTCATTTAAGCTGAGCTTGAACCATAAGTAATGAGTAGTTTGGCCAAGGCTAGGGAGAGAGTAGTTAAAGAGGCAGCAACGTGTACATAGGTTACTTCAAAGAAATGAAATAACTTTAAGGCAGCTGGAGCACAGAGAGGAAAGACAAGAACAATATGTGGCTGAAGAGGCAGACAAACGACAGATCATCTATGAGCCTCAGGAAACGGTCTCACCTCTATCCTAAGGGTAATGAGAATCCATTATATGGTTTCAAGTAGGAGTCAGGTTTATACTTTAGAAAGAGGACTGACTGCATGTGTGACTGCAAGTTCATGTGTGCCAGGGTCTGCACTCTTATTTTACACGTGGCCTTGGTACCTTGGTGCGTGGCCACACATTGTCAAGAATGCCTAATTTCAGGCAACAATATTCAGTATCTTGTAGTAACCTATAATGGAAAAAATATGAAAAGGAAAAATATGTATATGCATGACTGAAACAAGATGCTGTACACCAAAAATGTATACAATGTTGTAAACTGACTATACTTCAATTAAAAAAAAAAAAGAATACCTACTTTCAACATTCAACAATGCTTCTGCCATGCTGTTCTGTGAGATGGGTACCTCTGTTCCTCTCTTTCATGGGCGGAAATACGGAAATGAAAGGGCAGGGAAACGATGTCCTTGGCTTAATACCCCTTTCTCTTTCTCTTCCTTCTTCAATGATAATAGTAGTTAACATTTATAATAGTAATTACTATTTATTATTCACATACAATATGTCAGACATTGTGATATTTTACATGGGTTATCTTATTTTTTGGTGGGGGGATTAATTTAATTTAATTTATTTACTGGAGGTACTAGGGATGGAACCTAGGACCTTGTGCCCGCTAAGCATGCACAATGTCACTGAGCTCCACCCTCCTCGCTTGGGTTATCTTACTTAATCCTCAAAACAATCGTGTGATATAGGTCTTATTATCTTTCCATTTTACAGATTATGAAACTATGACTTGGAAGGGGTTCCATAACTTGCCACAGAGAGCAAACCTGGGGAGTGACGGAGCTGTGATTTGATCACTTAACGCTACAGCATGTGCTCTTCACGAGTAGACCGTTTTGCCTCTCAGAGAGGTGTGCCCAGGTTCAGTCTTTAGTTGCAGTGCACAGGGAGGGGACACAAAGAACCCTCTCCTTCTCTGCTTACACCACTACATTCACTTTTACTGCCTCTGCTTTGAAAAGTTTCAACAGATTATCAACATGCCTGATTGTTACCAACTTGAGAAAGGATGGTCTCTTTATTTCATCATCCTGTGGAACTAATGCACAAACCCAGGACTATAAGATCCCTAAACTTCACTGAAGGGAAGGGAATAGGGGAGGGTAATGGATTTTTCCCATCAAGTATTCACTATTTAACCTAATCTTTCACCTCACCACGAAGAAGGTCATCTGATCCCACCCTTCAACTGCTGAATGGTTAAAACTAAATAACAGGAAATTAGAGAATGGCTTTGCAATGTTGATTTCCGAGTCAAAGTACAGACTGAATTTTCTAATTTCCTTAATGGGCATAATGCTAGTCTGGCAAATTATTAACAGTTTGGATTTGATTCAAAAACTTGGTTGTATATTTCATTAAGCTCATATTTACTGGTGCACAAGGCAACCTAGAGTAACAAGCATCAAAAGTCTATTTTACTGCCCATATTATGAGCAGATGGAGCACAGGCATTTAAAAACGCCAGGCCTTTTGATTAAGAGCCTGATTATAGTCAGATCAGGATGAAGAATAATGGCTCTATACAAAGGTTCTCTGCATTTTAAAACACTACTGGACCTTTACTTGACTTCTTTGAAATCAGATATTAGCGTTTTATAAAATTTGGAGTTTGAAAACAGAAACAAACCCAGAGCTCACTAGAATGAAGATAGATAGGAAGGCGTTTGTTTTCAGCAGATCAAGAACAGACTTTCCCCCAGCGTTGCCAGCTCAGTGAGTTATTACTGTTATCACACAACAGGGAGTAAGTACGCTTTTGGAAATAATGACTTAGAAAGGTAGTATAGGCTAAACATAGACATGTGCCTATGTTCGGAATGCGTTTTTGGTTAATGAGATAGTAAAGAAAATCAGGATAATCTGGGGGACATGATCTACTCAGGCGCAATAAAAGACCAGATACTCAAGGTATAAGGGCTCCTGCTCCTGGGGACCAGATCCTTCTTACCCACTTTGGAATAACAATGGTTAGGCCTGAGGCCTTCCCATCCAAGTCCCTAGAAGGTTAACATTCCTTAGGATTTTCCCCATCTTGTTAAGAAGATATTCCTTAAGAGGCTACTGAAAGAGAGCGAACCTGGTCAAAAACTAGTGAGGGTCCTTCAAATACAAAAGCACTAAGGAGGGAGATCTTAAACGTTTCGACCTAAAAAAGCAGTACAGTATGGTAGTACATAGGTTTTGAAGTCTAAAAAAAGTAGGCTGACAACCCAGTTATGTAACTTCCTTAGCTGTTTAATCTTGCGTAAATTAGTTACTCTTTATCATCTCAGATTTGTCAACTGTAAAATAGGTCAAAATAGTATCAGCCTCCTACGGCAGTTGTGAGGATTAATTAAGTATGTAAAGAGTCAGGCATATAGTCAGCACTTGATTTCTGAAGGCATCAGAAGCATTCCAGTAAATGTTGAAGCAACAATTAACAATTGTTAATAATCTCTTTGGATTTGCTACAATTAACAATCTTTTTGGATTGCTACAATCACAGACTTCTACATGTTGCCTTGCATGGCTTCTTCACCTTTAGTTCCTAATACAGCTTTGCAGATGTCTCAGATACTACCTGGGGCTCCTGGACTCTTCCGTATCGCCTCCCTTCAAAACGGGTTTGAAGTGGCTTAAATGCAACTAGAACACATCTTTATCTTTTCCCTGTCATCTGGCATCTGACCACCCATCCTTCTCAGAGGCAGAATTGCACAGTGAAGAAGATGTGGGCTATATTGCCAGTTCCAATCTCAACATTTTCCACTTATTAGCTATGTGACAATTACTTAATTTCTTTGTACCTCAGATTCCCTATTGGAAAAAAGGTGAAGATGCTACTAAGGGAACTTACCTCATAGCATTGTTGTGAGGGTTAAATGAGTTAATGCATGCGAAATATCTAGTCCATAACAAGCACTGAATCAATGTCAGCTATTATTATTTTTCTTTCTACTTAATGATTCATGACCCAGACTGCCAAATGACTATACAGTCTTCTGCTGGCAACACTGAGCATACTCAGATACAGTAGATGAAACATATATGAACTCTAGTATGGCAATGGTCCTAAACTATGAGCAGGAGATCCCTTGGGGGGGGGGTCACAGAATTACTGCAGGCACTCTATAAAACCATATGTGCATCCGCATTTTCTCAAAGAGTTGAAGTTAAAAAAAAAAAGATACTGGAGGGGTAGATTTCAAATTGTTTGTTGAAAAGGGAACTTGATGCATATACAATTCTTGCATTTTATCATGTTCGGAAAGCAGATAATACTGAAAGAGATTACAGCTCTAAATGACATTTTGATGTCTATATCATTATCCCATGTTCCTGAAAATACAGTTTGTCAAATAACTGAAAACATACTCACAGTCTGTTCCATTAAACAAATAACAGCAGTGTAGCTCTTTTTCTAAAAAAGAAAATTGGTAATATTGCCTCTTTTATTAAATGACTGTGTTCATAATTAATCACATTTCAGCTTCTAAGAGACACAGACCAAAAATCTGGTAGTAGTTACATGTCCTAAGTCATGTAAAATATGTCTTAGTAAACTAATAATAAAGTTAACAACACTGAAAAATCAACCAGATAAACCTGCTTTCTAACAGAAAGAATTGCCATAAAAACTTTAAAATACTTTTTTTCTTAGAATTTTGGGGTAAAATGTGTCTTGAAAGCTTAGATTTAGTATGTCCTTTCAGCATCTGTAAAGCATAAAATCTCTATAAAGGAGTTTCAAATGTACTCAGTTGCATGTCTGTATGTGAGCCTTATGGGAATGCGAGGGTTTCTTTGCCATTTTCTGGCTGTCAGCTATCTTTCTTTTCAGCTAGTCAACATTTCTATTCCATAGTTAGGTCATTAATGTTAAGATTTTCACACCTTATTGAAGAAAGAAAAGTGCCATTAGTCAGTGTCAATTTAATTGACATACAGGCATTATCATTCTTTTATTTCTGAGTGGGAATGCATAGAGCAAAATGCTGTATTTAATAGTTTCATCTGTTGTATGTGTGATCCTGGGCACATTTGGTGACTGTAGGAAAGAGTCTTAACTTCTCTGAGTCTTCACTTTCTGCTCAATTTATTTAAAGTCAGTGATGGCCTTCTTGTAACTAGAGGGAGTCCACACTGAGGTTAGCAATGCCTCTTTCACAAGGTCTCGAAAAGTCCTAACTGTGAGCGCATATGTAAAAGAGCCCGACATGTAGTAGGCATTCAGTGAATGTTAGTTGAATATGACTCTACATAAAAAATGAAGACTGTTCCTATATGACTGAAGCATTGTGCTGTACGCCAGAAACTGACACATTGTAAACTGACTACACTTCCATAAAAGAAATGAATAAAAATAAAAGTACATAAGTAATCAAGTCAAAAGAAAAAAAGTGAAGACTGGGCTATGGAAGAATAGGAGGTACAAAAGTCCTAGATTGACTTCTGGACATAAATGAACCACAGATAATTATAATAGATAAATATTGCAAGTACTATATTCAGTCAAGTTATACTACATAGACATAGCATTAACTAGTAGAAATATAAAGAACCATTATAGATTTCCAATTAAAGTAATATGGCAGTCTTGATATCTTAAAAGCTTCTGTAAGCAAAAGATTGAGAAATGCTTGAGGAATATAATAAACATTTTTTTTAGATGTGTTGCTGATCTCACAAGAAAGTATAAAGAATCTACAAAGTCAAAAAGAGAAAGCTGAAAACCTTAATGATAAGCTGCCAAAGGCTCTATGGATGCCTTGGAAATATTTGAAGACGTCTGCAACTAAAAAGCTTGCGTTTTAGCCTCTGTGAGAACTGGAGACAAGGCTTCGGCCTTGGTGAAATAGAAATTGGATATGAAATCCTGGCATTAAGTTGGGATCTTTTAAGGGCTGTTTCTTCAATAAAAGAGCAGTTTAGAAAATAATCTACCCGCTGGCAAAGGGACTCTATTAAAAGTGTGTCCATCTTAGCTTTGGCTCTGATTTAGGAAGAGCAAACAAACAAAAAACTCTTCCCTGAGAAGTCCTCCTTTCGCAAATTATAGGATTGAAAAATCACAAACCAGGAAGTTGACAGCAAGTGGTCTTAGGATTGTAGCACTAGAGAATGACGGGGAGAGTGAGCACAAATCATCAACACAGACACATCTTCCACCCGCCCTCAGGGTATGCCCATTATAAAGGCACGCCAAGCAGTAACACATAAACCAAATTTCGACACACAAAGGAAGCAGGATATCATCAAAATAATAAGAAATAGAACTAAACAGCAAAGGAGGAATTAGGCCTCTTCAAATATATCAGATATTGAAACTATAAAATACAGAATGTAAAGATAAGTGTCTTAAATTTTAAAGAAAATAAAGAATATATATGATCAAGAACAAGAGACTCAAAAAAAAAAAAGCAAGAAATCTGAATAAGGGACAAATAAAACTTTAAGAAATAAGACATACAATCATTAAAAATAAGATGTAAAGAAATGACAAAACAGCACACTGGAGTCAAGTGAATAGAGAAGCAGAGAGGGCAGGAGAGAAACACAGAGATATGGAAAATTGAAAGAGAGGTGAAGAGACATGGATGATAGACTGAGAAACCCAATATACATATAAGTGAAATGTAGAAGAAAAGTACAGAAATTTGTGTGTTGCGAGGGAGGGGCATAAAGTGAGAATGGCTGAGAATTTTCCAGAATGGAGAAAAGATATGGATCTTTGGATTCTGGAAGATAAAAATTTTCAAGCAAGATAAATATAAGACTGTATAACACCAAAGACAAAGACTTTTAAACTATGCAAAGAGAAAAAGACTTTCTTCAATGGAACAAAAGTTGAATTCTCAGTTGTCCTGGAAGAAGGCAGATGACAGCCAGAAAATAACTCCACAGGAATGGGGAAAATAACTATCTATCTAGAAATTATCAATTGAGAGTGAAGGTTAAAAAGACACATTTTCAGAAAATCAAAATGGGGAAAGTTTGTTACCAACAGATCCTAACTAAAGGAACTTTTAAAAGATATATTATAGAAAGAAGGAAAAAGACTCTAGAGTCAAACACCGAGATACAGAAGAGAATGGAAGACGAAGTAGTAAATATGTGGATATAGCAAAAGAAATAGTGACTAAATATTTAAAATAATAATGATTAACTTGGGATGAAATCTAAGGTAAAATAACTGAAATAAAATTCTGGATAAAAATAAAATGTAAGAAGGGCAGAGAGATCAAATTTAAAGTGGTCTGAAGTCCTCATAATTTTCAAGAAGAGGTTAAAGATACTGATTAACTTCAGAATCTGTCAAGTTAAGAATGTGTGTTAAGACTTTAAGGGCAACCAAAAAAAGATTAGAAATATATAATTTCAAAATTAAACCTGTGGAGAACTAAAACAATAACTTCAATGGATCCAAAAGGAAGTGGGAAAGAAGAGAGAAGACGTATAGAAAATTCAGGGTAAATAGAAAACTACAGGAAAGTCAGAAATACATACAAATATAACAGTAATCACAATAAATGTAAATTGGCCGAACTTTGCAGTTAAAAGAGAATTTGAACGATTATGCTGTACACCAAAAACTGACACAACATTGTAAACTGACTATGCTTCAATAAATAAATAAGAGAATTTGATTGGATGACAATAAGCAATTCAGTTGTATGCTGCTGACAAGAGACACAAATAAGATACAAGACTGCAGAAAGGTTAAGAGTAAAAGGATAGAAAAATCTATATCAAGAAAATAAATTTAAAAAGCAAATATAGGTGTATTAATCAGATCAATCACTTTAAGTAAAAACCAGTTATGAATAAGGAGAGTCAAGAGATTAAAGATACACTGTGGAGGAAGATATACCAATTCTAAACTTGTGTGTATCTAGTGGCATAGCCTTAAAATATGCAAATCAACATAGAAAACAAACTTACAGTTACGGGGGGGGAAGGGGTAAATTGGGAGTTCAAGATTTGCAGATACTAACTAATATATATAAAATACATAAATAAAAAGTTAATACTGTATAGCACAGGGAACCATATTCAGTATCTTGTAACTTACAGTGAAAAAGAATATGAAAACGAATATATGTATATTCATGTATGACTGAAACATTGTGCTGTACACCAGAAATTGACACAACACTGTAAACTGACTATACTACAATAAAAATGAATATATACAAAAAATATGCAAAACAGAATGGACAAAATCACAAAAATTTTAAAAAACCATCATCACAGTGAGAGGCTTTTCTGCACCTCTCTTAGTATTTAGAATATTAAGAAGACCCCAAAATAATAAAACAAATTTAAACAGCTCAGTTGTGATTTAATGGATGGAGATTTCATAGACACACACACACACGCTCCAAGTACATGCCATTTTTCATAAGTGTTCAATGTGTGCTTGTAAAAAAATATCCTGTCTATTGTTTGAGACACAGGGTATACACACATATTTTTTAAATGTTCAATGTATGTTTGTACAAAATGTACATCCTCTATTTGTTAGGGACAAATTGTTTTATAAGTACACACTGAATATCTATGAACTTTGACCATGTATAGTTGACCCTTGAACAACATGAGTTTGAACTGCTGAGGTCCACTTACAAGCAGATTTTTTTCAATAAATCTAGTACTTTTATTTTCACTTTACCGATCTTTAAATTAACTAATTATGGGGAAAATTGTGTTCGATTAGAGATCACAATATGTGGGATCAAAAGAACTAGGGTTTGAGCCCTGATTCTATCCAAACTGTTTCAGCTTCATGTCCTTGGGTGAGTCATTTATTAATTCTTCTGTTTTTGAGGCAGACATAACACTATGCAGATTTTTGACTGTGCTCCAGGGTTGGTGCTCCTAACTTCTCCCTTGTTCAAGAGTCAACTCTACTTGGCCAAAAAGTATGGCTCAACTGACTCAGAGAATCTATGTTAAACAGACCATGTTCTTTGTCCTAAGCAGTTAATCTAGAAAGCAATATAAAAAATAAATTTAAAAAAATTCTCTCCATTTGGAAATCTAAAACATTTTTCTAAATTAATTTAGAGTTCAAAAAAGGAATTAAAATGGGAATTAAAAATAACTATAAAGGAGTGAAAATTAAAATATCTTATTACATATCCAAGCTTGTGAGACACAGCTAAAGTGGTATTTACACAGAAACATCCCTCAATTTAGATATGAAGAAATGTTGAGTATTTGTGAACAAATCATCCAGTTTAAGAAATTAAAAAAATAAAAGTGGGTTAAACTCAAAACAATTGAAGGGAAAAAATAAGGATAAGCACAGAAAATAATGAAATAAAAAATTAAGATACAATAGAAAGAATCAATAAAGTCAAAAGTGGGTTCTAAGAAGAAGGCTAAATGAAATTGACAAACTTCTGTCAAGATTGAACAAAAGAGAAGGCACAAATAAATATTCTTAGGAATTAAAAGGGGCATAACTATATATACAGTGATGAATTTTTAAATCTCCCAAGATAATTCTATGGAAATCTTTATGCCAATAAACTTAAATATTTAAATAAGCTAAAGAATTTCCTGTATCAAAACTGATTCAGGAAGAAACAGAAAACTCAAATAAACCCAAAGTCATTTTAAACATCAAGTCATTAATTAAAAATCATTTCACATAAAAGGCACAAGACTCAAACACTTGTAAAGATGATTGCTACCAACTTAGGTTATTTGCACGACGGCAAGGTTGGTTTTGTATTAAAAAGTTCATTAATTTATAAATTCATGGATGAAAAGAGAAAATTTACATAATCATATCAATGAATGGTGAAATAAATAGCATTCGAAAACCCATTCATGATTAAAGAGCTTAGTTTAAGCCCTTAAACAGGAAGACTTGTTTTTTGTAATTGAGGTATAACTGACATATAACATTATATTAGTTTCAGGTAAACAACATAATGATTCCATATTTGTATACATTGTGAAATGACTGCCACAATAAGTCTAGTTACCATCCATCATCATTCATAATTACAAAAAATTTTTTTCTTTTTTTTCTTATGATGAGGAACAGAAAGATTTTCCTACATACTGATAATGTATCAACCAAAAATTTACAATAAATTTCACAATTAATGGTGAAAGTTTACAAGCATACCTTCTGAAAATCAGGAACAAGAGAAGGGTGCCTGCTACAACTGCTTCTATTCAACATGTTGCTAGAGTCACCAGCCAGCACAGTAAGGCAAGAAAAAGAAATGAAAGATATAAGGACTGGAAAAGAGAAAACAGTCATCAATTTCATCTGATAGGATTATATAGAGAGAATTAATAAGAGCTCAGAAAAATTATATTTTGTTCTTATTTTACAAAAGAGGAAGAGGAAACTGAATGTACAGCAGCACATAGGCAGTATGTAGTGTTCCTTCATTCTATTTCCTGTTTTGGTCAGCGACACCACCATCTATCCAGTCATATAAGCTAGAAATCTAGAAGTTATCATTTTTAACAATCTCTTCCCTACCTTACCATGTCAGGGCATCACCAAATCTCTATCTCTCTCCTAGGAATGTCTTCCAAACCGATTTCTTGCACTTACTGTTTCTCTTTATTTAACTAAATAGCACTTGCCATGAGACACATACTCTCCTAAACGCTATACAAATATGAACTCATTTATTCTTCATAACAACCCTATGAAATAAAAATTATCATCATCCTCATTTTACATATGAGGAAACTGAGACACAGAGAGATTTAGGAGCTTGCTCAAGTACACACAACTAGTAAGTAGCAGAGGTGGGCTGTGAGTTCAGGTGGTCTATGCTCTGCCTATCTCTAATATTTCTCCATTATGCAGCCAGGGTAACCTTTCAAAAAAGTAAATTCAATCATATAGTTCTACTATCAAAAATTATTTGGTGGCTTACTATTTCTTGATAGATTAAGAAAAAATAAAATATCCTTACCATGACCAACAAAACCTTGCATATTCTGGTCCCTATTTATCTCTCCAGTATCATATCCCTTTCTCTTCATCACTCTGTACTCCAGCCATAATAGTTTAATGATTACTAAACCCACCAACCCACACTAGGGCCTTCACACGTGTTGTTACCTCCTCTCTCCACCTGATTAATTTAATTCATGATTCGTATCTCAGTTCAAGTATCACTGTCTCAAAAAACATTATCCCTGACTTCTCTGTTATAGGCTTTCAACTCACTGTGACTCTCCTTCACAGAGTTTAGCAAACTGTAATTTTACATTTTATTTGTGTATTTATATTACTTTGTCCATAGACTGTAAGGAAAGACAGGGACCATGTCTTTTTTTCCTTTCTGATTATATCACAAGGGCTATAGCACCAGGGGAAGAAGGGAGGGAGAAAGGGAGAAAGGAGGGATGGAAGGAAGGAGGAAAAATCAGTGGAAAAGAGGAAGGAAGGAAAGAAGAAGGAGGGAAGGAGGAAGGGAGAGAGAGAGGGAGGGAAGGAGAGAGGGAATCAGGCCTTAAATCTAAGTCTTTCTTATACCAAAGGCCCTGCTACATGGTGTCCTACAATGTAAAGATTTAAATGAGTAGGTATAGTCCCATTTTTAAATTCATTAAATGTTTATTGAGCAACCACCATGTGACAAGTCCAATGCTAGGCCGTCATGATAGCATGTGTCTATGTGTGTGCACATTAATGTATATGTGTGTGTACATATCACATAGAAAAGATTATTGGTGATAATCTTTGGAGGCTAGGATTATGAGTGATTCTTATAATGTTAGTTGTACTTTCTTTGGTATTCTTTAATTAATATGTATTTTCTTTGTCATAGAGAAAACAATCATTCTTAAAATATATAACCTGACAAAATCTGATTCTCTCTGCAGAACTAGAAACTAACCCATACAGATTTCACATTCCTCTTACTCAATGATATTTTCTTCTGCTCCTTCCTAGATCAAGGATTCTAGACATACTATCACTCCCAAAAAAAGCAGTTGGTGAGGGAGAGGTTAAAAGCCATTTCCATCATAGGGTACAGTTCATTTGTATATATCATTAAAATATTCTTATACATCACTTACAGAAAAGTTGCAAAAACGGTACACAGAATCCTCATACACCCTTCACCTAGATTCCATCTTGCATAACCATGACATTTTTATCAAAACTAAGAAATTAATATTGGTGCAATACTATTAACTAAACTACAGACTTTAGTCAAATTTCACCACTTTCCCCACTAATATCCTTTTTCTGTTCCAAGATCCAAGCCAGGATCCCACGTTGCATTCAGTCATGACGTCTCCTTAGCCTCCTACAATCGGTGAC